>NW_027332014.1:1427500-1736837 GCF_048418815.1 Hemitrygon akajei
GTAGTGTCGAAACCTGGATGGCAGCCTCTGTTATGTTGGAAAAATGACGCTGGAGCTTTTCCCTGGTTGGGAACTGAAGGCTCCTTGATGCTAATCTTCATCCTCTCTTGAATCTTTCGTTGTACGTTGTTACTCTGTGTGTCCAGACGCCACATTGGGGCAGAACCTTGAGTTTTCATTTTAGTTGATTATCAGCGATTCATTTTCTCAGCCATCATGTGAACCTTTACTTACCTTTTGCGCACTAGGCCCCTCCAATAATATGCCGTCAACGCCGTTAAATCTGGGCCACCAAGTGAGAGATTGCTAGTTACCGACACGCTAGCTAATAGCTCATGACATTCAGTCTGCCTTTGAAAATCGGTCCAGTAAGACTGAGAAAATAATCATTTCACAAACTCCACAAGTGTTTCTCATTGATAATCTCCTTGTGAATTCAGCTGTGTCAAATTCGCAATAACTGACAAGGCAGCATATAGTTAGAGTGACAAACGGACAAAAACAGGCAGGAGAGGACAGCCAGCCAGATAGATGAATAGAAGAAGAAAGAAAGAAAGAAGAAGAAGAAGAAAGAAAGAAGAAAGAAAGAAAGAAGAAGAAAGAAAGAAAGAAAGAAAGAAAGAAGAAAGAAAGAAAAGAAAGAAAGAAAGAAAGAAAGAAAGAAAGAAAGAAAGAAAGAAAGAAAGCAACACATAGACTGTTATGCAGACGAGAAATACTTTGTTATAATTGCTCAAGGATGAAGATTCTTACTCAGGAATGGAGACTCTTACTCGAGGATGGAGATTCTTTGGGATGGATATTCTTACTCAGCGTGGCTTAATCAGATGCGAGAAAGGGGCACGGCATCGTCATAGAAGCAGCGAGAGGGCAGCTCAACCGGTGCAAGAACAAAAGACATCGCAGTTCATTCCGAATCCTTGCAAGCCGTTCATGGTAGATAATCAGATGTCCTCTTTGCTCTGCCTCGCGATGCCAGTGGAGAATAGTTGGAAGATCAGTGGAATGAGTTTCACCAGAAAACGGGGGATCAACCATGTGGCCCGTACACAAGTATTCCGGAGACCGTGCACCCAAGCCCGGTGATTCTTTGTTCTAATGTGGAAGCGACAGTTTTGTGAACAATGAAAATGCAGCAGCATGGGTCGCAGAGTGGTGACGAAATCGCTGCGACAAATGCCTACATCTGAAGGAACTCAACACCTTCCGCTAACGTCAGTTGAAACTTACAGTTCCAATAAACCTATGCCTTCTTATTAGATACCCGATATGGAGAAGTAGTTAACACTAATGAACAACAGTATGTCCTCTAATATTAATTTTTTAGACTTCCTTTTAAACTAGCTCTTTTTCCTACATTTCAAGAATTGAATGCTAGATTCTCCGCTGATATCTGAAATATTTCAGGTTCGGCAACTTCCTGGTGAAGCCCTTCTGCAGCGGTTTCAGTGCAATCACATCCAAACATTATGATACTCTGATTAGACCATAATTCTATGTCACTGCATCATGACCTTTCCGGTTCGTGAAGGCAGGTGTTCGGAATGTGTTGAAATGCACATTATTCTACCCGTTCTCTACCTTCATTCATGTTTGAAATCCCATTCCCTTGCCCTTCTCTACATCAGCGGATAAGAACCCATTCATTCTTTGTCAATATCCCAACCCAACTCATCCATGGAAGGTATTGACCTCAATAGTGACCCCTGTTTGCCCGTCGATGACCATTTGCTGGTATTTCATCAGCTTTTATGGCACAGCCTGGTTCGACAATTGCAGCTCAACCTGGAAGAGCACTCACGCATTTTCAGACGTGATTCGCCTGATATTACAGCATGAAACTAATGCCTCCAGTTTATTCCATTCCATGGATCGGCCATGGGCAATTGGTAATTTATGATTCGTTTTTTTCAGTGTACGTCACGTGACAGGTGTTGTTTCAAGGTCTGAAACAGAAACAAATAGACTCGTGCAGTGAAGGAGAAATAAGATAACGATCACCCTCTGACTTTAGGTCAAGAGTAAATGTGTCCATTTTCAAGATGGAGGTTGTGGAGCTGTTAAAGATAAGTTAAACTGTGGCACGTGAAACACTGGCTGCTCTTTAGGATTTTATCGTACTAGGACGAGAAGGGAACCCGGTTATCACCATGGAAAAATGGAGGGTATAAGAGATTTGTGCTTCCGTACCAGATCATGATACAGTCTGTCAGATATTCTCCAGTATACACCCGTAGATGTTAATATGAGTTTTGGATGACATCACAAATCTGCACAAGCTGACATAGTACAGGTTGTAAATGCTGGTAAACCTTTCCAAAACACTGCTAACAAATGCTGCTCCTCTGGGCTTCTACACTAACAATTCCAGTCAATATTTAGGTAATTATAGCCGAGCTGCAAACTACTTTGGTGTACTTACAATTTCCATAAGCTGGTTGCATGTATTTATTTCTCTTATGCTAGCATCTCAAAAATCTTTGGAAATTGAAGCGCATAACATCTCAGAAAGCCCCCCCCCCACCTTTATCCACTATCCGTAACATCTCGAAAGCTGCCCAGAGGGAGGTAGGTGATTGATAGTGTCGATGAATTCCTGTGTCAGTGTTGCTCAGGGTGGAGTACAGTGCTGAGTGTGCAAAGGTCTATGTGGTCAATTCACAATGTTCAGAGTTGTATAGGTCTGTGTACTGGTTTTGTAAATCTGGATATTATAAAGATCATTGTCCACGCAATTAGCTGCTGTATGTTCTCGTACAGACTCGTATGCACGACATGTTTATATGATGGTTACACCCTCCTCTTTCCCAACACGCGGAGTTGCAGCAGAGTTTGCTTTCTGATTATCCACCTCCCTGCGGTGCCGTGCTGGAGCTACACTGGTCAGTGTACATGCAGTTCAGAGCTGGTTTGCACAGGTCTGTGTTCTTGTAGTGGTGCAGGTAGCCGGTGTACTCAGCGGGCTGAGAATGATCGGCTCTGAATGCACAGTGAAATGTGAGGTTGTTCGTCTCTTTACCGCTACAGTAAATATGAGTCTTCACAGAGCAGTGTTGCGTTTATCGGGGTCTGTGTTCCTCCATTTTGGTGCCCCAACAGTCCAGAGCTGGTGATGTTAATCGATCAGAGTTACAGTACAAACCAGCTCTGTATTATCAATGTCATATTTTGATCATGTCGGCACGTGTATTAGACTCTTGTGCTGGCCTGTACAAACACTGGCCAGAGCTGTGCTCTGGCACCTGTGTCTGCTTGTTTGCAGTGCTATTGCGTTTAGAGAAGTGTGTTCTTGTTACAGAAACTAATCTTGTATATCGTCCCCACTGTCCCGTTCCTGCAGCTCGGCAGGATAATTCTCCTGGAGGATCTGACCACTTTAGCTCTGAACACTCTAATTGGTTGTTCCCAGCACCCATGCAGGAATGTTCCAGATGAAAACGACAGTCAGGGTCGAAATAACAATTTCATCACATGCCCACTGGGCTTCAAATCATTGACCAACATACATTGAACAGTATAGTACAGGAATAGACCTCCACCCGCTTCCCCAGCTCACTGTGTGTGTGCTGTCAATGATGACAATTTAAGCTGCATATGTGCCTGCATGTGGTCCGTGTCCCCCACAGTTATGCTCCTTGATCGAACACCACCTCCTCCGTAGTGTCAACGCGTCTGAGAATATCACCATAGGCCCTTCCTGATCTCATTCTTCCTTCTCTGTCTCTGTCGCTCTTCCTCTCGCGCTCTCTCTCCCAAGCTGTCTCTCGCAATGCCTCTTCCTCTTTTCCCCTCTCTCAGGTATCTCCTTTACAACCCTCCTCTTTCTCTCTTTCTATCACTCTACTCTCCTATATTTATTTTTCTCTCTCCTGCAGTTAAACGTTAAAGCAATTTTGTTCCATCTTAATTTGTAAAACAGTAAAAAGTCTGTTGCTGGAAGATAGTTGAAGAACCTACAGTTAAAGAAAAAGGAGAAAACAAGAGTGCAAGAGTGAAGGAAAGCGCGAGTAATTACGGGAGCAGGAGTGGTTGGTACCGACGAAAACATGCTCCAGGATCAGGTAGTTTTGTCAGAACCAGAAGACTGAGGGTGACAGGTTCGCCTGAAAATTATAAAGGTGGGAGGTGAGTGAGTGCAAAGGTGATTTCGGTGTAAATTTGTAAAGAGTCAACCTCTCGGGTTGACACTCTTTATCAAGACTCTGATCTTGGGTGCGCTGTTTGTTTTGTAACTGTGATCGTCACATTCTTTCATTGTATACACAAGGCGGGTTGCAGAATAGGGAGCAAGAAGACAGCCGAATTATAAATCTTCATGTCATTCATTTCTGACGTTTCATGAGCTTCAACACAGGATTCCACGGGTATCTCACCGCATTCCTTAGTTCCTCCCGGAATTTGCTCTGGGTCAGGACGTAAATGAATGTATTAGAACAGGAACTGAGTATCTGCAGCATTCTGTATGTCGTTTCTGTGATTTAACGGGGTTCAGTGACAGAATAAGCAACACTCTGAAATCGTTTGATAGATATAAAATATCACTTGTGTTACCCACAACAATATGAAACTACCGGTAATGCTGAAGAGCAAAGCGATAGATTTCCGTCGGTTCTTCATCTCCCGGTCCTTCTCATTCTCTGCACTCTTTTGTCTCCGGAGCGCACTGCGGGCTTGACTAGCCGCTAGAATCCGGTTGACAGTCAAAATATTGAACAACAAAATCAGAAAAAAATGGGACATAAGGTGTACAAATGCGGTGAAGTATCGCAAACTCAGCCCATGAGAGAGAGTTTCTATAGCTTGGTGTCAGAACACAATACCAGGGAACACTATTAATTATTACCTTATGTTCCGATGCAAATTCCCAGGGAACACTCTCCAAACAGGCCAGCACACTTACTGTTCCGATAACCACAACCGCCGTTCTCTCTGTGCAATATTTTATTTTCAGCTTGTCATAGCAAATAGCCACAAATCGACCGACGGTGAAAGCGACAGTCAGACAGACAGAGGTCGCTTTTCTCGCAAGAATCAACCAGAAATGGAGTTTACACACAGGAGTGATGATCAGGAATGATTGGGGAAAATAGTACCAAGCAGTCACCTCAGCAGCGGATCGGAGATAACGACCAGGAGATCGGTCACGGCCATTCCCACCAGGTAGCGAGTGACACATTTGGAGAGACCGCACTTTCCCCGATACAGGCTTGCAATCGTCATCAAGTTCGCTGGAACAGAGGCAGAGAAAAGCAAGAACAGAAAATACAGAGCAGAAACTAATTCAGCAGTTTGAAGGGATCCTGCAATATTTCCAGTTCATTGTCGCATTTAGTGAAAGTGGCAAGAGAGGGCGCATGTCATCCAGAGACAGAAGAGGATTTTGCCCTGTAAAATGAAGTCAAAATGATTCCTATATTAATTCCTAAATTTGAAGCGGCAGAGGAAAACTAAAGCCGGGTTATCACCCTCCTAAGAGTCTTCTTTTTACCCCTGCCTTCGCGTCACGTTGGATGAAATTAGTAAATCCGGACGCTGATTGCACACACACACACACACACACACACACACACACACACACACGCACACACACGCACACACACGCACACACTCACACACACTCACACACACACACACACACACACACACACACACACACACACACACACACACACACACACACACACACATACACACCAGCAGAGTTACGAAATAGAGAACAAGGTCGGTGACAACGGTAAAATTACCTTGTTACTGTTGAAGAAACTGAAGAAAATCTGCAGAAATGGGACGTCCAAGGCAACACCCAATGAGAACAGGAACATCTCTGCTGAGAATTGTGTGCGCGATGTTGCTGATGTAAGAGAATTTTCTGAGCATGTCAAAGCTGCCTGAGGTCAGACGAAAGTTGTGAAGAAATATTTCAGGCTGCCAAGTAATGGGCAGTCTGGTTAAATAATTCATCCTCTACCTGTCTGTCTCTGCTACAGTGTGCGAACGTAAGGTTCATACACTTTTACAAATTTCGTCCATAAATCTGGCACTGAATCATCTTTTGTGATTATCTTCATGTTTTCTTTAATTTACATTTTACACAATTATATTAATCAATGCACCCATGCACACACCCCAAACATGTTATCCCCAAGTACGTGAGCACCCCATATCCACGTTTTTGTGGGTGTATCTGGGTGTTCAGGCGGGTTGGTTGTGACCTTGGTATTTCTACGGATGTGGTGGTCTCCTCATGGATTTTGAGATGCCTGGGGTTTTTGCTGTCAAGGCAGCCATCTCGTGTTTGAAACCATCCTGTGCCTGGATCATCCAATGTGTGGGTTGAGGTGTACATGCACTTTGGGGTGCGCTCTTATTTAGAGATCTGCGAAGGTTATGGAGCTTACGCGGATTTTCGTGATCTGTGCATATTTAGGTGTGTACTGTTGAGTATGAGAGTAAACATGGCTTTGTGGTGAGAAGCAAATTTCAGTGTGTCTGCCGATCTGTAAACAACTTTGGGGCATTTGTCAGGATTTTTTAATGTCGATTCAGACATTTTCTGAACTGGTTGAAATGATTCCTGCTCTGAAATAATCCATTATGCATTTGGAAGGGTCAGCGTGTTTTAGGTGCGCACTGATTTAGGGATTGCGCAGATTTATGTGGATGTTTTCGGAATTCTGAGATCTCACAGAGTTTTGGTGTCTGCGGATTTGGAGTTGTGACTTGTCTGAATTTTACATCATTTACAGATACTTTCATAATAGATATACGTTTAATGTTCAACAGTATTCCTCTTACTTTATGGTGGCGGCAGCAATTTGGTGATCTGTATGAAGTGATCCTTGCTCTGGGAAAATCTAATGTGCATGTGCGCATGTCAACGGGCTTGTGGTCAGACTGAAATTGGGATTGCGCCGGTACAGGGGTGCGAGGTTGAATATGTGGCTCCACGCAGATTTGCTGTACAACCATACTTTTGTGTAGTGGTTGATCTCCAAATGAATTTTGGGGTATATGTGAATTTTTAATGTCGAAACAGTCATTTTCTGAATTCTTTAAAATGATTCTCATTCTGAGATTATGCATTGGGGTGTGTCAGAATGATTAGGGTGCGCGCCGATTTGGGGATAGAGCAGATTTAGGACGTCATCTACAAATTTGCGAAGCACAATAATTTACGAAGCCATCATGTGTACTACTCGAAATGATTATTTTCTGGGATATTTAAAACGCATTTGAGGTTCCCAGCGGGTTTGATGCACAGGTGGATTTTGGGTGTGTTCTTTCTTGAGGATGTGTGCGTATTTGGGGTGCACATGGGTTTGAGATGCGAACAGAATTGGAAATTGCGCAGACTTAAGTGTTTCTTCTCCGATAAAGGGATGCAAACTGATTGGGGGTTTGTGCATCTACATTCCCTCCGCCGAACAGGCGGTATCTCCAAGTGGTCACCCATTTTAATTCCACTTCCCATTCTCATTGCGATATGTCCATTCATGAGATCCTCCACTGTCACGATAAGGCCACACTTGGGTGCGAGGAACAACAGCTTATAATCCGTTTGGTTAGCTTCCAACCTGATGGCATGAACATTGATTTCTCAAACCCCTCCTTCACCATTTCCACCCCTTTGTCCCTCTCACTTAATATCTCCTTGCCCGCCATAGCCTCCCTATGGTCCAGCTCCCCTTACCCCATTTTTTTTTCATTCTTCCATAGCTTTCTGTCTCTTTCAGCAATCAACTTCCTAGCACTTTGCTTCATCCTTCCACCTCGAAGTTTCACCTATCGTCTGGGGTTTCTCTTTCCTCTCACACCATCTGTCAAATCTACTCCTCTGCTTTTTTCCCCTCCAGTCCTGCTGAGGGGCTTCGGCCCGAAACGTCGACTGCGTTCTTTTCCTGGCCTGAGAAGTTTCTCCAGCATTTGGACTAAACACCCCCCCCCACCCGTTTTGTTAGGTATTCAGTTATATGGGGCAGTAATGTACAGCATACAAGACTACATATACCTTTGATCCAGCTAATCGCATTCAGCCGACTCAAGGAGTTGGGTAAATCTCCAGTTGAATTCTATGCACAGGAGAGGAAGTTAAAATATGGGTGTCTTAGGAATGCATTGCTGTGAATGACCGGGACACGCTGATATATTATCACACTGGTCAGTGTAAAGGCTCCAAATACAACAACATTATCATCATGGTCAACGATGGTCAAATTCATGTGCACCCTCATACTCAGCAGCAGTATGCACGTATCTCGAAAATGCGTGTGAGTCCCAAAATCTGCGCACTTCCCCAGGTAAGGACGCACATTTGATGACGCAGACGAAGAATCATTTCAAACACAAAATGGCTGCATTGACGCTAAAAGCCCCACGCATCCCAAAGGTTGTGAGCACATACCAAATCCACCGACACACACAGATCAACCCAAATCCTTATGAACTCGCAGATACACCCACAGAAATGTGGCGACTCCATATTCGCCGAAACACCCCCAGATATGCTATCCCCAAATACGAGCGCATCCCCATATTCAAGAACAAACCCCAAAATCCGTGTGCATCCATGTGCACCCCGAGACTCTGTGCAACCCATTTTCGCTGACACACCTAATTTCTGCAGCGCGCACCCTAAACCCGCTGAGACCCCCACATGTCCATGGGATTTTCCCAAGCAAGATACATTCGAAACAGTTGGGAAAATGGCAGACTCGACGTTAACAATCTGCACTTAACACATTCGGGTGCAAATCCTGATCAGCCAACAAACCCAAATCTATGTGTATCTCCAAATACGTGTGCACGGCCATGTTTGAGAATAAATTTCGAGTGATGTCTGAGTTTCTTCCTGAAATCTCACCGGCGGTTCTTTTCTCGCATTCCGTTCAAACTTGCAGCAATTTCTAAAAGCACGGCGCAGTACCTTTAAATGTAAATTTCAAGTATGTTACAGCATTGATTAAGAATTAGACCAATAGTCTGTAAAGTTGCCCAGCGCTCCGTACTTTCGGAATTTACTTTAGCAGAGTCTTTGCACTGATAAATCAAAACTGCCCGCCATGAATCCACAAAAGATGTGCACATCACCAAATCAGTGCGCACTACAAACACACTGACACCCCACATACATAATAGATAATTTCAAAGCAGAATTCATGTCCAACAGTTCAGAAAATGGTTGTTTTGACATTTAAAATTCGCATAACTCGAAATTACGATTGCAACTGCTGATTATTAAGCAAAGAGCCCCCGGAGTATACGAACATCACAACATCTAATTACGTCCCCTAATTAACTACAGATCCCTAAATTGGCGCGTATCCCCAAATCCTTGTGCATATTTGCCGCCAAACCCTAAATCTACGCACACCTGAAATCAGTGCTCAACTGAGGACTTAACTTTATTTGAGGACTCAACTTTAAATCCGTGCGCATTCCCAAATCCAAACTCACACCAGAGCAGTGTGCACCCCTTATTCTCCGACACTGTCCAATATCTGCGCGACCCAATTCAGTGCGCACCCAGGGACTCTTGGGAATAATGCACAAGGTGCAAAATCAGTTCATACCCCAGAGAAGGAAGGATTCAAAGGGGGGAAAGGGGCCACAGTGGTTGACAAAGGAAGTCAGAGTTTGCATAGCATTAAAAAAAGGAAATATGACAGAGCTAAGGTGAGTGGGAGGACAGATGATTGGGAAGTTTTTAAGGAACAACAGAACTTAACTAAAAATGCAATACGAGGAAAAAAAATGAGGTACGAACGCAAGCTAGCCAGGAATATAAAGGAAGATAGCAAAAGCTTTTTTAGGTATGTGAAGAGAAAGAAGATAGTTAAGAACAATGCTTGGCCCTTGAAGAATGAATTGGGTGAAATTGTTATGGGAAACACAGAAACGGCAGAATAATTTAATGAGTATTTTAGATCTGTTTTCACTAAGGAAGGCACAAGCAGTCTCGCAGATGTATGGATGGGCCAAGGACATAGAGTAACAGAGGAAATGTAACAGATTGACATTAGGAAGGAAACGGTGATGAGAAGACTGATGGGACTGAAGGCTGACAAATCCCCAGGTCCAGATGGTCTGCATCCTAGGGTACTAAAGGAGCTGGCCCTGGAAATTACGGATGCATTGGTAATCGTTTTCCAATGTTCCTTAGATTCAGGATCAGTTTCTGAGGATTGGAGAATGGCTAATGTTATCCCACTTTTTAAGAAAGGAGGGAGGGAGAAAACAGAAAACTATCGACCTGTCAGCCTGACATCGGTGGTGGGGAACATGCTAGAGTCCATTATTAAGGATGAAATAGTGTCATATCTAGATAGCAGTGATTGGATTGGGCCGAGTCAACATGGATTTACCAAGGGTAAATCATGCTTGACTAATCTGTTGGAGTTTTCAGAGGATGTAACCAGGAAGTTAGACGAGGGAGATGCAGTGGATGTAGTGTACCTCGATTTTCAGAAGGCATTTGATAAGTTCCCACATAGGAGATTGCAGGGTAAAATCAAAGCTCATGGCATCGGGGGGAAGACATTGACATGGATAGAAAACTGGTTGTCAGATAGAAAGCAAAGGGTAGCGGTAAATGGGTATTTCTCGGAATGGCAGGTGGTGACTAGTGGGGTGTCACAGGGCTCGGGATTGGGACCACAGCTGTTTACAATTTACGTCAACGATTTAGATGAAGGCATTGAGAATAACATCAGCAAATTTGCTGATGATACTAAGCTGGGTGGCAGTGTGATATGTGAAGTGGATGTTAGGAGAATTCAGGGTGACTTGGATAGGCTGGATGAGTGGGCAGATACTTGGCAGATGACGTTTAATGTGAATAAGTGTGAGGTTATCCACTTTGGGAGTAAGAACAGGAAGGCAGATTATTATCTGAATGATGTAGAGTTAGGTAAGGGAGAAGAGATACAAAGAGATCCAGGAGTCCTAGTTCATTAGTCACGGAAGGTGAATGAGCAAGTGCCGCAGGCAGTGAAGAAGGCTAATGGAATGTTGGCCTTTATTATCAAGGGAATTGAGTACAAGAGCAAGGAGCAAATGCTCTTGCATTTGTACAGATCCCTGGTGAGACCACACCCGGAGTATTGTGTACAGTTTTGGTCTCCAGGGTTAAGGAAGGACATCCTGGCTGTAGAGGAAGTGCAGCGTAGATTCACGAGGTTAATTCCTGGGATGTCTGGACTGTATTACGCAGAGAGATTAGAGAGACTGGGCTTGTACACGCTGGAATTAAGGAGATTGAGAGGGGATCTGATTGCAACATATAAGATTATTAAGGGATTGGACAAGATAGAGGCAGGAAATATGTTCCAGTTGCTGGGAGAGTCGAGCTCCAGAGAGCATGGTTTGAGAATAAGGGGTAGGTCATTTAGGACAGAGTTAAGGAAAAACTTCTTCTCCCGGAGAATTGTGGGGGTCTGGAATGCACTGCCTCGGAAGGTAGTGGAGCCCAATTCGCAGGATGCTTTCAAGAAGGAGCTAGATAGGTATCTTATGGATAGGGGAATCAAGGGATATGGAGTCAAGGCAGGAACCGGGTATTGATAGTAGATGATCAGCCATGATCTCAAAATGGCGGTGCAGGCTCGAAGGGCCAAATGGTCTACTTCTGCACCTATTGTTTAGTGTCTATTGTACATAAATCCGCTAACATCCAAACTTGCAGTTTAGAGTCCTTTCAAAAATTCAGAAAGTGGATGGCACGACTTTAGAATCCGCACAAAGCTCAAAATTCATGTGCAACTTCAGATCCGCCAACACGCCCAAATCTTTATCTCACCCTAAATCCGTTTCCATGTACACAATCTCAAATCCATGTACACTTCAAATATGTGCACCACCTCACTAGGAGCGCACCCCAAAATCCATGCGAATATCATACCCTGGGAGAAACCCACCCGCACATTAGATTATCCCAGAGGAAGTATCATTTAAAATACTTCATGTCAAGAATCAAATTAACTTCATTATTCACGTGATCTAAATGAAACAACTTTGGGAATCGGCACACCTCCAAACCGCAGACACCCAAAATGAGTGAGAAATCCGTGTGCATCTCCAAATGCAAATGCATCCCCACAACTTCAAAACACGTTAATTAGATTATCGCAAAATAATAATTTTAGACGTTCACAAGATGACAAAATCTGTGTACAAAGCCCCGGGTGTCAGCGTGTTAGGGCTGCGCATAGATTTGGTGATGCGCACCAATTTGACGATGCACATGGATTTGGTGATGTGCGCTGATGGGATACACATAGATTTGTGTGAGTTGGCGGATCAAAATTTGCGTCTGGCTGCCTTTTTCTCAATTGTTTTTATTGACTGTTGCTCCCGGAAAATCTGATTTACCCGTGGTGGAGTCCGCAGGTTTAGGGTGCGCACTGAATTGGCGATTGCGCAATTTTACTTTCTGTCGTCGAATATGGGTTGCACACCTGTGGTTCATATGGATCTGCGGTTGTGCATGGATTTCGGAGCGTTCTCTAATAAAGGGTTGCAAACTGATTTAGGGGATCGCTCCGATATAGGGGTGCGCACCTTTTTGGCGATAGCAGATTTTGGGTAGTTGGCGAGTCTCCAAGTTTTTGTGAATGCATATCGATTTGGTGACGTACTTAGAGTCTTGGGATACGTGGTGCTTTTTACTGTTGAGACAGCCATTTTGTGTTTGCATTGATTATTCGTCTGGATCATCTCATATGCCTGTAGGATTGTCAGCGGATTTGAGACGCTCTCGTATATGGGATGTGCGCAGATTTGGGGGTGCGGACGGAATTTAGTGATCTGAGTACAGTTCGGGGTGTAGTCCTGAATATGGGGCTGCACACGGATTTGCGTTGATACGCAGATTTGGGTGTGTCACCGATCTGCAAAAGGATTTTGGCGCACATGTGGCTTCCTAACCTCGAGACGGTCATCTTCTGAATTGATTGAAATGCTTGCTGGCATCCATCATGCATCTGGGGTGTCAGCCGTTTTGGGGTGCGCACCGATTTTGGGATTGTGCAGATTTAGGGCTGCTTCGGCGAACAGATTTAGTGAAAACAGCGGATTTGGGGGTACATACAGATCTCTTTAGGAGAGTTTCGGCGAATACGTGTGCACTATGATTTGGAACCACATACGTATTTGATGGTGCTTTCTGACTGGGAGGTTGCACAAGCAATATGGATGCACTGGTACTTAGACGTCAGTGTGGATTTGGAGTGGATTCAGAGAGTAGAATGTGGGTGTGAGTTGCATGGTGTGGCGCGAGCTCTGGACATTAGTTCATTCATTTTCTTACTGCCAGCATTTATACTCTTTCAACTTGATTTATTATGTTAAGCAGCTGTTTTGTCATTGAGATCTTCGAATGCATCTCCCCACCTCATTCAGACTATACAGTCCCCTGAGGATTGGGGATGAGGACAGGTTTAGGTGCATGTCGGCGCATATGGGTGCACATAAATTTGTTGGTGTCGGTCGATTTGGGGTTGTGCTGAAGCTCAAAGTCATTTCATTTATAGTGCCTTTAAATACCTGCACTATGTTCTCGCGATTTCTTTGAGGTGAATGCTGCCACTCTAAAGTGACTGTTCCTTTGGGAAAATCAAATTCCCATGTGTGTGTCAACAGGTTTGGTGGTGTACACGATCTTAGAGTGCTCCCGGATTTGGGGGTGTCTTTGGATTTCGGATCCTGATAAACATCAAGGTTGTTTCATTGACAGGTACATTATTAATAAATACACTTTCATTTTTCTACTCTGCTCTTGCTGTGATTTTTAATTTGGAGGTTGTTACTTTGCGAGCTATTTGAAATTATTTCTCCTCTCTGATAACCTAATCTGTAAGTGAGAGGTGTTGTCGGATTCGGAGTGCGCACCCATTTGGGTGAGCATACGGAATTGGGAGTGCTCGTGGATTTTTGGATGTCGGAGGAATTGGGTTAATGCCAAAATTCAAATTGTTTCGTTTATAGATACTCGGATAAATAATGCACTTTAACGTTGAGTTTTGTTCTTGCTATTTTTAATGTGGATTAATGTGTTTATATTGTCCAGATTTTATTTTTATTACTTCCGAAATCATGTTTATATCATATGAAATTTCATCAAAACGTGCTCATCCATTGAACATTCTGACAACCAATCATTTCACTTTAAAAGCTGTTCTGTATTGAATAGCTGCGTATGCCAGGAGGAGCTCAGCAGATCAGGCAGCATCTGTGGAAAAACGTAAACAGTCGGCGTTTTGGGCCGAGATTCTTCACTGTGAAATGGTTTCTGAAGAAATCACTTACCCAGAATTCGGTATACATTGATCTGTTGTAATGCGATGTACAGTGTCAAAAAACAAAACCTTATCTTCCAACCAGTTTTCTAATTCACCTCAACACCCCAGGTGTCTTTTTTTTTGCAGAAATAACATCACCTCTATTGAATGCTTATAGACAAATTATGTCAGGAGTGGGATTCGAACCCACGACCCCAGATGGAGACCAGAACACTCCATTTTGTTGGAAATACTTTCATTCCTTGAGTGTGGCGCCTTAGAGCACTCGGCCATCCGGACAACTTTTGAGTTGTGTTTCATAACGGAATGAATGTCCGATTTGTAAGCAAAGTCATATACAGACAAACACGCATTTCGCCCTGCATATCGGAAATGAAGGCGAGAGGTTAGGCAGCTTCTGTGGAGAGTGAAGCTGTAAAACAATTACAAATCGAAGACTCGTGGGACGCGTCTCTGCAAGAACTGGGAAGGACTTTTGCTGAGATGGATGAGAACGCTTGGAAGACTTATCGCTTTCACATTTAGGGAAGCGGAGAAATAAACGTTTCTAGACAGGAGTGAATCTGAAAACATTGGGTGGGATTTGATCGTGACAACAGAAACTGAACACAGGAGGTTCAATTGTACCGTGCAACGCTGCTTTACAGATGGATGTTGGTAAGTAGACTATAAGGCCCAGTTATCTGATGATTATGGAAGGAAGCCAAATCGAGATAAGGTTCACAAGAACATAAGACATCGTGCAGAAAGACGGTTCGGTCTCCTGGGTTTGCTTCATCATTCCGTCATGGATGAGTTATTACAGTCAGAATGTTGTTCAGGCTTGTCGGCCAATGTTTAATCTGACGGAGAGGAAACAGAAGCAGGGTGTTTTGAACGTTAGAGCAGATGCCTTTCTGAGAGATAAGACGCTTTAGAGAACGTAATTCGCTCAGGTTCTCTGATCCAGTGGTAACGGCACTGAACACATTAAAGTAAGGCAGGGACAAGCGGGGCAGCCATCGTCTAAGTAAAAGGCTCCTCGCAGGATGTGGAAGGCGGGGAGACGTCCAGAGTTCCTGATGACGACACCTGCGGGAAGTGCACACAGCTGCATTGTGTAACAATCCGCCTTAAGGTGTTCGAGTTGAATCTGGATATACTCCGGTTCATTCAGAGTCATGGGCGTGATGGACCAGGACATATAGAGTGGTGGGCCAGTCAGCTTAAATCAGAGGAATGTTTGATATAGACTGTAATTTCCCAGAGCTCGGATGGCAGCACGGTATTACAGGACTGTTTGCTGCCGGCTGTGATTTTCCAGAACTAGGATGTTGCCGCTTTCTCGCAGGACTGTTTGATGCCGGCTGTAATTGCCCGGACTTCGGATGCTGTCGCTGTCTCGAAGGATTGATAGTATAAACTGTAATTCCATCGTCGTAGTTTGTTTGTTTGTTTTTTTGAACGTTTAGATAGATAGATAGATACTTTATTCATCCCCATGGGGAAATTCAACTTTTTTTCCAATGTCCCATACACTTGTTGTAGCAAAACTAATTACATACAATACTTAACTCAGTAAAAAATATGATATGCATCTAAATCACTATCTCAAAAGCATTAATAATAGCTTTTAAAAATTCTTAAGTCCTGGCGGTAGAATTGTAAAGCCTAATGGCGCTACTTTCTGTTATCAAAATCTTTGCACATCTTGCTAACGTTTTCACTCGCTCACACATTCCACCAAAACAACTACGCGTTACTGTCACTAAATCAGCAGCAGCCATTTTAGTACCTAACGCATGTCATCATATTCCTACCAAAACAGCATTTTTTTCTTGTACTCTTTCCCTGTTTCATTAACTTAATCAACTCAGATAATGGAATAGGAGTCAAATTTGAAGCTTATGTTAATGTCAATAGTTTCTAGGTAAATTCAGTTTCAATTAGTTGTAATAGATTCTAAGCCTTGGTCTAGAAAAATGAATAGGGGGATAAGGCTGATGAAGAAAGAGGTTTTTACGGCTGTTTTAACATAGGTTGAGGATCAGGTATGATCGAGGTGTGTTTTGGTAGGGAGTATAGATGAAATTAAGGGATATAGGAGGATTAGGAAGATTGGTAAAAATGATGTGTTGAAGATTAATGAGTTCATAGCTTTAGCTTGGAGTTGCACCAAAGGTTTTTGGTTCCTAAGACCAATAGATGACTATTATCTTTCTAAAGCTTTAAGAAAACCATGGATTTGAACCATCGGTGGGGGAAGTTAGCAGTTTCCCTTGTCCCAGACCTTTATTTGGTAATTAAAAAGAGTTTAACTTTTATTTTTAGAACCACAATCTAATGTTTTTATTAAACTATAATTACAAGATGTTCAACCTAGAATTAGTTCTGGTTTGGAGATAAGGAGGAGTGTTGGAATTAGATGGAGATATATTAATAGATGTTCTCGTGTACGGGAGGGATTTATAAAGGGTATATGAGGGAGGGAGAGGGCCTCGTTGTGTTATAATAAGTATATATAGGAAGTAGGAAGCGGTTAGTAGGACGCCAAACCCAGTAATGATAATAGTTCATTGGGATCATTTAAAAAGGGAGTAAATAATAAGAAGTTCTCCTATTAGGTTTGGAGAGGGGGTAGAGCTAGGTTTGCCAGGTTAGTGAGGAATCATGAGGTTGCTATTAGTGGAAGGATAATTTGTAAACCTCGGGTGAGAAGAAGGGAGCGTCCAGGCTAAAGTGCTACACAGCTCTGTGAAAGAATGCGTGGGGCAGAGCAAGGTTAGAAACGGGTTTCTCACCAGGATCACCACCCTCACATCCTCCTTAATGGTGAATGAATCTGGAGAGGATGCTTCCGAAGGTGGGAGTGTCTAACGTTGGAGGGTACAATCTCAGAAATGAGTGCGTCAATTTAGAACTGAGTTGAGGAGGATTGTTTTCAGCAAGAAAGCAGTGACTCGGTGGAATTATTTGCCGCAGGCAGCTGTAGAAGCCAAATCTTTAATTATATTTAAGACAGATGTTGATATATTCCTGATTGGTCAGGGTATGAAGGGATATGGTCGGGGGCTGTGAGCGCTGCCGAAGACTGGGACTGAAAGGAGAAATGGATCAGCCATGCTGAAATGGTGGAGCAGGCTTGATGGGCTAATACTGCTGTTATGTCTTATGGCATTTTAGTAATGTACTCTATATTCTGAAATTTACCACTACCTCTAGCACTCCTGATCTGCCTCCAATTCAACACCTCTCACGCGACGTTCCAATGTCGCCCTTCCCAACATCCTTTGCTCCCATCAGGTTTATAAACTCACTTTCCACTCCATTTTGGCGTATACAGCACTGACAAATGTTTTAGCCTCTCTGGCTCTATGCGCAGCACTGTAATTCCATGCAGAGTTTACCGTGGATCTTCTGCAAAACCTGATGCCTCTGAAACTTCCAATAAACAGTGTGCTTTGCTCAACGGCTGCTTATTTGAATTTGTGTTTACCACAGGACGTTATCAGAATACGAACGATGGAGAGGTAACATCTGTTGAAATGCACAGACGCATATTAAAAATAAACTGATGGCAGCAAGGCTGAGGTGACAGAAGATGATGGGACTGGGTAATGGAATCAATTTTCTATAGTCTGACACCTCATCGAGAAATTTCTATTACCAAACCATTCCCGTTAACCCTGCCTTCAAAACGTCTGCTTTGCAAATACCTCTTGAGACACAACCACCTGTTTACTACAATAAGCAACCAAAGTGAACTGCTAAATTATCTGACCTTCCCTGTTGTTGAAAGGCTCTGTCTTTAAACTTATTCACCCGTCAATATCCGTTTTGAAACATCGGAAACCCGGCCTGTCCAGAAGCCATTCCTCTCCTTGTGATTGCCAGGTTTCAGTGATAATTTGAAATTTAATCAACCAATGTAACAATTACGTCAGCTCATTGACCATTTGCCCAGTTTCCTACTTGAACTGTATGAAGTGTGCAATCTTGCGCCGATTTTGGATTTAAGAAAGGCCTGTCACTTGATTGTTTGAACATATGAATACTTTGCCAAACATTATCCTGTAAACTGTTTTGCTTGAAAACTCCGCTGATTTGCAATTGAACATGGACGTTATCTACATAGACGGCCATTTAATGTAAACACATCTATTCTTCAGCTCTTCTCTGAATTTCCTTTGTGTCAGTGTATTGATACAAGTGTTAGTGCACATACTCAGAATTTGCAACAATTGCTATAGTATATATACCGAGGAACTCAAATATCTGTCTTGATAAGAATAGTTTTGTGCTTGTCATTTCAGGGAATGAGCTACATAGGGCATCCAAAATAATATTAAATTAGCGGATATTGCAAACAAAAAAATCATCACTTTTCTACCTCGGCATACTTCTGATTATCACATTTCTTCCGAAGCCCTCTGCGGACTCTATTTGCCTTAATAATATGCCCTACTGTTAACACATTGAACACTAGGATTAAGCCGATTGGTAGCAACGGTGTTAAAATGCTATACAGTAATTCGATTCCTTTCCGTACTAGTGAAATAACGTATTCATATGTGAATGCGCAACACCATGGTTGTACACCACCAAACCTGCTGACACCCACGTATACACATTTGTTTTTCCCAAAAGAAGAGTCACTTTAGTGTGACAGCATTCACCTTAACGAAATCGCGAGAAAATAGTGCTGCTATTATTGAAGACTCTATAAATGAAATGACTTTGAGATTGACCACAACCCCAAATCGACCGACACCAACAAATTAATGTGCACCCATATGCGCCGACACCTACCTAAACCTGATCTCATCCCCAATCGTCAGGCACCCATGTGCACCCCAAATTCATACTGACGTCCTGTGCACCCATATTGGTTGATACATTCCTAAGCTTGTGCAACCTCCCAATCAGAAAGCACCATCAAATACGTATGTGTTTCCAAATCCACCGATCACTGTGCACACGTCCTCGCGGAAACTCTCCTAAAGAGTCCAGATCTGTATGTACCCCCAAATCCGCTATTTTCACAAAATCTGTTCGCATCGCAAATCAGTTGCCACCCATATATGCCGAAGCAGCCCTAAATCTGCGCAAACCCAAAATTGGTGCGCTCCCCAAACCCGCTGACACCCGAGATGCATAATGGATTGTCCCAGACAAGCAAACATTTCAATCAATTCAGAAAATAACCATCTCCAGGTTAGAAAGCCAAAATCCTTTTGCAGATCGGCGAAACACCCAAATCTGCGTGTCAACCCAAATCCGTGTGCAGCCCACATTGAAGTCTACACTCTTAATATCTGATCACTAAAATCCGTCCGCACCCCCAAATCTGCGCACATCCTCAAATACGAGAGCACCCCACGGGCATATTAGATGACCCAAACACAAAATGGCTGTCTTAACAGAAAAAAACCACTACGTAACCCAAAATCCCAACGTCCGTCACCAAATCGAAATGCACTCACAAAAATGTGGGGACTCACATATTCGCTAACTACCCCAAATTTGCGATCCCCAAAAAGGTGCGCACCCCGATATCGGAGCACTCCCCTAAAACAGTTCGCAACCCTTTATTAGAGAACGCTCCTAAATCCATTCACAACCCCAGATCCTTATGAACCACAAGACCTTGTACAACCCATATTTGACGACAAAAAATAAAATTGCGCAATCGCCAATTCAGTGCGAACCCGAAACCCACGGACTCCGCCACTTGTACATCAGATTTTCCCGGAGCAACAATCAATAAAAGCAATTGAGAAAATGGCAGCCTCGACATTAATAATCCGCACGGAAATTTTGATTCGTCAACTCACCAAATCTATGTGTATCCCATGATCGAAAAGGCAACCCAAATCAGCGAATATCACCAAATCCATGTGCATCGTCAAATTGGTGCGCATCACCAAATCCATGCGCAGCCCAAACACGCTGAAACCCCCACATTCATTTGTGGGGCTCGTTGTACACAGATTTTGTCATCTTGTGAAGGTCTGAAATTATTATGTTGAGATAATCAAATTAGCGGGTGTGTGTCCACGGTTTTGAAGTTGTGGGGATCTATTTGCATTTGGAGTTGCACACGGATTTCTCACGTATTTGGGGTGTCTGCGGGTTGGAGCTGTGCCGAAGCTCAAAGTTGTTTCATTTAGATCACGTGAATAATAAATTTAATTAGAAATTTGACATGGAGTATTTTAAATGTCTCTCCTCTGGGATAATCTAATGTGCAAGTGTGTTTCTCCGCGGGTATGATATTCACATGAATTTTAGGGTAGGCTCCTAGTTGAGGTGGTGCACTTATTTGAGGTGTACATGGATTTGGGATTGTGTACATGTAAACACGGATATGGGCTGAGATAAAGATTTGGGCGTGTTGGTGGATCAGAAGTTGCACATGAATTTTGGGCTGTGTGCGGGTTTTAATATCAAGGCATCTATTTTCTGAATTCTTGAAAGGATTTTAAACTGCATGTCAGGATGTTAGCGTTTTTGGGGTGCGCACTGAATTGAGTCGTACAGATATTGGGCAGTGTCTGAGAATAAGGGGTGCACACTGCTATGGTGTGAGTTTGGATTTTGGGAATGCGCACGGATTTAAAGTTGAATCCTCAAATAAAGGGGTGACCATTGAATTCGGGTGTTCGTAGATTTCAGGGTTGGCATTTAGGTATTTTGGGGTGCGTGCGGATTTTAAATATCGAAACAGCCATTTTCTGAACTGTTGGACATGAATTCTGCTTTGGAATAATCTATTTTGTATGTGGTGTGTCACCGTATTTGGAGTGCGCACTGATTTGCTGATGGGCACATCTTTTCTGGATCATGGCGGGCAGTTTTGATTTATCAGTGCAAAGACTCTGCTAAAGTAAATTCCGAAAGTCCGGAGCGCTGGGCAACTTTACAGAGTATTGGTCTAATTCTTTATCAAAATTGTAAAATACTTTAAATTCACATTTAACGGTACTGCGCTGAGCTTTTAGAATTTGCTGCAAGTTTGAAGGGAATGCGAGAAAAGAACCACCGGTGAGATTTAAGGAAGAAACTCAGACATCACTCGAAATTTAATCTGAAACATGGCCGTGCACACGTATTTGGGGATTCACGTAAGATCTGGCTTCCCATAATGGAAATTATTCAGCCAAACTATCACAGACACACATACTATCCGTGTGCAATGTCGGCCCTGAAGGAGTTTCGTCTGGGTTGTTAACAATAAAAGCCATTAAAGCAAATTCTAGCACTTGTGTACACATTAATTTTGGCAGATTGTTCATAATACTTTCTATCTGTACTCATACTCCATCCATATCTATAGAACAGATTCGACAAACCACTCTTCTTCCTGAACTAATCGCCATCCGTCAGGAAATATCCATAAATATGAACATTGCATTCGCATGACCCTATTGCCCTCTCTTGATTTTAATTTAAGATGAGAATGAATGGTTCTTTCCTTTGTTGTACTACTGTCACCGGGCACTCATGAGTTTCACCCCGATAAGTTCAATTCTCAACGAGCGTGACAGCACTGTTAACTCTTTCAATCACGACGTTTCAGCCCTGTAATAACAATTTCAAACTGACTAGTGGAATTTGACTGACAGTTGTATCTTTCTTACTGTCATCCAGATGAATTGGAGTATGCTTAGGGAAAGGATCATTGTATTAAAAGCCAGAACATAAGTAAAATATTTAACTGTCCAAATAATCGATAATGACCTTGGGATGTTAGATATCTCGTTTCGTCGGGGTAAATATTCGATTTGCAAATGTCACTGGCGTCAGTCTGTCATTTTTGGAGTTACAAAGCTGATACGGTTTTACTGGTGGCAGCGACCTCGAAAGAGAATGACTCGGAGAGGCCTGGGTCTCAATCGAATGTGCAGTTGCAAGATCTGTTTTAAGATCTGATTCTGCCTTGTTCTGGTTTCTCTTCCCATGGGACGCCTACCCTCACGAGTTCCATAAGTGGGTACGCATTGGTGTCACTGCCAGCGATGTGATCTCTGCAAGAAGCTGGTGGTGAAGCCTGGTGGCTGGGAATGGTAAAGGTCTGCAGAGGGAGGAATCTAATACGCGAAGGGAACGGACTTTAGGAAAAAGCGAAGGAGGAAGGGGCCAAGTAGCAAGTGATAAATGTGAGAACAGAAAATAGCTGAGAGTATGGAACAGACAAAAAGGTGTTTTTTTATTATTTAAGAAGATTTAAACTTTTT
Organism: Hemitrygon akajei; assembly: GCF_048418815.1. Taxonomy (NCBI): domain Eukaryota; kingdom Metazoa; phylum Chordata; class Chondrichthyes; order Myliobatiformes; family Dasyatidae; genus Hemitrygon; species Hemitrygon akajei. Next base: position 1,450,011 of record NW_027332014.1, read on the forward strand.
TCAGTGTGGTCATCCCTCGAAGTTCGATTGCATTGAAGTAGCAAATGAAGAACACAAGGAATGCTGGAGATGCTGGAAATGAAAGCGGCACAGACAAAATGGTAGATGGACACAGCAGATTAGGCAGCATCTATGGAAATAAATAAACAGTTAAAGTTTAGGATGAAGTCCCTTATTTAAGGGCGTGCCTGCCAGCCTATGACTGAAGTTGGGTAATATTCACAAGGAGTCTAGTATGCCGAATCTACTGATATGTTACAAACATAAATATCTTCCTTTGTAGAGGTACTGGGACAGTCACAAACACCAAGTGACGTCCATCATGTTCACTTTCACGAGTAGACTTAGACCCAAGCAAGAAACTCTGATGAAGAACAGACTCACATTTCTTAGGCCGCCATCACTCAACTGTTCTGTACATATTTAGGCCAAGAATGGGGGTCTAGTTATATGAATACTTGAATACCATGCATACTCGACTCTAGCATTGATAAACAGTTCATCCACAGATTCTGGTGTCTAAAGTGAGTTTGTAAATGATCGGAAGATTTAAAAAAAAATCCAGCAATATGAGAAACTGGGATGAGCTGTTGGCATTTGAAAAGGTATCGCATTTACTGCAAAGGAGATGCTGCAGTTTAAGCAATTAGTCTGATCGGATTAAATGTTTTGGGTCTGCTCATTCGATCTCAGAGATTTTCAAAATCTGCCACGTCGGGAATGTAACTGAGATGGCGTCATCTGTTTGCTCCCATTTCTAGAATCCAATGGTAGTAGTTGTGAACCATTGTCCCAGGAGAGATCATAAAGGATATAAACTGCATGGACGAAAACATTCAATCAAAAAGAATGCCTGTAACGCAAACGGACCCGCTAATTGCGTGAAAAGAAAATGCTTGAAGCGTATTACCGTGTCGAGAAAATATTTTATGTCTTCATTGCCCTGATTGGCGTTCCAGGTAAGCGAATCCGAGAACACAACAACTCTGTAAGTGAGACTGTTTTTTTTTTTTGCTTACTATATCGGCGACCTGCATCCAAAGCCTCGTGTGGTGATAATCCTTTGCTCATTTACACAGTTTTCCTCCCGTAGTTTGCCTATTACGTGCAGCAACGTGACTGAGAAAACTCTATGAAACGTACGGTAAAGCCGTAAATGTAAGCAGCCTTCACGGACACTGTCTAGGTTGGTGTGCCAGCGCTGAGCAAAGGGGTCACATCGGAAGGATAGACTAAGATGGTTTCAGTTGGTTTTGTTCGCTTACAGGGCACATAATAGCAGGACATGTCACAGCGGAAAAAAAAATGAATTGTACTCATTGCAACAGTAGTCCTGTAATGAATCCGTTTTCTCCTGAACAACGGACTAGCTTTGACTGCCCTCTGAACGTCTTCTTGCTTCCCTTCGGTGTCCAGTTGTTTTGATTAAACGCTCTGTACGGGATAAAAATGGAAAACCGTTTGGTTTATCCAATCTTTCTGCGACCATTTCACCCTTAACTTTACTTGTTGGTATCCAAAGTCACGGGTACTCTCAGTATCTACTCTTCCGGTGCAAAGGCTTTGGTTTGATTTCGTTGATTAAATATATCAGCAACTTTTCTTGTAAAGGTATTTATTGTAATCTATAATGCCTCTTAACTCTGTTTCTCCAGTGAATTTATTGGCGATTACAGTCCTATCACAGAGGAAGTGTGGTTTGTCCACCTGCACCACTCGCTACTTGGTGGCCATGGCAACGGCAGATCTGATGGTCATTATCACGGAGGTAATTTTGTATCGGATCAGCGAACATTATTTCCCAGTGAGTGTCCTGAACATTACTCCCGTGGACAGTGTTAGAGTTGTCTTCTCTCGTACAGTCGTGGACTATTCTGTATGGTTCACTGTCGCTTTCACATTTGATCGCTTTATCACCATTTGTTGCCACAAGCTGAAAGCAAAATATTGCACCGGGAAAACAGCAGCCGTGGTTCTGGCAGCAGTTGGCGAGTTGTTCTGTTTGAAAAATATTCCCTTCTACTTCACGCTTGAACCGGGAGAAATTATTAACAACGTACCGTGGTTCACTGTTATAAAACTAAGTTACTACACTGATCCGGGATGGATTAGATTTGACTGGTTTGATACGGTATTAACTTCTTTACTGCCTTTCGCTGCAATTCTGCTGCTCAAAGCTCTGACTGTCAGACACATCTTAGTGGCCAGTAGGGTCCGGAAGTGGCTGAGGGGTCAGAGCAAAGGGGGGAGTCGCAGTGACCCGGAGATGGAGAGCAGGAGGAGATCAGTGGTTTTACTCTTCACTCTCTCCGGCAGCTTCATCTTCCTGTGGCTGACAGCTGTTTTACAATTCCTCTATTATCAAATAACAGGAACAGGAGGCGAGTGGAATGATTCTGAATATATATTTTATGAAGTCGCTTTTTTGCTGAGAACTTTAAGCTGCTGCACCAACACATTTATTTACGTGGCGACTCAGTCCAAGTTCAGGGAGCAAGTGAAAAAACCCGTTACCTCAGTTTTTGAGTTCATTAAGAAAACCAGCTATTGAGCGAAGTCCGGAGACCACTGCAATGTTTTGCGTTCAGTCTCCCGTTACTGAAATCCCTGCTAAAATCGAAAAGACTACATTTTTGCATATTTAATCAGGGAGCAGTTCCTAAATGCCGATCCGATGAGAACATGTACTTGCAAAAAACAGTTGCTACAACCCATTGCCCAGATTGACCGCTGTCAATTGTTCCTCCCTCTTAATACGTAGGCATTTCCCTGATACGCAATGTCTGGGTGTCACATGTTTACTTACCAACCACTGATATTGATCTCCGAAGCTACACCAATAGTGATGCAAAACTCCTGTAATTCCATTGAAGCAGTCGTTAGATTTATCAAATCTATGCAATTGATAGTGACGACAGAGACTATAGAGGTGCGTCAACATCTAACAACGATGCGTTTGAATGCAGACGGAGATACTGAATGCTGACTCATACCGATTGGAAACACTATCTGGGGGCAGGCCGGCGTTCCTTTCAAAGAAAGATTTATTTGCTTCAGTGTTTAACCAAATGTGGTTTCTTGTAATGTAAGAAAACTCTCTGCAACAGTTGTGTTGAGGCCTGTACACATCATGCATAACTTTGTGGAGACCATATTCTATTGTTTCTGCTGTCCGGCAATTGAAGCCATGCCTACTCAGTCCTTCTTGAAATGACTAGATAAATGTGCTAGCAAGGAATCTGCTGAAACTAAGCTGACCTTGTCCATTTGCAGCGTATTATGAGACTGCGGATGTGAGCTCAACATATCCAGATTTCCTTTCATAGAGATGTTCTTCTCGTTTAATGAAATATCCAACAATCACCAGCTCGCATTTCATCTTTGTGATTGCATGCTGCATCTACGCGTTAACAGAATAATACATGCCAATTGCCTACTGTCTCTAACATAATAACTGATTTTGCGTCTTTCCGGAATATCCGACCACATTCAGACACTCTCATGCTGATTCCAGCTTAAAATTACCGATTGAATGATCCTCGATTTAAATTCCCGCTGTGCTGCAATTTTGACTCTCAACCAAATCACTAATACAAATTTGAAAGTTGGAACGGAGGCGCTGGAACAGATGATGCTAACCGGTGTTGAACTATCGTCAACTGATCGAGATTTGGCAATTCTCTGCGGAAGTTTTGAATAATTCAACAGTTGTACTTTATTGTTTCTATATAAAGATAACCTGAATTGTGGTTACCCCAGGGCAACAAATAAAATCCAGAATTGTATTGTTCCTATTGTACGAATACTGACTCCGAATACCTCTCCAAACCCCAGACGCTGAAATAGGGGACCGTCCGTTGGCTGAACGATTCTTTCTTTTGACTACAAGGAGCGGAATGTGCCCCCTTGTTAGATTATTGCCATTTGAAAGCATAAATGGGTGAGTGACGAGTGAAATCCAAGCTCCTTCTTGACGCTTCCCCACAATACAGTGGGCATATTCGGTTTTTACTATGGTTAAAAAATATAAAGTCCTGATCCAACATTAAGTGGTCCCGACCTATTTCTATAATATACACGGAGGAGTTTGTTCAGGTGAATTCCCGAATGTGACAACATGTGTGGTTGTATCTATCTATTTCCTGCACTGTCCACCTGATATCTAATATGGAAAATGGTGGTTCTCTAAATTTAACTTTGTTAATCCTTGGTACATAATTGAAACACAAACCGCATACTTCGTATGTTGAGCAGTTTATCGCGGGGTGACTGATAATTCGTGGCATGGGTTAGAAGGAGCCAATTTCAGAAAACCTGGCACTTTTATTTTTTCAACATTGTCCACTCCTACATCTACACACTTAGTCCAGCGGTCGTTGATTATACGAATCTTGGACCTCCAGAAAGTGCCCACACATGGGTGATTGATAAGTCCGTGGCCTATGGTTCATAGGGATCAGCTATACAGCTCTTTTTACATGCACATGCAGCTCAACCTTTGAGTGATTATGCAGAAAGGTTGAAGTTAATAACATATCCTGCTAACTTGGGCCACGAACTTATCAAACACCCTGATGAGTTAATGACTGATGAGTTCTTAACTTCAAACTTTCTGCATAATCACTCAATGAGCTGGACTACATGTGCATGTAACGAGAGTTGTATAAAAAATCTCCTTCTATCTTCGGCCACGAATTTAGCAATCACCCCTCGTGTTTAGAACTTTGTCAATAATTCAGTTTGGCGTATCCCCAAGGTTTCTGAATTATGGAGCATTTCCGAAAGTGCAGTCGCTTGTTGCGGACCGAAATTTAAGCTCCTCCCATATCGTCATAACCTCAATTTACAATTTATTTCAGCCACAGAACGGTTGCTGAGACCAAATAATTGGCGTTTTTAAGCGGAGGTTTATAGAAGTGTAATTCACAGGGACATCGAAGTTTATATAGAGAAGGCAAGAAAAACCCTGCTGGGTGGAAAATACATCAACTATCATCAGCATGTGCTCTGGTCACGTTGCCGCACTAATATTCCAGATGCAATTGAAAAAGTTCTCATGAGTAAACGCCCTAAAATTGATGCACACAGCGGTCAGTCACTGAAACGTTGAAAGATTACATGTTTAATCCGCTCTGATTCATCTTTCCATGTATCCTGGACTCGGGAATATCTGTTGTGAATCGAGTTGCTTCCACACTTGAGATTCCCTTGCAATTAAACTGATTTCCAAGCCCCCTGTGTTCCCGAAGTTAATCGCTAACTGTCATCTACACCCCAGGGCGTTGCGGAACATTAACCAGGTCCCTCTGCTTTTAAGACCTTCGGACGTGTCCACCTTATTATCAAAGGGAATATTCACATTTCGGTTTCTAACGGAACTATCTCCCTCTGATTTTCTCAGAGCCCGGCGTTCACTTTTCATGTTTCCACTTCACTGTCTCTCCATCATAACATGTCCACATTCTCTTATTGTGAAGATTTATCTTAAGCCTTCCTCTTCTGCCTATGTTTGCGTTCCCCTGTTCAGTTTCCACGTACCTGAGCAGTCTTTCCATATAAAAAGTAACATTATTGTAAGCACACATACTCGATTTCTCCCTGATAATTTTAACTAAACATCGGTCGGAATACAAAAATTAGTACATTTGTACACGCGTTTCCTACATTCGTATTGTGCCAGAGTTCACGTTGAAGCAAAATAAGAATTGTCTCTGCGAATGTAATCACGAGTTCCCTCTTCGGGATATGGCGATCCTCCTCCCCTCTGTGTTCGTAAAATGCATTTTCCGATTGGGATCCAAACATTATGAAATACAAAGTTCCTGAAAGTACATTTTCACGCCGGCTGCATTTGACGGTGCTCGGAACGTAAGCAACACATTTCTGAAAACATGATAGTCCACTGGAACACCTTGAAATACTAATCACGACGTATTGTGCTGGTGGCAAATCCACGTCAATGTGATGGAAAGGTGTGGATGCAGATTCACTCTATGTCCGACCCCGGGAATTTGTGATGGGACGGTGAGGAGGGAGATTCACTCTGTGTCTGACCCCGGAAACGTGTGATGGGACGGTTGGATGGAGATTCACTCTGTGTCTGACCCCGGGAGTGTGTGTTGGGATTGTAAGGATGGAGATTCACTCTGCGTCTGACCCCGGGACCGTGTGATGGGACGGTTTGGATGGAGTTTCATTCTGTTTCACACCCTGGGAGTTTGTGATGGAAAGGTGTGGATGCAGATTCACTCTAAGTCTGACCCCGGCTATTTGTGACGGGACGGTGTGGAGGGAGATTCAATCTGTGTCTGACCACGGCAATGTGAGATGGGACGGTTTGGATGGAGATTCACTCTGTGTCTGACCCCGGGCTTTTGTGATGGGACGGTGAGGAGAGAGATTCACTCTGTGTCAGACCCCGGGAACGTGTGATGGGACGGTTTGGATGGGGATCCAATCTCTGTCTGACCCCGGGCTTTTGTGATGGGACTGTGTGGAGGGAGATTCACCCTGTGTCTGACCACGGCAATGTGAGAAGGGACGGTTTGGATGGAGATTCACTCTGTGTCTGACCCCGGGCTTTTGTGATGGGACGGTGAGGAGGGAGATTCACTCTGTGTCTGACCCCGGGAACCTGTGATGGGACGGTTGGATGGAGATTCACTCTGTGTCTGACCCCTGGCTTTTGTGATGGGACGGTGAGGAGGGAGATTCATTCTGTGTCTGACCACGGGAGTGTGTGTTGGGACTGTGAGGATGGAGATTCACTCTGCGTCTGACCCCGGGACCGTGTGATGGGACGGTTTGGATGGAGTTTCACTCTGTTACACACCCTGGGAGTTTGTGATGGATAGTTGTGGATGCAGATTCACTCTAAGTCTGACCCCTGGAATTTGTGATGGGACGGTGCGGAGGGAGATTCAATCTGTGTCTGACCACGGCAATGTGAGATGGGACAGTTTGGATGCAGATTCACTCTGTGTCTGACCCCGGGCTTTTGTGATGGGTCGGTGAGGAGGGAGATTCAATCTGTGTTTGACCCCGGGAACGTGTGATGGGACGGTTTGGATGGAGGTTCACTCTGAGTCTGACCCCGGGAGTGTGTGATGGGACGGTGAAGAGGGAGAGTCACTCTGTGTCTGACCCCGAGCTATTGTGATGGGACGGTGAGGAGGGAGATTCACTCTGTGTCAGACCTCGGGAACGTGTGATGGGACGGTTTGGATGCAGATTCACTCTGCGTCTGACCCCTGGAGTGTGTGATGTGACGGTGTGGTGGGAGTTTTACTCTTTGTCTGACCCCGGGAGTTTGTCATGGAAAGGTGTGGATGCAGATTCACTCTATGTCTGACCCCTGGAATTTGTGATGGGATGGTGTGGAAGGAGATTCACTCTGTTTCTGAACCCGGCAATGTGTGATGGGACGGTTTGGAGGGAGATTCACTCTGTGTCAGACACCGGGAGTTTGTGATGGGACGGTGAGGAGGGAGATTCACTCTCTGTCTGACCCCGGGAACGTGTGATGGGACGGTTGGATGGAGATTCTCTCTGTGTCTGACACCTGGCTTTTGTGATGGGACGGTGAGGAGGGAGATTCACTCTGTATCTGACCCCGAGAGTGTATGTTGGGACTGTGAGGATGGAGATTCACTCTGTTTCTGAACCCGGCAATGTGTGATGGGACGGTTTGGATGGAGATTCACTCTGTGTCTGACCCCGGGCTTTTGTGATGGGACGGTGAGGAGGGTGATTCACTCTCTGTCTGACCCCGGGAACGTGTGATGGGACGGTTGGATGGTGATTCTCTCTGTGTCTGACACCTGGCTTTTGTGATGGGACGGTGAGGAGGGAGATTCACTCTGTATCTGACCCCGAGAGTGTATGTTGGGACTGCGAGGATGGAGATTCACTCTGCGTCTGACCCCGGGACCCTGTGATGGGACGGTTTGAATGGAGATTCACTCTGCGTCAGACCCCGGGAGTGTGTGATGGGACGGTGAGGAGGGTGTTTCACTCTGTTTCACACCCCGGGAGTTTGTGATATTAATTTTTGTGTGGATGCCGTTGTTCCTGTTAGAACTGTTCGCTGCTATCCCAATAATAAGCCCTGGATCACTAGTCACATCAAAGGCCTCCTAAACCAGAAGAAGAGGGCCTTTAAAGATGGTGATCGGTTGGAGCTTAAAAGAGTTCAGAAGGAACTCAGAGTACAGATAAGGGGGGCAAAGGAGCAGTATAGGAGAAAGTTAGAACAAAAGCTGCAGAAAAAAAGCATGAAGGAGGTGTGGGATGGGATGAAGATCATCACCGGATGTGGTGCAAAGCGGGGGGCAAACATAAGTGGAGATGTGGAGAAAGCGAACCAGCTGAGCAACTTCTTCAATAGGTTCGACAGCACAATTTCACCCTCACTGCAGAACTCCACACCAGGCTTACTTCCCTCACAGGAAAATAGCCAGTCACAGGAGACCTGGCCCACGCCCAGGTTTACGGCTGCACAGGTGGAAGGTCAACTGAGGAAGATCTGTACCAGCAAGCCGGCTGGACCGGATGGAGTTTCCCCACGATTACTGAGGGCCTGTGCGACTGAAATGGTAGAACCACTACAGCGCATCTTCAACATGAGTCTAGATCAGAGAAGAGTACCCAGACAGTGGAAAACATCTTGTATTGTCCCGGTACCGAAGAAACCACAACCAAAGGAGTTGAATGACTTCAGACCTGTTGCCTTGACGTCGCACGTGATGAAGACCATGGAGCGGCTGATAATACAGAATCTGAGGCCACAAACCAGGCACGCCCGGGATCCGCTTCAGTTTGCGTATAAGGAGAAGGTGGGAGTGGAGGATGCTATCACGTATTTGCTGCACAAATCACTCTCTCACCTAGATGGGGTCAGTTGTGCTGTGAGGATTACATTCCTTGACTTCTCTAGTGCCTTTAACACCATCCAGCCCAAGATCTTAAAGCACAAACTAACGGAGATGGGAGTAGACTCGCACATGGTGGATTGGATAGTGGACTACTTGACAGATAGACCTCAGTATGTGCGGTTGGGAGACTGTAGGTCTGACACGGTGGTCAGCAGCACAGGAGCGCCACAGGGAACCGTACTCTCTCCGGTCCTGTTCACCCTGTACACATCTGACTTCCAATATAACTCGGAGTCCTGCCATGTGCAGAAGTTCGCTGATGACACGGCCATAGTGGGGTGTGTCAGGAATGGACAGGAGGAGGAGTATAGGAAACTGATACAGGACTTTGTGATATGGTGCAACTCAAACTACCTGCGTCTCAATGTCACCAAGACCAAGGAGATGGTGGTGGACTTTAGGAGATCTAGGCCTCATATGGAGCCAGTGATCATTAATGGAGAATGTGTGGAGCAGGTTAAGACCTACAAGTATCTGGGAGTACAGTTGGACGAGAAGCTAGACTGGACTGCCAACACAGATGCCTTGTGCAGGAAGGCACAGAGTCGACTGTACTTCCTTAGAAGGTTGGCGTCATTAAATGTCTGCAGTGAGATGTTGAAGATGTTCTATAGGTCAGTTGTTGAGAGCGCCCTCTTCTTTGTGGTGGCGTGTTGGGGAGGAAGCATTAAGAACAAGGACGCCTCACGTCTTAATAAACTGATAAGGAAGGCGGGCTCTGTCGTGGGCAAAGTACTGGAGAGTTTAACATCGGTAGCTGAGCGAAGGGCGCTGAGTAGGCTACGGTCAATTATGGAAAACCCTGAACATCCTCTACATAGCACCATCCAGAGACAGAGAAGCAGTTTCAGCGACAGGTTACTGTCGATGCAATGCTCCTCAGACAGGATGAAGAGGTCAATACTCCCCAATGCCATTAGGCTTTACAATTCAACTGCCAGGACTTAAGAACTTTTTTAAAGCTATTATTAATGCTTTTTGAGTTAGTGATTTAGATGCATATCATATTATTACTGAGTTAAGTATTGTATGTAATGAGTTTTTGCTACAACAAGTGTATGGGACATTGGAAAAAATGTTGAATTTCCCCATGGGGATGAATAAAGTATCTATCTATCTATCTATCTATCTATCTATCTATCTATCTATCTATCTATCTATCTATCTATCTATCTATCTATCTAAGTCTGACCCCGGGAATTTGTGATGGAACGGTGTGGAGGGAGATTCAATCTGTGTCTGACCACAGCAATGTGTGATGGGACGGCTTGGATGGAGGTTCACTCAGTGTCTGACCCCGGGCTTTTGTGATGGGACGGTGAGGAGGGAGATTCACTCTCTGTCTGACCCCGGCAATGTGTGATGGGACGGTTTCGATGGAGATTCACTCTGTGACTGACCCCGGGCTTTTGTGATGGGACGGTGAAGAGGGAGATTAACTCTGTGTCTGACCCCGGGAACGTGTGATGGGACGGTTTGGATGGAGGTTCACTCTGAGTCTGACCCCGGGAGTGTGTGATGGGACGGTGTGGAGGGAGATTCAATCTGTGTCTGACCACGGCAATGTGAGATGGGACGGTTTGGATGGAGATTCACTCTGTGTCTGACCCCGGGCTTTTGCGATGGGACGGTGAGGAGGGAGATTCAATCTGTGTCTGACCCCGGGAACGTGTGATGGGACGTTTGGATGGAGGTTCACTCTGAGTCTGACCCCGGTAGTGTGTGATGGGACGGTGAAGAGGGAGATTCACTCTGTGTCTGACTCCGGGCTTTTGTGATGGGACGGTGAGGAGGGAGATTCACTCTGTGTCTGATCCCGGAAGTTTGTGATGGGACGGTGTGGATGGAGATTCACTCTGTGTCTGACGCCGGGAGTGTGTGATAGGACGGTGAGGAGGGAGGTTCAGTCTGTGGCTGACCCCGGGAACGTGTGATGGGACGGTTTGGATGCAGATTCACTCTGTGTCTGACCCCGGGAGTGTGTGATGGGACCGTGAGGAGGGAGATTTACTCTTTGTCTGACCCCGGGAGTTTGTCATGGAAAGGTGTGGATGCAGATTCACTCTATGTCTGACCCCTGGAATTTTTGATGGGATGGTGTGGAAGGAGATTCACTCTGTGTCTGACCCCGGGCAATGTGTGATGGGACGGTTTGGATGCAGGTTCCCTCAGTGTCTGACCCTGGGATTTTGTGATGGGACGGTGTGGAGGGAGATTCACTCTATGTCTGACCCCGGGCTTTTGTGATGGGACGGTGAGGATGGAGATTCTCTCTGTGTCTGACACCTGGCTTTTGTGATGGGACGGTGAGGAGGGAGATTCACTCTGTATCTACCCCGAGAGTGTATGTTGGGACTGTGAGGATGGAGATTCACTCTGCGTCTGACCCCGGGACCGTGTGATGGGACGGTTTGGATGGAGATTCACTCTGTGTCAGACCCCGGGAGTGTGTGATGGGTCGGTGAGGAGGGAGTTTCACTCTGTTTCACACCCCGGGAGATTGTGATGGATAGGTGTGGATGCAGATTCACTCTAAGTCTGACCCCGGGAATTTGTGATGGGACGGTGTGGAGGGAAATTCAATCAGTGTCTGACCACGGCAATGTGTGATGGGATGGTGTGGAAGGAGATTCACTCTGTTTCTGACCCCGCAATGTGTGATGGGACGGTTTGTATCGAGGTTCACTCAGTGTCTAACCCAGGTCTTTTGTGATGGGACGGTGTGGAGGGAGATTCACTCTGTGTCTGACACCGGGAGTTTGTGATGGGACGGTGTGGATGGAGATTCACTCTGTGTCTGACCCCGGGAGTGTGTGATGGGACGGTGTGGAGGGAGATTCACTCTGTGTCTGACCCAGGGAGTGTGTGTTTGGACGGTGCGTAAGGGGAAACACTCTGTGTCTGACCCCGGGACCGTGTGATGGGACGGTTTTGATGGAGATTCACTCTGTGTCAGACACCGGGAGTGTGTGATGGGACGGTGAGGAGGGAGATTCACTCTGTTTCTGACCCCGGGAGTTTGTGATGGAAATGTGTGGATGCAGATTCACTCTATGTCTGACCTCGGAATTTGTGAAGGGACGGTGTGGAGGGAGTTTCAATCTGTGTCTGACCCCGGCAATGTGTGATGGGACGGTTTGGATAGTAATTCACTCTGTGTCAGACCCCGGGAATTTGTGATGGGACGGTGAGGAGGGAGATTCAATCTGTGTCAGACCCCTGGAACGTGTGATGGGACGGTTTGGATGTAGGTTCACTCTGAGTCTGACCCCGGGAGTGTGTGATGGGACGGTGAAGAGGGATATTCACTCTGTGTCTGACCCCGGGCTTTTGTGATGGGACGGTGAGGAGGGAGATTCACTCTGTGTCAGACCCCAGGAACGTGTGATGGGACGGTTTGGATGGAGATCCAATCTCTGTCTGACCCCGGGCTTTTGTGATGGGACGGTGAGGAGGGAGATTCACTCTGTGTCTGACCCCGGGAGTGTGTTATGGGACGGTGAGGAGGTAGATTCACTCTGTGTCTGACCCCGGGAGTCTGTGATGGGACGGTGAGGAGGGAGCTTTACTCTTTGTCTGACCCAGGGAGTATGTGATGGAAAGGTGTGGATGCAGATTCACTCTATGTATGACCCCTGGAATTTGTGATGGGATGGTGTGGAAGGAGATTCACTCTGTGTCTGACCCCGGCAATGTGTGATGGGACGGTTTGGATGGAGGTTCACTCAGTGTCTGACCCCGGGCTTTTGTGATGGGACGGTGAGGAAGGAGATTCACTCTGTTTCTGACCCCGGGAGTTTGTGATGGAAATGTGTGGATGCAGATTCACTCTATGTCTGACCCCGGAATTTGTGAAGGGACGGTGTGGAGGGAGTTTCAATCTTTGTCTGACCCCGGCAATGTGTGATGGGACGGTTTGGATAGTGATTCACTCTGTGTCAGACCCCGGGAATTTGTGATGGGACGGTGAGGAGGGAGATTCAATCTGTGTCAGACCACTGGAACGTGTGATGGGACGGTTTGGATGGAGGTTCACTCTGAGTCTGACCCCGGGAGTGTGTGATGGGACGGTGAAGAGGGAGATTCACTCTGTGTCTGACCCCGGGCTTTTGTGATGGGACGGTGAGGAGGGAGATTCACTCTGTGTCAGACCCCGGGAACGTGTGATGGGACGGTTTGGATGGAGATCCAATCTCTGTCTGACCCCGGGCTTTTGTGATGGGACGGTGAGGAGGGAGATTCAATCTCTGTCTGACCCCGGGCTTTTGTGATGGACCGGTGTGGATGGAGATTCACTCTGTGTCTGACCCCGGGAGTGTGTTATGGGACGGTGAGGAGGCAGATTCACTCTGTGTCTGACCCCGGGAGTCTGTGATGGGACGGTGAGGAGGGAGCTTTACTCTTTTTCATGGAAGTATACCATGGACACTCGATTGCGTCCAGTATCAACTACGATCTTTCAACCTGAATTTTCAATCAGGGCCAACTCAGCTTCAGTTAACTGATCCCATAAGCCAACCGATGGTAACATAAAGTGGCATGTAGGAGCAGGTTCTATAAAAGTATTCATGGGGTTTCTGCACAAATTACAGTAAAACAATTGAGTATATTTTTCATTCTTTCTCGTGCTGGTGGGAGCAGTTGTGTTGATGATTCTTGAATCGGAGAAATCGGAAAAAAAGCGACGCAGCAAACTTTAACGCCTTACGTCATTGAATTTGTTTTTCTTTTTGTTATTTTACTAGTTTCCCCTCTGAACCTGCAAAAGAAGGAAAGAGAGAGAGAGAGAGAAAACAGAATGTGGTATTAATTGTTCTTACACTGCAGATCATGGATTTTCCTGAGGCTTTGATATTGCTTGATTGGTGGAAGGGAATTGGTGCGTTTTACTACAATAAATGGTGGAGGGGGCGGTCGATACTTTGCTGCTGCTTGTCCCTGTGGGGGCGAATACGGTGACACTTGTGGGTTCATTTTTTTTTTTTACGTTCTCTCATCTTTTGGCGTAGGCACCTGTTCCACTGGTTGTCTGCGAAGAATAAGAATTTGCTGCTCTATATTCTGTAGCTTCTCTGATATTAAGTGGAACAATTGATCTACCGACTGAAATTTTGTAGTTTCCCAAGAAACTAGGGTAAACCAAATGTCTAGCTAGCCTCTCCTACACTCTGACAATGCTCCGCGTTGGCGCCGATGCAAATTTTGCCTTAGAATTCATTTCTCTTCGATTCTGCTCATTGAACCGTTTTCCGTCTTACAATACACTAAGTAGAATCATACGATAAAATGCATAAATGGCGCAATTAGTCAGGGGGACATTAATCACATTGTTTCGATGTAACTTTTTTTCTCAATAACAATCAGGATTCTTGATAGAATGGTACAAGTTATAACAGCGGGCATGAAATGGAACCGAACACACCGAAAACATGGCTTGACTTTCATTTTTCTTGTTGAATGTCAAAATAATCCTGCAAGGAGGCATTATCAACAACATTGGCTCTTCTCTGAATTTAGTGTGGGTAAATGCTTAAATAACGATGTTTGCACATGAAGTGAGGGGCGTGAGCAGGTTTCCCTTTGTTCAATGATATCTGCGGGGAATTATGGTCGGGACCTGAAAACATGGCGAAAAAGCGGAAAAAAAATGATTCACAAATGCTGTCTGACTGAGTAACATGAACGTGCCCGATAGAGGGAAGTGCAATATTATGGATTGCTTCTGCTCACAATGTCCAAGTCAGGAGAATTAAATTTACTGTAATTTCGGGATCATTTTTACGATTTTCTGACCATCAGGAAATAACTAAATTTCACCCTATATTCAGAAATACTAAAACAAATGCATAAAATAACCAAAGATAACTTGTCGACGCGTGAGCGTGGCAAATTCTGTTAAGCACATGGCATCAGATTAAATTCAAAATCCCATGAAATATTCCCAATTTTTGTCAGAGTTTGAAATATAAACAGGTAGCGGATGTTCTCCAACGAAATCAGGATCTGTCTTCCTGCTGCAAGGAATGTCACAGTTCTTGCTGTTGGTAACTAAATGAGCATTGAGCATTTAGTAATCAGTGTCTTCTGCCTCACTTGCCAAACACGAGATCTCCTCCTTCCTAGCAGCACCTAATCAATGAATCGTTCATCAATGAGTTCTAACAGACGCATCGTATCGGCTGAGGCCGTAGGGGACCGGCCATGGAGGGTGCTGGTGTTGGGGCTTCTATCAGGCCTGCTCACGCTGACATATTCTTTTCTCCACCCAGCTGATAGAATTCACCTGCCACCCGTTTCATACACATGATCTGCAGCCTACTTAACCCGGTTCTAATAGACCATCCTTGTTCACTTATGGAACAGGTTGGCCTCAAACAGTAGTTTTTTAGCTTTCACCCGACCTGCAGAACGTTTACTATTTGTAAATGGTGTTTAATTTCCCTTGCCCCTTGTTTTGTGATTTCTGGTGTTATTCTGCTTTATCACTTTGTGATCTGTCATGGAAGTTATCGTTCCCCGCTGAATCCGCTCCGCTACTCTCATTTTGCCTCAAGCCTCCTCTGTATTTCCTGACAGACTAAAGGGTAACCGTGTTAAATGGAGAAGACATCCCTCCGGTGCTATTACAGCAACCCCTGAAATGGCGTTAATTATATTCCAAGAAATGACATGAAATGTTTACCCCTGATTGCAAGAGTAGTGGAGCAAAATTTTGGAGGATAAATGTTCCAGTTACTAGGAATTTTTCAATTACACACAAAACGTATCGGAACATGTATGAACACATAACATGGCAGATATGATCACATTTAACATAGAAGAAAATTGTAATTAAAGGAAGAATGCAATATGACACTTTTTTTTCTCTTATGACCTTAAAAGGAAGTAGGAAATTAGTCAAAAAACACATTTGTGTTTACCTGTTACGTCTAAAAATATGTAACGAAACCTGGTGCCAGAAACACATAGTGGCGATAGCATAAATGTGCTTTGGCGGGTTTAACTTTCTTCAAGTGGTTTCCCTCCAGTCTTCAATGTGTCAGTTCACCGCATGGCCGATCGGTATTCTTTACAATATTTCTTTCCCTGATTTGCTTCAAGTGGATGATGAGTAGATTGCATGTCATTCTGATAAAATGTACTTCCATGGTCTTCACCAGTTCCACGGAGCGTTATTTCATTGTAAATGCATGTAGCTGTTGATTCAGAAAGGAAAATGAAATGGGTTTAAAATACTTTCTTTAAAACAGACCCCGTACATGATCCCACACCACAGCTGTACAAAAAGCTCCGGAGTATTGCACCTGATGCTGCTCCCTTGGATGCAAAGATGTAGGGTGAGAGGACAGGTTTTCTGCAGATGCATCAGTCCCGTTCTTCAAACCGACCTTGTACATAGTAACAAGTAACAAAACCTCAGTTGTAAACGCTGTGATTTTGCATAATTTCCCCTCCTGGAAAGACCACAGAAATCCAACTGCCGTAAATGCCCGAAATCGGAAATGAAGCACAACTCGAGCACAGAATCGCAGAAGGGATTAACGTTCCAGTTGTTAAACAATCTTAGAAACGGCGGCCAAAGCGGTTCGTGCCATCTAAGTTATCCTCATTTGCTCCTTTATGAGCCTTATTCCGTTAAATTCTTCCTATCCATGGACTGTCCAATTACATTTTGAATGTTGTGAAAATGTATACGTCAAACACATCCTCGGGTCCCTCTTTCTATATACTTACACACTTATTTGGTCAAATTGATCCATCCGCTTGCTATTAATTCTCTCTCGTCACCTTAAATCAATGTCCATTCGTAAATGATTCTCCAAACTGTTTGTCTGCAGAGACAATGCAGTATTATTAGTCTGGTCAGTAATGGGCCTGGATTACCAATGTCGTCATCATCATGGTCAGCAATGACATTGTCAGGGTGTGGCAGCAATTGCTCCGGAAAACAGCGTTTAAAATATTCATAATGACAGAAAACCGCAGTAAAGTTCGGTTGTACAATATAAAGCTCTACACATCATTGCTCAGCAAGTGATTCAATGAAAACACTTTTCTGTTCTCAGACCATTACCTGTAGCCACTGAATACAAGCCGCACATATTTCTGCCACTCCCGATTCTTTCCACGGATCCGTGATTCCGAGACAAGATTTAAATTTGAACGGATAGTTCACAACAGTGTTTGAAATCAGTGTAATTCTACCAAATTCCGTTTATTCTTACAATTTTTTTAACTGCATTGCATTTGTGGTTTCCTAATGACAATAAACTGAATCTGAATCTGAAATGAAAATATGTGTACGAAGGAGGGAAATGACAGGAGGAAAAGGAAAAGAGCTGAACAGGAATGGTATCTTCTCAACCTGTTTACATCTCTCACCTTGTAGAGCTTGTGCATATTCATCTGCATGTGTTTCAGGTTACTGCTCATCCTGCAGCGACCAGTTCATTCTGTTCTTTGCAATGTTTTATCTCATCCGAGCTATATTTACAAATTATTTTAAACTCATTAAAATCTGTCTCAATTTTATTGTACACAAACATGTAACTGAGCGTATCCAGCAATCCTGCAAGTGCCGATTCATAACGGGTTAACTACATCTCACATTGACTGTGATTAACCTGACCAGTGATGTGTGATAAATCTCTCCTGTTGTTCTGCACCACCTGCTTGCAACAACAAAACCATACACATTTATTTGCAGCATACAGCACATTTTCTTTTCCTAAGGCTTTTTTTTTACACATGTAACATATTTTTATATGTATACAGGGTATTTTAACAATTATATTCACTATTTTATTCTTGGTATTATACATTAGAGGAATTCATATCGGCTGTGTAAAGTTGATGAAGACTCGGCATTCTCTTGTTCCCCGGTGGTTTCCATTATCTGAACCCATTGAACACAAGCTGTACCTATTCTCCTCATTGCGGTTCTTTATCCGGGAACCCGCTGAACAATATCCCCATTTTTTCATGCTGACTGACTAAATATAAGAGTGTAACGGGACTTGCAAATAAATAACAGCGATTTTCATTTGGACATACAAAAATAGTTTAAAAAAAATGCTGGTGCCTCGAAATAGAAACACGGCCCAATGTGACGACAGAAAAAAAAGAATGAATATTCCTCCTTATCCGCTGGGTCACACCAGATATGTGTACGAAAATAACAACAAAAGTCGAGGTTAAATTTTTTTATGTCCACTGATGTTTCGGTCACTCGTTGGTACATTGACCGTACAACTCTCTCCACCGAACGATAAGTTGCACTGAGATTCTGCCCACATCACATAGTCATCTCCTGTTGTGCATGGCACTATAAATAACATTAATGGTTACATATATCAGGTATTGATTCTGCAGGTTGTAATTTGTGTTTTTATTTGCTGCAAGGGACCGGACACTGAGAAATAAACACATATTCTGATATCTAGCGACGAACTGATCGTTGATTACAGGGCATCATCACCAGTCGTGTGATTCTTCTGAACAGCAGTTTATTTAAAGACAGATATTGATATGGTTTAATGGTCATACATCTTGTTTTCACTGTGCCTGTCATGAGATTGGACAAGCAATGTATTTCCCAGCATGCTTGGGGATGGTTCTGAACAAGCAGTGATACTCTCTGTGTGAGAGATCCTGGGACCGAATGAGATCTGATAGGCAGCTAGAAGAGGAGGCAGAGTGAAAGTGGGATGGTGGAAGGGAGCGGGAGGGAATTACCGGAAGTTGGAGAATTTGATGTTCATACCAAGGGGCTAGACACCTCATATATCACCTCACTCATCTCCTATCTCTTATCACCTCTCTCATGATTCTGCTTTCTTTTGCTACCCATAGTGCTTTTTCCTTTCATCCTTCTTCACCTCTCCGGCCTATCCCCTCCCTGCTTCCCTTCCCCCAAACCTTGATCTTTCCTCTGATTGGTTTTTCACCTGGTACCTTCCATCCTCCCCCCACCTTATTTATAGGGCCACTGCCCCCTCCTTCTTCAGTCCTGACGAAGGGTCTCGGGCCGAAAAGCTGACTGCTCCTTTCGGCGAATGTTGCCCGACCTGCTGAGTCCATCCAACTTGTTTGTACGTCTTGATTATCCATTTGTTCGGAGGCATGTCGCAATAAGCACTTATATCACCAATATGGTCGGTGATGTGCGTGTAGACCTGTGATAGTCCTGTTCCTTGCAGTAATGAATCCCTTGGAGGGAGGAAAATATCCCAGTTGTCTCCTCACAGAACAGAAAGGGAATGAAAATACCTGTCACGTATATGTAATCCTTCTCAATCTATTTATCTACATATTCTATTTATAGGCCATAAACTGAAAATTCCATTCTTTGACATAGCCGTGGTGGCAATTTCAATGGATAATGCAGAATTATAACTAAAAAACTGGCATATATTTGATATGACTGTGAAAATCGAACAAGGTAAAATCCTCGAAGAATATCAAGGGATGATGTACTAGCTGATTTGTTTGCTCTTTTATCTCGAATTCCTATTACAGTATTGTTTAACGTTGTTGATCGTCCGTCGTTTCCTACGATGGCGTAACTTATGAAAGGAGAATATCAAAGTGAAAAAAGCCGTTGCACGGGTCGGTTCCACTCCCTCGGCCTCAAATGTCTTGGTCCAATGGCAGGGAAAAAACCCTCAAGATTGGAGAGTTCCTCCGCTGCGGCGGTAGCCATGACGCCTTCTGTGCTTTGTTTTGCCCTTCGCTCTCCATTAAACGGAGGTTGGATCTTGTAGTTGATCTCATTCGCCGAGTCCAGGAACTGGCTTCATATGCAGGTATAAGTAAACCCCAAACTCAGGAGGGTTCAAGTACCCCGGCTACCATCAACTGCTTTACTATGCCTGTCGAAGCCCCGCATCAAGGATTGCTACTGTCAAATGTAAACAGTAACTTGGAGGCAGCGTTAAGAGCTGGGTGTCAGGAGGGGACTACAAGTGGACTAAAAGCCTCTGGGTAGATTACGACAAACCGCCACCAGAGGTGAAAACAGGTAACTGTTTATAACATTTTAAGATGAACGGTCATTGAGATTTTATTTTGGCACGAAACTTGAGCTGCTGAGTCGAGAAATATAAATTACGAATAACTTTCATAGCATATACAACTTGCACTAAGTAAGTGTCAAATCTTATCTTTGGCAGAGTGGAATGTCTTTCTGTTAACGACAGAGTTTTTAAGCGGGTAAAATGTAATAAATATATATATATATGTGTTCCTGAAGCTGGAAGCCCCACGATACACTGAGCCGTTAGTAAGTCAATGCTGGTTGCAGTTGATGATAGTTAGCATAATAAATGTTTACAAACCAGTACAAACCCAACATTTTCAGGATGACAATGGCAGCAATTGTATTCAACAGAGAGAGACCATCGGGAATTCCGTGGCATTGCTGGCAGAGCAACACTTACTAGCACGTAAAAACAACGTCGGCCCGTGTCGTTGGTCCCACCCCCCACCCCACTGAAGATTCTCAAAAAGCACCCTCACACGCTTGAAATCTGGTGCCGTTTCCTGCATTCGTATTTACTGCAGATAGTAATAATCGTTGTTTTGCAGGTTTCATTGTTTGATTTTGCACAACATTTGTGTGATCTTCGATTGGTTGAACGATATTATCACCCTGAAACGGGTGAGTATTTCTCCATATCTGTGTCTCACCTACTGGGGAATTTACTCTTACCTTATTCCAACGTCAGAGAAACATAGAAAATCTACCGTGGAATAGAGGCACTTCGACCTTCAAAGCTGTGCCGGAAGTGTACTTAACTTGGAAATGACCGGGTGTTACACATAGCTCTCTATTTTTCCTAGCTCCATGTACCTATCCAGGAGTCCCTAAAAAGATCCCATCGTATCGGCCTCGTGCTAGCCATTTCAGTCCTGGGAAAAAAGACTCTATCCACACGATCAAAGCCGCTCATCATTTTATACACCTCTATCAAAACACCTCTCATCCGCTGTCGCTCCAAAGAGAAAAGGCTGAGTTCACCCAACCTATTCTCATAAGGCATGGTCCCGAATCGAGGCAACATCGTTGTAAATTTCCTCTGCACCTTCTCCATGATTTCCGCAGCCTTCTTATAGCTGGAGAAAAAAAAAGATCGTAAAGACGTTACCTAACACAACTCCAGCAATCCTCCGTCTTCAACGAGAGCTTACGACGATACAATTCCCAACTCGGCCACCAGCCCCTTCCGCGGTTTCTGGAGGTATTACGTCACTTCCTTGTCCACTATCCCTCCAGACTAAATTCCTCTCTGGCTCTTATCACTGTAGGCGTTACAAGTGCCGTACCTGCATCTATACGTCCTGCGTCATTCCACAGTGGTGAGTCCCAATATAGATTCCGGTACCGCATTATGGAACACTATCGCTTCACATTCACCCTCTAAAATCATTGCTTTTTGCATTAGCGAATGAACGTGTAAACAGTCACCGGTGTTCCTATCCAGATAGATCTGCGGTCGGTCGGAGCCCAGTGAATTTCAGGTCGATTTGCAAAATGAGTTTGAAACTGCTTTGGAACTGGTTTCAATGATTCACGTTGGAGACTTGCTCTGTCACTCGCCTCTTAAAATACCCTACCTGTTGTCAACAGTTGGCAAGGAACAAGAGAATAATGGAATATTCCTCACATAATCTTCAGTGAATCAATAGGAATGTTGATGCCATCTAGCAAAGGACCCCGCTTCATCACATTTCATTCTGTAGTGTGTACCGTGTTTAGTGCTTGTCCAGGCAGCACTTCCAGCGTCTGAGCATTGACCGCAGTTGTAGGGGAACTCGCCATTTCCGAGTCCACGTGTGATTCAGAAACCTGCTTTGCCGAGAAATATATTCCCCCACATCACTGTTATTCTCTACCTCTTCCCATTCGCTGCTTGAAAGGCTGCAATCCTATAAAAGAGAAGTTTATCATTGCCATCAGAGGAGCAAATGGATGCAGATAATAAATATTGCCCTGGTAACAACACAAATATCACAGAAGTCAGCAAAATTAGTACGAGCGTTAATGTATTGTTCAATTAACCAGATGTACTGATTAATGGTGCAGTGGATAATAAAATGGCAGAATAGGAATTGAAATGAATAGCTGTCGCTACTAAAGGCAACTGCACCTGAGGACTGATAGACAGCAGTTTACAGGAGAAAGTGAATCATACGGAAATAGTACTGCAGTCAGCCTCACAAATCGTATTCAAAGTGGTGAGAGGGAAAGGCGTTGTATCAGCGCTGAGATATTCTCAAAGAAGTCGAGGGCCACACATTGGTACGAGTCACACGATGGATACAGCAGTGAGTCAGCCCACAATGCTGATAACAATCCCGCACATCGCGCATCGATACCAGTTCCACGATGGATACAGTGGTGAGTTCGCCCAGAGTGATGATAATAATCCCGCACATCGCGCATCGATACCAGTTCCACGATGGATACAGTGGTGAGTCAGCCCAGAGTGATGATAACAATCCCGCACATCGCGCATCGATACCAGTTCCACGATGGATACAGTGGTGAGTCAGCCCAGAGTGATGATAACAATCCCGCACATCGCGCATCGATACCAGTTCCACGATGGATACAGTGGTGAGTCAGCCCAGAGTGATGATAACAATCCCGCACATCGCGCATCGATACCAGTTCCACGATGGATACAGTGGTGAGTCAGCCCAGAGTGATGATAACAATACCGCACATCGCGCATCGATACCAGTTCCACGATGGATACAGTGGTGAGTCAGCCCAGAGTGATGATAACAATACCGCACATCGCGCATCGATACCAGTTCCACGATGGATACAGTGGTGAGTCAGCCCAGAGTGATGATAACAATCCCGCACATCGCGCATCGATACCAGTTCCTTGATGGATACAGTGGTGATTCAGCCCAGAGTGATGATAACAATCCCGCACATCGCGCATCGATACCAGTTCCACGATGGATATAGAGTGGTGAGTCAGCCCACAGTGATGATACCAGTTTCCGCACATCACACATCGATACCAGTTCCACGATAGATAGCGAAACTCTTTCCAGACAACCGAGTGCTGCACATTGTTACGGGTTGAACACTGGATACGGAATGGTGAGGCTTCTTTATTGCAATAAGCCGAGGGACGCTCATCGGTACGAATTCCACAATAGGCTCAGTGTAGTTTCCACATGAAGAAGAAAAGGAAATGAGACTGAAGGGTGAGCTTGAAAACACCCTCTGCTCTGGACATACTTACACCGGTGACGAAGTGGGAAGTGAGCAGACACTGAATAGGGAAATGCGACGGAGATAGTGATAAAGTCTCAGATTATTCTTACAGAGAAATCTGTCCATCTAGGTCATCCCTCTGTGATCTTCCCCCTCGCGCCATTGATCTGCACCCTCCGTCCCTCTCTCATCCACGTACCTATACAAACTTCACTGAAATGATACAATTGAATCCGCATCTACCAGTTACTCTTGCTGATCCTTTCACGCTCGTTCGACCCTCTGACGGAATAACTTCTGCTACATCCACTGCTTGCATATTTCAACTTTCTCCCTAAGCCTATAAACTCTAGTTGTACAATCACTCAAAGGATAAAACATAGAACATAGAAATCGGCAACATATTAGAGGCTCTACGGTCCACAATTCTGTGGCGAATATGTAACCTACACTATAAAACTCCCTATAGACTATCCCGAGCGAATAGCCCTCTATTTTTCTAAGCTCCGTAAACCTGTCTAAAGGGCTCTTAAAAGACACGATTGCATCCGCTTTCACCACCGCCACCGGCCGTGCATTCCATGCACACGCAGCACTCTGTTGCTGACCCCTGGTATACCCTCTGCACCTATTTCCAAGCACTTTAAAACGATGCCTCCTTGTGTTAGCCATTTCGGCCCAGAGGGGGAAAACTCTGACTATCCAGGCGATCAATGGCTCTCATCATCTTAAACACCTCTATCAGATCACCTCTCATCCTCCGTTACTACAAGGAGAAAAGGCCAAATACACTCACGCTTTTCTCCTAATGTACGACCTCCATTCCAGGCAAAACCCTTGTAAATCTCCTCTGTAGTCCCTCACTAGTATACACGCACCCTCCCTATAGTGTCTTCCCTGGATGGGAAAAATCTGCCTGCTTTCACCCTGTTCATTGCCTCAACTCTCCCTTTCAAATTATCGCTGCACTCTGTTAAGCTTACTGAAACTTCAAAACTGTAAGTAGGTGGGCAGAACAGTCCATGATATTCTATCTACAGCCCCGCCACACTAAAGTACATATTTTCAATATGTGCGTTGAAACCTGTTGTACCTTTCCTCACAACACAGACCATCTCACATTTCTCTATATTAAATGCCATCTGCCATTTTTCAGGACATTTCTTACCCAGTCGACGTCAAGCGACAAGCTTGGATGCAGTTACTGGCCAGAATACCGCCTCCAACTTAGGAGTCGTACGCAATTCTCCTGAATCAGTTTTCTACATCGACAGCTGTGTCATTAACATACATGACAAAAAAGAAACAATGGTCCAAACACCAGTCCGTGCACTACATTGGTCAGAAACAAAGAATCAACCACCCACTCTTTGCTAATCCAGAAAAGAACGTTGGTCAATCCGTCCACAAGCCGAAACTAAATTCGTATGGGCTCCTAACTTGTTATTATCCAAGACCCCTGGAATATTACTCTCTATCTCTTTTATATGCCCAGAAGAACATACGGATAACATGTTTTATTGTAATACATGTCATCAGGTGTTACTGTGACATTCGTCATTCAAATTACTCGAAATTTCTAAATCAAGAGACAGAAAACCATGATCCTATTTTCCTCTTCAATAAATGGTTCCCTATTTCATCTGCCGAACTGATGTCCCGCCCTTAATGTCAAAAGCGAATGTGCTCGGCTGAATGGGACAAAATAAATGGGTTTGAAGCTGATTGTCCATGTTGATTGGTCAGGATGATTGTCTACGTTAGAAACAACACTGATCAAAAAATGTCCCATTTCAGCAGCTGACGTTAGATATCTTGGAAAGTACATTGTTAACGCTCGTATTATCTTTCGTTTAAAAGCTAATAACTTGTAACATCCTTTGGGGATACAAATTCATGGCACGGTGACAGAGTGAGAAAAACACTTTAATGCAACGCTTTTGTGTAGCTGGTTGAGCCTCATGCGACGGATGCGATAACCACACTAATTGCCTCAGTGGAATTACTCTGAATTGCATATAACTCTTTAAAACCTGCCACCTGTCCACATGAGCAGTTAAAAGGTTCCGTGCAAGTGAACGCTGCTTCTGACGGAATATGGGATATCCAGCGATTTACTACATCGCGGCCGTTTTCTATCCTGCAATTGTAGCGATCGGTATCCCTGGTAAGAGACTGGAGCTGGTCACTGTATGTTTGGTGTCGTCTTCATCTTGCTTTCATTCAATTGCTCTGTTTGGACTTTTATTGAGTACCGATGCTACCTTCGTCAGAAATGTGTTTCTAGAATTGAGGATTCAAACATCTGACAGTTTTGTTTTCAGCTTCCATATTGTTTCTATTTATTTCTTTTGTCAATTGAGTCGGTGCCGCTATTGCCATAGTTCTACAGTTTCAGCTCGCTCGGATTTCTGAAGTGACAGTAGTCGCATTTCCAGATCAACTGACCGGACAGTCCAATATCGACACTTAGGTCACTTCTTCCATAAAACGTTAAATTGCAACCTATGCATTGAAGCTTATGATTCACTACAAATAAACCTTTAGCTGTTTCACCTGAAATAATGGAAATGGTGTTGCTTATGCAGCGATTCAACTTCTCCGGTACGTGAGTGGTGGAAATCAGATGTCCAGTTCTAATCTGTCGGAAAGTCGCCAACCCACTGCTAATTCTGTCCATTATTGTCCAGCCGGTGGGCAAGGACAGATTCTGCATAAATTGAATTTATGCTTTCAACTTCCAAACGAAAAAAATCATACCTTGTGTAGCATTGGGGAAAAATTGGGCACTCGAACATTTGCACCTAACGTTAATTCTGTGCTGATATATTTTTTCTCTGCAAATTTCTTGCAGTTAATTTAACGGCGATTCTGATCCTATCTCGGGGAAAATGCGGACTCTCCAAATGCATCACCCGTTACCTGGTTGGAATGGCAACAGCGGATATGTTGGTGGTTATAGTTTTCGCTTTAGTTGATCAGACCAACAATATCTACATGTATTCCAGATCCCTGCTCATCACTCCTGTATGCGCTCTGACACTTGTATTTGTGGTTGTAACGATGGACTGCTCTGTTTGGTTTACGGTCAGTTTTACCTTCGATCGTTTCATCGCAATATGTTGTCAAAAGCTGCGGGATCGATACTGCACTGAGAGAACAGCAACGGTGGTTATGGTGACGGTGGTTTTAGTGAGCTGCGGGAGAGGTGTCCCGTTTTACTTTGCCATTGAGCCTTACGTCATCATTGACAACATACCGTGGCGTTGCGCCTTCTCACATGAATACGCTACTTTACCCGTGTGGAAAGGCTTCGAATTGTTAGACAGCATTTTAACACCGTTACTACCAATTGGTTTAATTCTTGTCTTCAATGGGTTAACAGTAAGACACATAATTGCGGCAAATAGAGTCCGCAGAGGGCTTCGGAACAGCAGTGATAATCAGAAAGATACCGAGGCGGAGAACCGCAGAAAATCAATGATTTTATTGTTTGCTGTATCAGTTAATTTCATATTATTTTGGATTCCCTATATAGCTCATTCCCTGAAATGGCAAACGGAAAATTACTTTTACCTGGACAGGTATTTCAGTTCCCCGGTATATATACTACAGCAATTCGGGTTCATGTTGCAAATTTTAAGCATGTGCACCAATACTTGTATCTATACACTGACACAGAGGAAATTCAGAAAAGAGCTGAAGAATGGATTGAAGAGTCTTCTTACATTAAATGGCCATCTGTGTAGATAACACCCAGTTCCAATTACAATTCAGAGGAGATTTCGAATAAAACAGTTCTAAAAATGAGTAACTTTGGCAAATACTGTATGTCACCAATTCAACCAATCATGTGCCTGGTATACCTGAAATGAATGAATTTCAAAATATCGCAGGTACTCGACAATCATCTGGGAAACGCTAACGCAGCATACAAACTAGGAGCAAAGGCTGTGGGACAGCTTCATCAACCAGACTATCAGACTAATTACTCCGCGCTGATTTGAGTGCATCTCTGTTACCTTGACTGTTCTATTTGTTATAAATTATTATAAATTACTCAGATTGCACATTGCACATTTAGACGGAGACATAACTTAAAGATTTTTATTCCTCCATGAATGTGAAAAATGTAAGAACTGAAGCCAAATTAATCACAAGGGGAAGAACTGAGTTCCGGACTTTTCGGAGTTCAGATGTTTTAAAATGCTCATAGTCCGGGAAAAGAGAGTAAAGTGAAAGCCTTCGGAACACAGGGAGAGTGTGGCAGTATTACAGCTGCAGAAAGGGAAGGCACTGTGGTGGGAATTATCTTTTATTTGACTGTGAGTAGAACTCAGAAGTAGGAAGTGAACAAACACTCGTTTGAGAGTATTCTGTACAGAGCTCCCATCAACAAAACGATAACAACACACAGAGACAGTGACAGACCGGGAGATGGATTTTGGACAGCTGACATTTTAACACCGCTGTTGTCACAGGCACCTTAAACTTCACTTGTATCAATTTCCACTTCCTCTGATCAAAGGCTTTAGATGTCACAGAATGTTTCAGTTGTGCCTGGGAAGGAGTCCTAGCAGAATAAGTGGGCAACCGGACGAGCGAACAGTCCATCCTGATTCTAGTACTACAATGCGATACGGATCAGGTAACAGATCACTCCACGGGTCAACATTTCAGAACGATAGAGCGCAGCTATTCGACATTTACTAATACTTTGCACTGGGCTAGGAACAGACAGTATGGAATGTATGTAATTGATGCTGTCAGGTGGGAACTTGGGAGCCGAATTTGGGAAATGATATGTTCCCTCAAATGCACAATAGAAATATGGAGATTGCTAATGGAACACTGGAATGAGGTTCAGTATTGGCTTATTTCATTGAGCGAGGAATGGATGGCCGCGTAAAGTAACCCTGGTTAAAAGGAGATATGGAACACATCTTCAAGAAGAAAGAAAGATACAGTACTGAAGGTTTGGGAAAATAAAGTGTCCAGGAGAGCTATGGAAAGTCACAATGTAGCCAGGAGGGAAATTAACAATGGATTTAAAAGAATTAGAAGGGGTCATGAGAAGGCCTCGGAGAGCAGCATTAAGGCAGGTGAAGAACAGGAGGATGACAAGAGAGAGAGTGGGAGAAATTAGCGATAAAAAAGGACAGACGTGTCTAGAGTGCAAGGTGGCAGTGAAAGTCCTTTACGTACTTTGTTTCGGTATTCACCAGTGACTGACACCATGATGAATGTGGATACTGCGAAAAACGCAGGTGTGCTGGGACATGCAGACGCTTAGAAATACGAACAGGAAACTGGGAAAACAGTATAATAAGTCATTTCCAGGTGCTGGAAGGGATGTAATCCAGGTAATCAGAGAAAGAGAGTGAAGATGTTGCTGCGGTTTTGGACATGACATTTGCGTTATCACTGGCCACAGAAGTAGTGCGGGAGGTTTGGAGAATGACAAATGTTACTTCTTTGTTTAAGAAATGTAATGTAGTCCTGAGAATTACAGGCCAGTGAGTCTTCGGTCAGTCGTGGGCAAGGTATTGGAGATGCTTCTGAATATTTATGAGTATCTGGAGAAATATATTCCGTTTGGGGATAGTCAGCATGATTTTGTGAGGGACCGTTCGTCCCTTTACAGCCTGAATAAATTCCATTAAAAATTGGAAAAACAATAGGCAGTTGAGGTCAGAACAGTCGGTCTGATGTGCATTATACTGGGTTCCCTATGGTGTACGCATTCTGAAAGACAGGTGACCTGTGATCTAGTGAAACATGGCTGCATAGATTCAGGACTGACTAATCAAGGAAAGGACGATGAGGTAGTGGATGGAGTGTACTCTGCCTGGGGGACAGTGGCTAGTGATGTTGAACAAGGAAGGTATCATCCTTAGCACACTTTACAATTTTATCTGGTCTCTGTTATTATGGTGTTCTGAGAGACTGACATTAATTTGACCATCCTGCAGCACTTGGATAATTTACTGCGTTATTGTGATTGTGAAAGCAAAACACGGAATTCGGACTGAAACTGCAAGCTCTCTAAACAGAAATCCCGTGTACCTATTACAGGGCCGATGCTGCGATTGCATCAAAACAACCATTTTTCATTGGAACCCTGCAACTCGAAATCAGCATTTCAAAGTACTCAGCAGCATCCTTTTGTGCTCCCCAAATGAACCAGCCTTCCAGAATGGGAATTTCACATTAGCGATTTATACACACTAATTTGTCTTAATGTTGATTTACTTTTGAACATAGGGTTTATCGTACCCGGAATAGATACAGTCATATCTCGGTCCCGTTAACTTTGATTTTACTTGGCCGGTGTGGAATCCGTGTCTTCCTCTGAAATCAATATCAAAGCAAACAAACAAAAGCACACCATTTCAATACGCAGGTAAAGCAAAGCAAAAATCTAAGCTCGACGTTTACAGCTTCAGAACTATCGCCAGTAACTGTCGTATACAGAATAAACATTTAATCCCTAGAGTGAAAATCCTTATCAAATATTCTAAAGAACAAAGGGAAACCAAATGCGGGTGATTGCGATCTCTTGCTCTTTCAACTGATCTCACAACCGTCCAGTCCTTGTGCAATATTTTATATTCTCAGTGCTTTCAAACTTTAACCACCGCAGAACATAACATACTTTTAGGTGCTGAAAAGTTAACCGGTAATCTGTAATTAGAATTATACGACATTTAAGAATTCTTTTGGAGTCGAGTGCAGATGGACGCTGTAGGTTATATATCCTCCACAAGTTAATATTCAACATATCTAAACATGACGTCACCACGTCACCAAATCTCCAACGACTTAAACGTTTTCCCACCTCCAATCAGTGACCAAAGAGGGGATTGAGATTACATGAACTACTTGTTGTACAGTACCATCCTTAATAATTCCCATTACCACCGTTGAAGTAACAGATTTGGACACTGGACCTTTTTCACAAGCACATCCAATCCGGAACTATGGCCTTTAACGCCTTAGTGATGGAGTGAAGGTATATTCCTTTAGTGTTATACCTCCTTTATAATCGACGGGCAGTATTTAGGATGATGGCGCCAACCGGAGACTTGTTTGCTTGCATCTTCGGATACAGCTCGGTTACTATCTTTAATATCTGTGTTTGTTTTTTATTTCCTTTTCAGGGCTCTTTTGAATACCCCGGCTTCGAGTCACATATAAAATTATGAAAGCGATAGATAAGATAGAGGCAGGAATGTTGTTTTCACTGGTAAATGAGACAAGAACTACGGATTCTGGATTCTAGATTCGGCGATGTAGATTTTGGACAGAGATGAGGAGGATCTGCTTTTCGCAGAGTGTAGTAAATCTGTGGAACTCTCCGCCCAATGAAGCAGCTTAGGCCAGCTCAGTAAATATATTTAAGAAAAGGTTTGATAGATTTTTACATAGTTTGAAATTAAGTGCTATGGAGAAAAGATAGGGAGGTGGAGATGTCAATGACCTTATTAAAAGGCGGAGAAGGCCTGATGTGCTAAATGGCCTACCTCTGCTCCTCCTACTTAATTTCTTCTGTTTTTATGTTTGTCGCTGATCCAGTTACATTTGGTTAGCAGCTCTAGAGGTATCCTTAAGGCAGAATGGCACAGATATAGATCGGAAATCGAATGTCGTTCATAAAGTAGAAGTCGAGCGAGATAGGTTTCAAGCAGAACACAAAATGCTCCAAAAGGATGTAATAACCTTTAGAGAAAGGGTTACAGTGTCCGAGAGGTGTGGTATATATGGACCGACTTGCTGCACTGAGAAAAATAATATGTCCTTTTCGATCTAAAAAATGGGAGGAAGTGAATTCGGAGATAATAATTGGTATGATTTAGCAGATGCAGCTACTTGCTACGGTTCTGATAAATACAAGGGACCATTTCGTAAGGAAATCCCACCAACGCACTACCAAATGGAGCCGGTGCTCCGTCTGTATGATTGACGTCACAACATTCACAAGTTGGACATTTGCGTATATCATTGGAATTTCAACTAGGAGACGGAGCATTGAAACATTCAGTAGTGTTGGTGGAATCACACAGGGAGCAACAGCGAATAGTGGGGAGTGATTAAAATGCCAAAGCGGGTCTTTGTTTTTATCCAGATAATGGTATGATTCGGAAGATGCCATCTGACATGAATACGTACACGACATACAGATTCCAACACGAGAATATCAGGATAGAATATGAACAATGACTGAATTAGCAATACAACCGGACGACATGAACAATGACCAGAAGATGCAGCAAATTATTGCACATAACTCAGGAGTGTTTCCAATGTGTAAGTGTCACTGCGAAAAGATGGCTGGCGATGTGTCTTTACAAGGTCCAGAACCCAAACCACAAAAGCAATATGGACTTCCCCAAAAAACCGAGGAATTTGTAGGTAAGGTAATACAGAGTTTGGCACAACTAGGAGCACTGATGCCAGTAGCCTCTGCTCAAAATTCACCCATATGGCCAGATAAGAAACCAGATGGTAGCTGAAAGTTCACAATAGACTCTCAACAGCTGAATAAAGCAACAGCGTTAACAGCCGTAAATGCAGCAAATAACCCAGGGACAATGGTCAAACAGAATTAAAGAGTTCAATGGTTCACAGTTTCAGTCTATCGCACTAGAACTTGACAGTCAATAGAAGTTTGCATTTACATACTGACAGAACTGCTGCAATTATTACTTGCATTCGAACTAAATGTGAGCACTAAAGGGTACAGGTGATGAAAAAAATACTTATTTGGGAATTATCTTAACATTGTGAAAAAGAGAAATTTGAAAGCGAAGATGGAAATAGAATATGAAACTGCCTATTCCACCAGAACTGAATGGGCTCTGGTCCCTTCTAGTGCTGGTAGGCTAGTGTAGAGATGACACTGATATATTTTCCACTAAGGCGGCTCCTTTAATGGACTGAACTATTCTAATTGGAAATAGCGACAAATGAAACCACACTCTCAGCAGTGTTGTTATAGGAGACTTAAGACCAATAGCGTATGCAACACGCATGCTCTCACCAGCTGAGCGGGGGGATACTGTATACAGGGAATTTATTTGACAGGTACAATGAATTATATTTGTTCCTGAAGGTAGAAACCCAAGTTTCCCTGAGCCATCAGTCTTTTCATGCAGGTTGCAGTTGATGATATTTAGCATAAAAAATGTTTACACTTTTGGTTGAACCAGCAGGAGATTTCACATTCACTCCGAGAATGACAGTAATTGTATTTAACGTAGACACACCAGCTGGATTTTTTTCAGAGTTGGGTGAACAATACTTTCTCGCAGATAATTTTACAGTCCGGCCCAAATCCCTCGGAATCTCATTGAAAGACCGTACATCTCGTATTCCTATTTGCCTCAGATAGTAATCACCACTAATTTGCAGAATCCAGTCCTTAAGGTATCACCCCAAAATTTGCCAGACCTTGGTTTGGCTGAACGACATTAGCACTCAGAACTCGTTGAGAATTTATTAATATCTATGGCTCACCTTTTAGAGAATTTACCCTCATACCACCCCCCCCCCCCGCGTCACAACTGGGAAATGGTTCTTTATAGCGTTACCTACCACACCACGAGCATCTCGTCCTCCGTAACTCCCTCTGGCGCCAAGAGGATCATACGACGATGCACATCCCTTATCCGATCTCCACCGCCTT
Organism: Hemitrygon akajei; assembly: GCF_048418815.1. Taxonomy (NCBI): domain Eukaryota; kingdom Metazoa; phylum Chordata; class Chondrichthyes; order Myliobatiformes; family Dasyatidae; genus Hemitrygon; species Hemitrygon akajei. Next base: position 1,482,865 of record NW_027332014.1, read on the forward strand.
CTCCGCTATCTGCAGGTATCGCTTTATACATCAATCCCTTGCCTACTAGCCCTTCGAACTAATCACCAGCTGACACTTATCCTTGCAAACGTTACAAGCATCTACACCTCCTCCCTCACCAAACACCATTCACAGAGGTCTGTCCTTTCAGGTCAGATGTTTATATCGGGTTCTGCCGGTATGTCAGCCCCCACATTGGTGAGACCCAAAGTAGATTTGGTGCGGCAGTGTGGAACTTTATTGTTTGCAGTCACCCCCTACAATCCACGGCCTTTGCATCAGCGAATGGGCATGTAAACAATTCTCAGTATTCCTATCCAAGTGGATATCCGGCCGGTCTATATGGATGGAATCTAGTGATTCCCGGGCTGGTTGGCAAATTGTGTTTCAGCCTGCCTTGAAACAGGAGGCACAGATTCACGGTGAAGAATTGTTCTGTGACTCGCTTCTTAAAATATGCTACTTTCAGTCCACACAGGACACTCAACAAGAGTAGTGATGGAATATTGCCCACTGAACGGGGAAGTGGGTCTTCAGCAGGTCGCAGGATTATTCATATTACCCAGAAAAGAAGCTCCACTTTATCATATTTTATTCGGCACTGGGTACCGGGTGCAGTGATCGTCCAGGCAGCATCTCCAGCGTCTGGAGCAATGACCACAGTTCCAGTGAAACCTTACCACATCAGAGATCATGTGCGAGTCAGACACCTGCTTTGACAGAAATATATCTCCATCCGTCACTGCTCGTTGTTCAACATCTTTCCATTCGCTACTTGAAAGGCTGCAATCGCACAGAAGAGAAGTTATTTGGTTCCATCTGAGGAGCAGTTGGAGACAGATAATAAATGATGCCTTGGTAACAACGCATTTATCGGAGAAATAAACAAAACCAGTGCTGGCGTGGATGTATTAATCAGTTAATCGGATGTATTGATCTTTAAAATAGCGGAGTAGGAATTGAGTGAACAGGTGTCGCAAACATAAAAGCTGTTCACGAGATAGAGTTGAAAATAATTCGCAAGAACAGATGAATAAAACGGTGAGACCGGCGCAGTCAGCCTCACAAATGACATTCAAAGTGTAAGAGCGGAAAGCGTGTATCACCGCTGAGAAATTCTCAAATGAGCCGAGGGCCACGCATCAGTACAAGGGCCACAGTGGATGCAGGGTGGCCGACGGCCGCTCATCGATACCAGCACCACAATGGATACAGAGAGGTGAGTCATCCCAGAGTGATCAGAGGCCGCTCATCGATACCAGCACCACAATGGATACAGAGAGGTGAGTCATCCCAGAGTGATCAGAGGCCGCTCATCGATACAGCACCACAATGGATACAGAGAGGTGAGTCATCCCAGAGTGATCAGAGGCCGCTCATCGATACAGCACCACAGTGGATACAGAGAGGTGAGTCATCCCAGAGTGATCAGAGGCCGCTCATCGATACCAGCAGGGCAATGGATACAGAGAGGTGAGTCTTCCCAGAGTGATCAGAGGCCGCTCATCGATACAGCACCACAGTGGATACAGAGAGGTGAGTCATCCCAGAGTGATCAGAGGCCGCACAGCGATGCCAGTTCCACAATAGATACAGAGTGGTGAGACTAACCCTTGTCCTCAGTTCCTGAACTCTTGCTTTCAAATTATCGCTGTACACTTTCAAGGTTATTGACATTGTAAAGCGCTAGTCTGGGAGCCGGAGCAGCCCACGATATTCTATCCTCGGCCTCACCAACGTGTTGTACATCTTCAGCATAACGTCCCAGCTCCTGTACTCAGTGAACTGACTGTGAAGGTCAATGAGATTAGAGCTCAATGCAAGCCAATCTGACGTGACGCTGCTTTCCTGGAATTATCGATCTGTATTCCCAAGTCTCCTTCTGCACATTAAATTCAACCTACTCAATGTGCTTCCTAACCTGTTGTATCTGTCCTCACAATGCAGACGAACTCAAACTTGTCTCTATTATATTTCATCTGCCATTTTTCAACCCATTTTCCAGCCAATCAACATCAAACTACAAGCTTGGATAGAGACCCAGGCTCCGTCACAACGCCCACAACCTAGGATTCGTCCGAACATTTTTCTGAATCAGCTTTCTACATTGACATTAAAATACATGATAAATAACAACGGATATAACACCAGTCCCTGCAGTAGACTTGTCAGAGTCAAAGTATCAACCATCCAGAAAAAAACATTCTCTGCTAATCCAGAAAAAAACATTCATCAATCCGTCCACAATCCGCAGATATAATCTTATGAGCCTTCAGCTCTTTATTATGAATTGTCCCTGTAATATTGCTCTCGATCTCGTTTATATGCTTAGATGTGCATTCGTACAGCATCTTTTATTTTGAAACATGTCATCAGCTATTACTGTGACTTTCATCATTCAAATAACTCGAAATGACGAGAACGAGCGATAGAAAAATAGATCCTATCTTCCCCTTCATTAAAGCGCAGTCCATTAGACCTGCTGATCTAATGTCCTGATCTCAATCTGAGAAGAGAATGTGCTCCGCCGGTGTGACAAAATAAACCTGATGGAATGTGATTCTCCATGTTCATTGTTCAAGATGATTGTCTACGTTAGAAGCAACACTTATCAGAAAATGCCCCATTTCTGCAGCTGAAGCCTGGTGTATTGGAAATTAAATTGGCAACGTTGATATTCTCTTTTGTTTAAAAGCTAATAACTTGTAACATCCCTTTGGGATACGAATTCATGGCATGATGACAGAGTGAGAAAAACAATTTAACATAAGTGCTTGTGTGGCTGGTTGTCCCGAGTGCGACTGACGTGATAACCACCCTAATTGCCTCAGTGGAATTACTCTTAATTGCATACAACACTGTAAATCCAATCACCATTCCATACGAACCTTTGGAACGTTCTGTACACCAGAATGGGGTTTCTGACGGAATATGGGATATCCAGCGATATACTACATTGCGGGTGTTTTCTATCCTACACTTGTAGCGATCGGTGTCCCTGGTAAGATACTGGAGCTGGTCACTATCTGTATATGGCGCCGTCCTCTTGGTTTTGTTCCACTGCCCTGTTCGGAATATACTCTGCACAAATGGTAACATCGACTGCAATGTGTTTCCAGAACTGAGGATTCACTCATTTGATTTTCTTAGAAATTCAGTTTCCATATTTTCTCGATGTGATTTTTTCCCCTTCTCTTTTGTCAAATACTATGTTGCCGATAGTTTCATAGCTGGACCATGCTCGGCTTTCTGAAGCGACAGAGATCGCTTCTACAGATCGGCTGTTTCGAATGACCGGCCAGTCGAATATCGACAATCAGGTCTGTTCTTCCAGAAGTAACCAAATTATAAATAACGTTTTAAATCTCCTGAATTTCTCTTGAAATATTCCCTTCAGCTGTTTCACCTCCAGTAATGGAAATGGTGATGTTTGCAGGAGCGATTGACCACTCACCGATAGGTGAGAAGCGGAAATCAGATGCCTTGCTCTGAACTGTCGGAATGTCGCCAGTCTATTGTGGTTCTCCAGCAGAAGTCTAGCGACGGAGCCGGCGCACATTGGATTTCTGCTTTTCACTTCCAAAAATCATACCATGCATAGTATTGGAAGAACGGTGGACATTCAGGCAGTTGCAGCTAACGATAATCCTGTTTTGTTTCTAATTTCTTGTAGTTAATTTAACGGCGATTGTGATCCTATCTCGGGGAAAACGCGGACTCTCCAGATGCATCACCCGTTACCTGGTTGGAATGGCAACAGCGGATCTGATGGTGGTTATCGTTGTTGCTTTAGTACAACGGACCAACAATATCTACATTTATTCCAGATTCCTGCTAATCACTCCTGTATGCGCTCTGACAGAGGTATGTACGGTTGTAACGATGGACTGTTCTGTTTGGTTTACAGTCAGCTTTACCTTCGATCGTTTCATCGCAATATGTTGTCGAAAGCTGCGGGAGCGATACTGCACTGGGAGAACGGCAACGGTGATTATGGTGACTGTGGTTTTAGTGAGCTGCGGGAGAAGTGTCCCGTTCTACTTTGCCATTGAACCTTACTTCATTATTGACAATATGCCGTGGCGTTGCGCCACCACGGATGAATACGCTACTTTACCTGTGTGGAAAGGACTCGAATTGCTGGATAGCATTTTAACTCCATTGCTACCAATCGTCTTAATTCTAATGTTCAATGGGTTAACCATTAGACATATCATTGCGGCAAACAGAGTCCGCAGAGGACTTCGGACCAGCAGTGATTGTCAGAAGGATACCGAGATGGAAAACCGCAGAAAATCAATGATTTTATTGTTTGCAATATCAGCTAATTTCATCTTATTTTGGATGCCCTATGTAGCTCATTCTCTGAAATGGCAAGCTGAAAACTATTTTTATCAGGATAGATATTTGAGCTCCCCGGTGTATATACTACAACAATTTGGGTTCATGTTGCAAATGCTGAGTATGTGCACTAATACTTGCATCTATACACTGACACAGAGGAAATTCAGAAAATAATTGAAGAATGGAATTAAATATGTGTTTACATTAAATGGTCATCTGTGTAGATAACGGCCACATCTAATTACAATTCGGAGGAGTTTACGAATAAAACAGTTATAAATTGCGTAGATTTGGCAAATATGTCATTAATTCAGTCTTTCATGTGTTACGACTCTGCGGACTTGTACTGTGAATGCAACTTTAAGAGCGTCTGGGGCTATAACGTCGGTATATATACGCGCGCACGCACACATACACACATATATATGCATGTGTTTTATACATATCTATAATTATGTACTTAAACTCATATCTATATGTGAGAGAGAGACTGGGGAAGTCGGTAGCGTCAGCTTGTCGCTGCTGAGGTTTTGAACTCTCCTACGCTCAGAAGTTTGGGCTCATCATCGACACGCAGTGCATAACGTAAACTTGTCTTCAACTTGCATAAGCCATGTGAGTGGATTCGTTGGGGTATTCAGTGGTACCACTTTTGTCGGCACTCTTGCCTGCAATAGGGGTGTTATGTGATAATCACTTGACAACGATATTGCTGTGGCTGTCACCTGGTGATATTTCGGAGTGGATTCGGAACGACTCGAAGGATAAGATCTTCGATAACTGTTGTTTAGTTTTACTAGCGTGGAACCTCGGGAATTCGACATGAAACGCCCTCTCTCTAAATTCCACTCTGAATCACAAATTTTCTCTCCCATCATTTATTCTGTGGATTACTTAACTGTACTAATTTGCCATCTTAAGACATTAATTACATTCCTAAGCTTGATAGGTACACACACATAACATTGGTAATGTTAGTTGACTTCGTTCAGTTACTATATTATGCGTAGATACTGATAAAGATAATGGTATCATCATTAAAACCTGACAGTGTGAATTCTCTTGTTGCTGGTTCGTTTCTAAAACGTTACAATACGTAACAAAATTCGGGGCCTGTCCGAAAATGAACAAATTTGGAGCTTATTGAATGAATAATTATCAATTTGATTGGGAAAAGGGAAATACCCAATCAGTTTTGGTTGACTTGCATGTGGAAAGCAGCAGCAATGGATATTGAGGCACTTCCGGCATCGCCTGACCCTGAGGATGCCAAAAGGGATTACGTTGTTTGTTGCTAAAAACTAAAGCTTTTTGAGGTAAAATTGCCTATTAAAAAGTTAGAGATTCAAAGAAAATTAGCTGAGTAGTATATTTCTTCGGGAAGTTTGACGGTAAGATACTAGAGAGGTTTCCTGAACGTAAACCTAGTGAGCTTGAGTTCCAGTACAAGTTAGAAAGACTGAAGGTGGAGGCTGAGGAAAGGCGAAGACAGCAATAGCTCGAGGCTGAGTTAAAACGAAAACAGTTCCAGGCAGACTTAAGAGAAATAAACACTCGAGATGGAGTTACGACAAAAACTATTCGAGGCTGAAGAAGCTGAAAACCAGAGGGAGTTCGAGCTAGAGAAGATAGAGAGATTGCAGCAAAAGGGTCTAGCGTTGGACACTGGTGATAAGTTTGTTGCCAGACAGGGAGTTAAATTTGTCCCTCCATTTGATGAGGCCGAGTTCGATAATTACTTCCAGCATTTTAAGGAAGTTGTTCGGAGTCTACAGTGGCCAAAGAAGTGGTTTGCCTCTTCTCTTACAGAGTGTAATTAAAGGTAAGGCTCAACAGGCTTATACTGCCCTATCAATTGAAGATGCATCTAATTATGAGGCAGTGAAACAGGCTGTGCTTAAAGCCTATGAATTATTTGCAGGAGCCTTGAGAGAAAGGTTTAGAAATTTGAAAAAAAAACTGTTAACCAGAATCATGTGAGATTGCTTATGAAAAGTTGATGTGTTTTGATGAGATGGTGCACATCTAAAAATGGAGATGATGACTTCAACAAACTGAAAGAGTTAATTTATTTGAGGAATTTAAAAGGTGCGTCCAGAATGAAATAAAGTCATATTTAGATGAGAAGGATGCTGCCACGTTGCAAGAGTCTGCCAAATTAGCAGATGAGTTTGCCCTAACCCTCAAGGTTAAGTTTACCCTGAGTAAGACCTTTCAAAGGAAGTAGCATGGATAGTGAGGGTAAACCAGAAATTAAATCTGGAGCTAGTGGCAAAGGTAAGGATGAAGGGGAGCAAATGAAGGGGAAACATTCTGGTCTTACTTGTCACTATTGTAGGAAAGCTGGTTATGTTATGGCTAACTGTTTCCTTCTGAAGAAGGAAGGGGAGGCAGTTCCAGATGCCTGTGTTCAACGTGCTGAAACACCCAGAAACCCACAGGGTTCTGAACATTCTGATGAAGCTTTGTCAGTGTCTGAGAGGTCTGACCAAGTTAGGAAGGAATTCGATCATTTTATGTCAGATGGGTTTGTGTCCGTGAATGAAGAAACAACCCCGGTACCAGTGAAAATTCTTCGAGATACTGAGGCTTCTCAGTCACTTATATTAGACAGTGTTCTGAATTTTAGTGATGAGACTGCCACTGGTGAGGTAAACCTTATCAAACGCATTGGAGGCAACGTTGTTTCTGTACCTTTGCAGAAGGTAATTCTGAAGTCAGGGTAAGTTTCAGGACCTGTTAGGATTGGTCTACGACCCCAGTTTACCGGTGGCAGTTGTTTCTTTGTTGTTAGGAAATGACCTAGCAGGTAGTAAATCTGTTCCTGTAGTGCAGCAGACGACAAATCCAATCACTGATGATTCAAAGATGGATTCCGACATTTATCCCTCATGCGCAGTAACTCGAAGTATGACTGAGAAGTTTGCCAGTGCAGATAGTTCTGTGCAGCATTGTGCTGGTACTCATGATAGCCAAAATCGGGATTCAGGTTTTGATGACTTGTGAGGGGGTTTTCTACCTTCATTGTTTAACCAGGATCTAGGTATTAAATCGAATGATAAAGATTTATCTCTGTCTAGGAAGGAGTTTATAGCAGAACAGAGCAAAGACCCCGATATTGAAATTTTTTAAGAAAAAAATCTCTCTCTGATGATGAAATTAAGGAAGTGCCAGTCGGATATAATTTCAAGGATGGAGGGTTAATGTGGAAATGGAGACCACCTGATATACCTGCCAGTTAGCAATTGGAAATTGTTCACCAGGTTGTAGTTCCTAAAGTTTATAGGAATTAATTTTTAACTTGGGCTCATAGCATGCCCATGTGTGGCAATCTAGGTGTGAATAAAATTGTAAACAAGGTTTTGAAACATTTCCTCTGGCCCAGTTTGAGTAAAGATGCTGCAACATTTTGCAGGACTTATCACACTTGTCAGATTTTGGGTAAAACATATCGAATCACATCAGCGGCCTCACTTCGGCCTATTCCTGCATTTGTTGAACCCTTTTATAAAGTTATTGTGGATTATGTCGGCCCATTGCCAAAGACGAAAGCTGGCCATCAGTATTTGCTACGATCACGTGTACAACATCAAGATTCCTGGAGGCAATACCTCTCAGAAATATAAAACCCAAAACCGTGTCGAAAGCTCTTATAAAGTTTTTTATAAACTTTATTTGGTTTGCCTAAAGAAATCCAGTCTGATGCAGGAATAATTTTACACCTGGATTATTCCAACAGGCAGTTTATTAACATGGAGCCAAGCATATTACGTCATCTGCGTACCATCCAGACTCTCAAGGGGCCTTAGAAAGATTCCATTCTACACTCAAGACCATCATTAAGACACTCTGTGCTGGAAATAAGAAGGGTTGGGATGAAGGAGTTCATTGCTTTCATTTGCAGTAAGAGAATTGGTACAGGATTACTGGGCTTTAGTCCCTTTCAAATTATGTTTGGTAACAAGCTCCGAGAACCATCCGTATTGTTAAAGGAACAATGGGTTAATAATGACATGCATATTAATTGGCTGGACTATGTTTTGAAATTCAAAGGCAGATTGCACAAGGCCTGTAGTTTAGCAAATGCAAACTTAAAGGGTTCTCGGGAGAAAAAAGAAATGCCAGCATGATAAACGGGCTTGTATGAGAAAATTCCAGGTGAGAGATAAGGCGCTTGTGTTATTCCCAATATTGACTAACTCTATACAAACAAGATACCATGCACCTTCTGAGATAGTGTCTAAAGTCCATGATGTGAATATTGTAGTCCAAACGCCAGACGACGTAAGCCAACATAATTAGTACACATAAAGATTTTAAAAACATATTTTGAAGTGCAGGCACCAACTGCGGGTGCTGTCGTCAAAACAAATGGGTCTGTTATCCCTGGGAACTCATCAAATAATGCATCTGACGAATTTCAAACCAACATTGTCTCAGTTAGACAAACAAATTCGATTGATTTACAAAACATTGATAATAATTTAGCCCATTTACAGCCACAGCAGAGAGAACAGATGAAACAGTTAATTTTAAACTTTAAAAAATATTTCCCGATGTTCCAAAACAAATCACAGTAGCTTTACATGAGATAGATATCGGTCATGCTACACTATCAAACAGCACCCATATCGCATTAATACAGAAAAATGTAAACTTGCTGAACAAGAAATTGAGTATATGCTGGAAAATGGTATTATTAAGCCTTCAACATCAGAATGGAGCTCACCTTAAGTTATTGTACCTGAACCCGATGGTAGTATTGGGTTTTGCACTGATAATGGAAAGGTGAATGCCATAACGAAAACAGATGCTTATCCCATCCCCAGAGTGGATGTTTGTATAGACAACGTTGTAAAAGCTGAGTTCCTTACCAAGATTAATCTGTTTAAAGCATATTGATGTGTTCTATTGATGGATAGAGGTAGAGAAATTTCTGCATTTGTAAAGCCTTCTGGGTTGTATAATACAATGATGTGCCACTTGCAAAGAAAAATTTTCAAGGAACATTTCAGAGAATGATTAATTCTGTAATTCAAGGGTTAAATCACACAGATGCCTATATTGATGATTTGGACATAGGGAGTGACACATGGGAAGCACATATTTCTGCAGTGAAGTGTTGTTTGAAAGGCTCTCGAAGGCTATCCTTACAGGTAACTTAGCTAAGAGTGAATTTGGCGTTTCCACTGTTCAGGAAATGGTTAAAGAGACTGCAATTTAACGGCAGAGTTTGATTTGGCAAGAATATGATATCTTAATAACTAACATTAATCAGTAATTATATTTCCAGATCGGCGATTGTCTTTCACGATGTTAAACTTGCAATATATTGTATTAGTATGTAGCATGCTATATGGTAACAATACATACATTGTTTCTCATACTATAGTTTGCATTTAAAATTTTCATCTTTTATATCAACATTTTCCGTTTTTTGGTGGGGGTGGAATTGTTACGAGTCTGCGGTCTTCTACTGTGAGTGTTACTTTAAGAGCGCCTGAGTGAGGCGGGACTATAACGAGTACTTAAACTCAGGTATTCTTGTGGCTATCACCTGGTGACATTTCTAAGTGGATTCGGAATGACTCGATGGAAAAGATCTTCGACGACTGTTATTTCGTTTTACCAGTGTGAAACCTAGAGAATTCGACGTGAAACGTCCTGTCTCTACATTCCACTCGGAATTAAAAAATCTCTCTCCCATCATATATTCTGTGGATTACTGAACTGTAACTAATTTGCCATCTTAAGACTTTAATTCCATTCCTAAGCTTGACACGACGGACTCGGAGTCCTTTAGAAGGACTCAGGGCGCTTTCCGTGTGCGCTGCGTCTGCGAGGCTGCCTTCGACGGAGCTTCCATTGTGTGCTGCGTCTGCGAGGTTGAGTCGGGCAGCGCCGTTGAAGTCCATAGCGGGGGTGTTCCCTTCCGCCGCCGGCGTGAGATGGCGAGTCTGTCGGGACCCTGGGGATTTGTGGAAAATGTGGTGATTTATTTTGAACTTACAGTCCTTTAACATTTGGACTATTTTTACTGTGTCCATAGTCTGTTTTTTTTTAAATCAATTATTCTATTGTTTGCACGGTTGTAACTATATGTTGTAATTATGTGGTTTTGTGCAGGTCTTGTAGCTTTAGTTTTTGATCTTGTTTTTGTCTAGTGGATTTGGAGCTCCTTTCCGGGGAACGCGCTAAACGGTAGCGCGATATTAATACGCAGCAGCCTCTCCAGACTCTGGATTGGGGATTGCCAACCGTTACTTGGATTTTCTGGTGTAGTCTGTTTTGTCATATGCTTTTGTGATATCATTCTGGGGGAACGTTGTCTCATTTTTTAACTGCATTGCATTTGTGGTTTCTAAATGACAATAAACTGAATCTGAATCTGATAGTTACATACACATAACACTGTTAGTGTTTATTTACCTGGTTAAGTTACTATATGAAGAGTAGATACTAATAATGATATTAAAACCTGACTCAGTGTGAATTATCTTGCTGCTGGATCGTTTCTAAAACGTTACAATACGTAAAACATGTCATTTGGTCATCCTGAAATTAATGAATTAATGAGACGACAATCATCCGAGAAACGGTACCACAACATAAAAGATAAGACCAACAGGCCCCGGGACAGCTTTGGTCACCATGCCATTAGACTGATTAACTCATGCCGATCTGAGTGGTTTTTTTAAGTTACATCGACTGTTCGTGTTATTATAATTTATTGTAAATTACTGGGATTGCACGGTACATTTAGAAGGAGACGAAAACTAAATATGTTTATACATCACGTATGTGAAGGAAATAAAGTCAATTCAGTCTCGAGGAGAGGAATGACTTCCGAATATCTCAGGGTTCAGATGTTTCAAAATGCTCATAGTCGGGTAAAAGAGACAGCTGCGGAGAAGGGGGGACACTATGGTAGGATTGTATGCTAATAGAATGTGAGTGGAACGCAGAAGTAGGAAGGGAAGAAACACGAGTTGAGAGTATATCGTACAGAGCTGCCATCACCAAAACGAAAACAACAGACAGAGACAGTGACAGATCGGGAGATAGATTGTTAACAGGTGCCATATTAACACGACTGTTGTCATGGTCACGTCCTCTGTTTACAAAGGTTCAGATGCGACAGAATTTCTCGGTTACGTCCGGGAAAGAGTCCTGTCTCAAAATGCGGTCGGGTGGACTAGCGAACAGTCCATCCTAGATCTAGTACTGGAAATTGAAAGGGGTCGGGTAACAGATCTCTCCGCGGGTCAGCATTTCAGAACGATAGGATACAGCTTTTCGACATTTACTAATACCTTACACCGGGATAGGAGCAGACAGTGTATTTAGTTGATGCTATTAGGTAGGAACTTGGTAGCCGAATTTGGGACGTGATTTGTTCCTTCAATTGCACAACAGAAATATGGAGATTGTTAATTGAATACTAGATTGGAGTTCTTTATAGGGTTATTTCATTGAGGCGGGAACGGATGGCCCTTAAAATAATCCTAGTTGATAAGAGATAAGGAGCACCTCTTTAAGAAAAAGAAAGAAATATACTTACGGATTGTGAAGAAGGGTTCAGACAGGGCTATGGAAAGACACAGTGTAGCCAGGAGGAATTTAATAATGGACTTGGAAGAGTTAGAAGGGGACATGAGAAGTCCTCGGAGGTGTAAAACAGGAGAATCACCGGATAGAGAGTGGGAGAGATCGACGATAAAAGAGGAAGCATGTGTAAGGAGTGCAAAGAGGCAGTGAAGTTCCTTACCCATACTGTGCTTCAATATTCATCAGTGAGCGCGACATTGATGAATATCGATACAGGGAGAAAGGACAGACGCTTAGAATTACGTGCTGGAAACTGGGAAAGAATGAAAATGTATCTTTCCCAGATGCTGCAAGGGATGTAATCCAGGTAATTACAGAAAGCGAGCTAAGATATTGCTGCGTTTTAGGACATGACATTTGCGTCATCGCTGGCCACAGAGAATGTTATTCATTTTCAAAAATAAATATAATGCAGTCCTGAGAGTTACAAGCCAGTGAGACTTCGGTCAGTGACGGGAAGCTAACACAAAAGGTTTCTTAGAGACAGAATTTATGAGTATCTGGAGAAACGTATACTGGTTGGGGATAGTCAGCATGACTTTGTGAGGTCAGGTCATCCCTTATCAGGCAGGATAATTTGAATGAAAAAGTGAAAAATAGGTAGATGAAGTCAGAAAAGTCGATCTGAGGAATATTAATTGTTATGGTGTTTGACTGGGTTCCCTATGGTGCACGTATTCAGAACGTCATATGGCCCGGGATCTAGTGAAACCTGGCAGCATAGAATCGGAACTGGATAAGCAAGGGAAGGTCGATGAGGTAGTGGATGGAGATGTTCCGCACGGAAGGTATAATCTTTAGTACACTCTACAACTATATCTAGACTCTGCTATTACAGTGTTATGAGACTGACATTTCTTTGACCATCCTGCAGCACTTGGATTATTTACTGAGTTATGGCTGATGCTGAAAGCAAAATACTAAATCCGGACTGAAACTGCACGCTCTCTAAACTGAATTGCCGTGCACTTATTACAGGGCCGATGCTATGATAAGGTCAAAACAATCTTTTTCAATGGAACCCTGAAACTCAAAACCAGCGTTTCAAAGTCTGCTGCAGCATCCTCTGGTGCTTCCCAAATGAACCAGCCTCCAAGATTGCGAATTCCAAATTCCCAATTTAAGTATACACGTAGTTATTTGACTGTCAATTTACCTTTGAACAGCGGGTTTTTCGTACCCGGAATACTCATATCTCTATTTCTTTAACCTTGATTTCACATGGCCAGCGTGGAATCCGTGTCCTGTTCTGAAATGAATGCCAAAGCAACCAAACAAAAGAACACAATCTAAATAAGCAGTTAAGGAAAAACAAAAATCCTTCAAAACTCTCGTCGGTAACTGGCGTATATAAAAAGCATTTAATTCCGGGAGGGAAAATCATTATAAAATATTTCAAAGAACAAAGTGAATCCAGATGTTGGTGATTGCGGCGCCCATGCACTAAGCCGTCATACAATCTCGGAAAAGGAAGCAAACTCTGATATTCACATGTTCCTGCAGATTTATTTCTACCAATTGAAATACCTCCCTTATAATGGGAGGGCGGAGCTGACGATGATTGATCCTAATGGAATCTGCTTTGCTTGCATCTTCGAAAGCAGCAATACTGTACTTCTATCTTTAATACTCTTTTTCTTCCTTTTCAGGGTTTTTTGAAGAATGTCGCCCGGAGTTACAGGCAATAGAAGCATATGAAACTATGAAACGGATAGATGCGTTCGGGACGAAAATTGTTTCCACTGATAGATCAGACTGGAACGTGGGGATATAGACTCATGATGTAGATGTTGGACGGAGATGTGGAGGGACTGCTTTCCCAGACAGTGGCGAATCTGCGGAATTCTCTGCCCAATGTTGCAGAGCTGTCTACCTCGGTAAATATACTTAAGCTAAAGTTGGATAAAGTCTTGCAAAGTAGGGAATCTAAGGGTTATGGAGAAAATACATGTAGGTGGAGATGGCACCATGGTGAGATCGGGTACTTTATTTTCTCATCATTGGCAGCTCATGGTGAGTCAGGGATTCTAGTGGGGTGCGCACAGGTAGAGTCCATGAGCCTTCGATGAGACAATCAAAGTGATTTGTCGGTAAATACAGATTCTCTGTACCTCACTGATCATTATTCCACGGCGTGTTTCAGAATTTATGTCCCTGGGTGGGTTCGAGGGTTAATCTCTTTGTTCAGTGGGGGACCCGAGTCAGACAACGTGGGTGAGGCACAAAGCGATCTAGGGCTGGGTAGCGAGCGGTTTCTAACTCAGCATAATGAATTCGGGAAACTCTGCAAGTTGAAAGGACTTGGATTTGTGTAATTGGAGTGGATACCTTCAGAAACACGTGTTGGGAAAATGGCGCAATATGAGGAGATTGTCGGTCACCCCGGCGGTGAAGGGAAAGCTGCTGGGGATGCAAATATCGATCTACTATCAGAGAGGGGACAGCAAGGGGAGCAAATCAAAGCAGAACATACATACACCACGCCGTTCGGAGTGCAGCAGATTAAGAAAATTGCTAAATACATCGGCACATGTCTGCTCGGAGACGATCCTTGAGAGCTTTTCCAATCAACTAGTCATCAGAGAGCAATACCTGACTCCCAAGAAAGGAAATTAACTATAATGTGCTTGCATCCAAATATACACTCAGCTTCACGAGATCTACAACGACGTGATGGTTTGAAGAACGCAATAATGATCGTTCTGGGTCATGACAACGGGGACCCGGTAGACGCACTCGTCAAATGTTACGAGAGGATGAGGTGAACATCACACTACATTTGCACTCAGTTTATGGACTGTTTTCCAAGGTGAGTATGGAGCAGCATTAGAGCTGGACCATTTAAGAATTGAAGCCTCAAATAGATCTTTGAGGTCAGTTGCGTCTCACAGTACCGACGATTCGAAAACGGTACTGAAACCCACACATACCGAGGCATGGATAGTGAGAAAATGTGCAGAGCGTCGAAAGAGGAGATACAAAGACCATTAAAACTTTCTAATGGGAAGATGCTGCCTAATAAATATCAGTCTGTCTGGAGAAATGAGGGAAGGGGACCTCCCTAGCACACTATCAAAAGGCAAATAAGAGCAGAGGAAATGGAACAGGGCTAGGAACAGGGCGAACTAAAGCTGGAGTATTTAATTGGTGCAACTGTGGTCAAGGGGTCACATTAATAAATAATACCCAAACCTGATACACGAAAGGGCAAAATAAAGCGGTTTTCAATTGAATGGGCCAGCAAGACCGAGACTACAAAATAATATGGTTCACACACCACCATCCAGGGAATAGGACGCTGAGCTTCAATGACGGTGTCAGAGCTTACCGACATGGGTGTGTGACCAAAAGGTGGGATGAAACTAGACGACCTTTAGTTAGTTGAAGGTTTTTCAGACCACCCTGTTACCTTGTTATGGACACTATCAGATCTTGAAAACACCGTCAACACCACTAACGTGAAAAAGAAGCAGATTGGAAGATACAATGTAAAATTATCCTACGTGGATTCTCAGGGCATTAAGAAGTGGGATATATAGTATAATTGCACCATTGAAATTTAGAATAGGAGACGTAGTGTTGAAACATTCAGTAGTGTTGGTGAAGTAACCCAGGTAGGAGGAACATATAGTGGGGAGTGATTATATGGCCAAAGCCGGATTTGTTTTGAGCCAGTTAATTGTATGATTTGGAAGTTGCAACTAGCATGATTACATACACAACATATAGATCACAGTAGGATAATATGAGGACAGGATATGCACAATGGGTGAAATGTGGATCAAACCTGAGGAGATGAGCAATGATCAGAAGGTGCAGCGAATTAGTGCACAGAACTCGGACATATCTCCAAGGCACGCGCATGACTGCGGAAAGATAGCTGGAAGTTTGTCCATTCAAGGTCCAGATTCCCAAACCATAGAAACAATATGGGTTTCCCCGCAAAAACACAGAGGAAGATGTCGGTTAGGAACAGAGTTTGCTACAACAAGGAGTTCTGAACCGGTAGCCTCCACTAATAACTCAACCATATTGCTAGTGAAGGAACGAGCTGGTAGCTGAGGGTTCACAACAGACTCTGACAGCTTGGAATCGGTTATGAAACTGCCTGTTCCCCGAGAACTGAAAGGGCTGTGGTACCTTTCGGGGCTGCCAGGCTGCTGTCGGGATCACATTGATGGATTTTTCAGTAAGGCAGCTTCTTTAATGGAATGAATCATTCTCATTGGAAGTGGCGACAACAAATACCACCCTATCAACAGTGCTACAGGAGACGCATGCTCTCAGCAGTTGAACAGGGGGTTATTGTTATGACAACGATCTGTTAGCGTTCTCTGAACGGTACAATATTTTGCCAATATAGTGGATTTAATCCACTTACAGTACTGACAGAACACACACCCATACAATTACCGGTAGCTGGAAGGATTCAAAATGGTTGAGTAAGCCAAAGAAGAGTCATTAGATGTACATTGCTGCTGCAAGGAATAAATTTTAATGCAAAGGGTATAAACACAACATGAATGTTAGCCGATAACCTGCTGTACCAAGGAAGTGAAAATGAGTCTCAAGCTATGATAGCAAATTGTCTCAAGGATCTACTTATATCAAAAACCAAAAAAAAAATGAAGGTGAAAAATCAGACAGAGTAATGACTGAGAACAAAGGCACAATTGTTTGTATATGTTTCCTCATCAGTACAGGGTGGTGAAAGGAGAACTGGGTGAGGCACACACGTCGAGGATGAACATGACCAGGAAATGTATACTGTAGCTTTCAAGTTACCAAAACCCATGAGTGCACAGGCAGCAGAATTGGCAGCAGCAGTTTACCTGGTTAGAGCCAGAAAGTTTTTCGCCACAGTCAGACATACAATCTGATCTTATGTAGTTTGCAACAGCCTTACAGATCATTTGCCTCTGTGGGCAGCCAGGGGGCTTGTTTCAACTAGTCGGCAGCTCCTCTCATCTGCTCCTCTATTACAATATATATTTAAGGAGGCAAGGGGGAAAAATATGGATTCATAAACGGAAACAGAAAGATGGAAAAATTGGTGAGGCAAGGTGCTTTATTTTAGCAGGAATGGCAGCCACAGATTGGGGAGATTGGGAGGCAAAGGAACAACAGGAGGCCATGGTCGAAACGACACGAAAAAACCAGAAGAGACTATCTGTCAAAGATGGAGTTGTCCTTCATGAATAAAAGCTTCTGGTTCCAGAGGAAGGAAGAAAACAGGTGACCCGTTGTTACCAGGACGCATGGGGACACCAGGGTTGCAAACACACCCCAGAAAAGATCAAGAAAGTGGGCTGGTGGCCTCCGAAGAAGGATGGTGTTGATATTTTGTGAAAACTTGATTGATTTGTGCACAATTTAATCCTCACAGAAATGTAAAGAAAAGAGGCCATCAGCACACCAGACCGGTAGAAGGTCCTTGGATAACTTTACAAATAGATTAAATTATTTTTTCTTACCGCCCGCCCCAGGAGGATACAAATATAACGTGGTAATCATAGATAACTTTATGACGTGGGTAAATAAATATTCACTTGCTGGGTCTAGCTCGGAGTACCGAAACGGATTAAGGAACACAAGCATTCTCAGCTATGACAGACACAGCAAAGTCCACTTTTCGGAAAGGATATTCACTTGCTGGGGACTACCCCGGAGTACCCAAATGGATTAAGGCACACATTTCAGGGCCCAGATAATGGAAGATGTCATGGCACTTTTAGGGATCAAACGGATATTTCATAAACTCCGTAGAGCGCAATCAAGAGGAAGTGTGGAAAGGAAATGGTGCAAAACCATGGGACAACATTATGCTTTAATGATAATATGGAATACATTAACATTTTCAACAAGTTACTCCCATTATAAATACATCACTGGAAGGGACATGAAACGTTTCTGGGAGTTGTTTGGATAAAATTTGTTAGAACACGAAATCAAAGGGATTGTGTCAGAAATGTGGGTACAACAATGGTACAGTCCATGAAAGAGGCCAGTAATGTGGCAGCCCACCAAAAGGGGAAGACGAAACAACAGAGTAAAACCTACTTTGACTCAGAGGTCAGTCTGGATTCTGAATTGTTAAAGACAGAGAGTGATAATTAGAATACACAAACCTTTATTATAAACTCGAAGCTATTGCAGGGCTGTTTGAAATTATAGGCAAACCAAGTCCATCAGTGTACAAACTACCGACTTCCACAGATAAAATGTGGGTGGTACCGTATTAACCAACTGATATTGGTGGAGGAGAAACAGGAATGTTATCACCATCTGTACCGGATGTACATGACGGCCCTGACTTGGGTGACTTGAGAATGGAACAGCAGTTCCAACAATATTCGGACAAGTTCTATCAATGGGTTGATTGTCTGTTCCCTTATCCTGATAAAAAAGGCAGTTTTGTTAAAAAAATCAAAAAGAAAGGGAAATATCCGTGTGATTGTCCTCCTCCACATTTCCGAAACAAAATTGGGTGAGGTGAAATAGACACCCTGAGTCCAAATACAACTGGGAATCCGGATTGGACGGTCTGGAAAATAAAATAAAATATGGACTTAAAATAACTTAAGATTTTCACTGGAAATAAGAGCAGATATCCCTGTTGTGTTAGAGGTTTCAATCAACATGAAGAAAATATTGTATTTCGTTGCTATGACGTTAACCGTGAATGAGACAGAGTAAGTTTGCTCCAGAGCCAGTACAGCGAACCAGTGATATCACTGCTTGGAAAACACTCAGTGAATAACAAAAAGAAAAAGTATCTTCTCAACGGGCACGTGTGATACGATCTGACAAAGGAGAAGTAGAGGACTGAAATTTATGTTATGCACAGTAATGAAGGAGATCTTCCAGATCCAATGCACTGATAAAGATGATTATCCGTGGGAATATGTTGTTACTCAGTTGCCACCAATCCCTCACTTGACTGCAACCTGGACATGTGTTGTGTAGGAGGCAAGGGAGATAATCCATCAATGAACAGAACACACTGAACAAATTAACGCACTTGCCGGTAAGGCAAATGAAGCAACCAAGGCCTTTGGAATAAGTTTTGGAATTGGGGGACAAACGTTCAATTATATCCGTGGATAAGAATAGTAACACATGCTGCTGTAATACCAATTTAATATACCCTCATAATTGATTGCTCAGTGTATATCAACCGCGACGATGGAAGGCAGAAATAATGAGAAAAAAAATCGGGCTAATTATTTCATGAAATAGCAGAGAATGCCGACAGTATAAATTCGGCAAACTTAGTTAGTGAGCGTTAGTATTTTATATAGAATGCAATTCTTCAATGTGGTTCCATAGGAGTCCTCTGGGCAGCCAACTGAATGAGAAGCAACCTGTAATCTCGTTAGATTCTGTCTGGTGTCGTCTCTTAACTGGCCTGGACCAATCAGAGTTAAAACAAGTAAACAAAGCAGGGGTAGGCAGAGCTATGATATTATGTTGGTTATATTCCTCTACAATGACTAGTGAGGAGGTGACCCAGATAGCTCAGGTGACGGAGAGCCAATGGGATGGAGATCCAAGAGTTCAAATAATGAGAAACACTGTAAGTATCAGGAGCTCCCAATAGGCCGGGATGATAGCACTTCAGCCACGAGAGACCAGCCATAGCGGATAAGGAGGTGGCCACGGATACGTGGTGATCGGGAGTGCGAGGAATGTCAGGCCAGAGTAGAGTGCATTTCCCTGCAGGGAAAACTGTTGGGGACTCGGTCAGATAGCTGTGTAACCCCACTGGTCACCAACTTCAACATCGAAAACAGCCCATTTATTACGTGTCTCTGCCTTTAACCTGCTGATTTGTTTTGAGTCCACAGAAGTACATTACCGCAATCCCAAGAGTTTAGCAGAAACATTCTTACATTCCACCCACACCACATTCTTCAGTCCACAATTTTCCATCTGTTTATCCTTTTCTAATCACACGCTGACTCTGCCAACGCTATTGTTGCTGTCCATCCAACCCCGTGAGTGGGGATGTGGGGTCTGGGTCAGTGTGTCCCTGCCTGTAGGACACTGTGTACAGAACACAATAGAAAGATTGACTGTATGTGGTTCACTTTAACAGTTGCATTGGAAACGTGTATACGAATCTTCGGCTTATTGTGGGACTGAATATCTCTACTGTCTGAGACTGTGGAACTGATGAACTGCCGGTCTCTCGGTGCTCTGTAACACACCATATGTGAGAGAGAGGTGCGGCTGTTCCGTACCCTGTCCCCGAACAGGAGGTAACATCGGATTCGAATGAAGTCTTTCCCTGTGGGTAGGCGAAGGAAACTGTCAGTGAAGGAGAGCTGGAAATCAGACGGCTGTGTGGAGCGGCCCGTGCAGACAGTGCAGTATGAATCTGTCAGTCTCTCTCTCTCTCTCTCTCTCTCTCTCTCTCTCTCTCTCTCTCTCTCTCTCTCTCTCTCTCTCTCTCTCTCTCTCTCTCTCTCTCTCTTTCTCTCTCTCTCTCTCTCTCTGTCTCTCTCTCTCTCTCTCTCTCTCTCTCTCTCTCTCTCTCTCTCTCTCTCTCTCTCTTTCCTCTCTCCCCCCTTCCCTCCAATATGTCGACGATCTCCCATCGGTACAGTACCATAATAGTCACAGAATATGTTCTGCGCAGACTCAGATTGGTGAGGAAAATGAGAAGACACTGGGGATATTGAAACGAGACAGTCATGGGCTGATAGATTATGTCAGAGAAATAGTTTCTTCTGCCCATCCAGATCATCCTGCTGTGATCTTCCACCTCGTCCATTTATCTGCACACTCTGTCCGTCTCACAACCTTCACTGAAATGATATCTTTGAATCTGCAACCACCACATTCGCTCACAGTTCCTTCCACACACGCTCCACGCTCTCAGTGAATAGAATTTACCACATATCCCTATTGCATGTTTCAGCTTTCACCCCAAACCTATGGATTCCAGTTGTAGATTCATTCAGAGGATGGGGAAAATCTCCGGGCATTCACCCTGTCTGTAAAGCTCACAATGTTATATACTTCTGTAAGAACTCCATTCATTTTCCTGCTCTCTGTGGAATAAACTCTTAACCTATTCAACCTATCCCTCTAAATCTTGTCCTCTGTCCCGAACCCTTCCTTTCAATTTATCGCTGCAAACTTTGAAACTTATTGACCTTTCAAAACTGCAGGTAGCGGATCGGAACAAACCTGAATATTCTATCTACAAACTCGCCAACGTGTTGTACAGCTACAACATAACGTCTCAACTCCTGTGCTCAGTGATCTGATTGTGAAGGCCACTGTGATTAGAGAGTAATACGAGGCGATCTGCCCGTGACGCCGCTTTCCTGGAATGATCGCTCTGTAGCCCCGCGTCTCTTTTGAAATACCGCACACTAAATCCACCTATTCAATATCTGCTTCTTAACCTGTTGTATCTTTCCTCAGAGACCACCCCATACATATCTGGATTAAATTCCATCTGCCATTTGTCAACCCATTTTTCAGCCAGTCAACATCAAGCTACTAGCTTGGATAGAGTTCCTGCCTGTAAAACGCTCCCAGTCTAGGGTTCATCTTTACTTCTACTGATAGTGTTTTCTATATCGACGTCTAAATCATTGAAATACATGATAACTACCAAAGGACCCAGCATGAATCCTATAGTACCCTTGTCACAGTCAATCAATCATCCACTCTCTGCTAATCCAGAAACGAGCGTTCATCAATCCGTCCACAAACCGCAGTTAAAGTCGAGTGGGCGCGAAAACTTCTATTATCAAAGGTCCCAGGAATATTGTTGTCGATCTCCTTTATATGCTTAGAAGAACGTACATGTAGCGTGTTTTATTTTTGATACATGTCATCAGTTGTTATTTGTGCCTTTCGAAATGACTAGAACAAGCGAAGGAAATAAATGATGCTATCTCCCCGTTCAATAAGGTGTACTCCATTTCACCTGCCGAGCTAAAGTCCCGCCCCCAGTGTCACAGGTGGATGTGCTCGGTTGAATGTGAGAAAATACATCTGTTTGTAGTTGATTGTCGATGTTAATTATTCATTTGGTTGCCTATGTTAAAAATAAAACTGATCAGAAAATGTTGCATTTCAGAAGCTGAAACCACGTGCCTTGGAAATCAAATTGGCAATGGTGATATAAATTTCAGCTTTAACTTGAACCATCCCTTGAAAAGACAGATTCATGGCACAGTGACAGTGTGAGGGGAAAAAAACTTTAATATCAGGTTCTGTGTGGTAGGACGTCCCTAATGTGACTGACGTAGTAACCACACTAATTGCCTCAGTGGAATTGCTCTCAATTGCATATAAATGCGTAAAACCGGTCAACGATGCATAAAAACAGTTAGCGTACAACTGAACGCTGCTTCTGCCGGAATATGGGATATCCAGCAATTTACTACATCGCGGCCGTTTTCTATCCTGTAATTGTAGCGATAGGTGTCCCTGGTAAGATATTGGAACTGGTCACTATATGTGTAGGCATCGTCTTGCTTTTGTTTCGCTGCACAGCTCGGACAATCTGCCAGCACAAATTCTACCCTCGTCTGATATTTTTTTCTCTCTCTAGAATAGAGGGTTCAAGCATCTGATAGCTTTGTTTTAATCTTCCATATTTTTTTCCGTGTGATTTTTTTCCTGTCAATAACGTTGAAGCCGATATTGGCACAGCATCATAATTTCACCTTGGACTTCTGAATCGATACTGGTCCATGGTTTTCTAGGTCGAAGTCTTTGTCAATACACATATATAGACTTTACAAAAACAATATGATAGCTTTTCCAAATGATGCACCAGTCTATTTTCGAGACGCAGGTCTGTTCTTCAATGTTTCAGGTAAATAGAACGTGTGCTTACTATCTCATTGATTCCACTTTGTTCTCACTACATATAATCTCTTCAGATGTTTCAGCTCAAATATTAGGAATGCTGTTATTTATGGAGCGGTTGATCGTTTACGTGTGTCGTGGAAATCAGACGCCGCTCTGAACTGTCGGAAGGTCGCCAGCCCACTGTCTCTCCAGTCCATTATAGTCAATTCGCGGTAGTGCACCGACGGAGCCCACACAGACTGGATTCCTGCTCCCCACTTCCCACAAGATTTATACCCTGCATAACATCGGAAAGATATTGGGAATTCAAACAGTTGCACCTAACGATGTTTCTGTTTTTTTTTTCACCACTACCTCCAAATTACTTGTAGTTAATTTAGCAGCGATTGTGATCCTATCTCGGAGAAAATTCGGACTCTCCAAATGCATCACCCGTTACCTGGTTGGAATGGCAACAGCGGATCTGATGGTGGTTATATTTGTTGCTTTAGTGCAACACACCAACAACATCTACATTTATTCCAGATCCCTGCTCATCACGCCTGTATGCGCTCTGACATTTATCTTTGTTGTTGCAACAATAGACTGTTCTGTCTGGTTTACGGTCAGTTTTACCTTCGATCGTTTCATCGCAATATGTTGTCAAAAGCTTCAGGAAAGATATTGCACTGAGAGAACAGCAACGGTGGTGATCTTGACGATCGTTATAGTGATCTGCGTGAAATGTGTTCCCTTGTACTTTACCATAGAGCCTTACATGATTATTGACAACATACCGTGGCGTTGCGCCTTCACACACGAATACGCTACTTCACCGCTGTGGAAAATATACGAAACACTGGATAGCATTTTTAGACCGTTGTTACCGATCGGTTTAATTCTAGTGTTCAATGGGTTAACAGTAAGACATATCATTGCCGCAAATAGATTCCGCAGAGGGCTTCGGAACAGCAGTGATAATCTGAACGATACCGAGGTTGAAAAACGCAGAAAATCGATGATTTTTTTGTTTGCTATATCAGCTAATTTCATGTTCTTGTGGATACCTTT
This sequence comes from Hemitrygon akajei, assembly GCF_048418815.1. Taxonomy (NCBI): domain Eukaryota; kingdom Metazoa; phylum Chordata; class Chondrichthyes; order Myliobatiformes; family Dasyatidae; genus Hemitrygon; species Hemitrygon akajei. The sequence goes on from NW_027332014.1 coordinate 1,506,706, forward strand.
TGTAGTTCGTTCCCTGAAATGGCAACCGCAAAACAATTTTTATCAGGACAAATATTTAAGTTCTCCTGTATATATACTACAGCAATTTGGGTTCATGTTGCAATTACTCAGTGTGTGCACCAATACTTGTATCTATACACTGGCACTGAAGAAATTCAGAAACGAGCTAAAGAATGGAATGAAGTATGTATTTACATTAAATGGCCATCTGTACAGATAACGTCCATCTCCAATTGCAATTCAGCACAGTCTCCGAATAAAACTGGTTTGGCAAATATGTCATAAATTCAAACAATCGTTTGCCTGGCCATCCTTCAATCGCAAAATCCACGGAGGATTGCACACGTCATACAGTTAAGGCAGGCCACTGGGCAATGATTGTTACATTGGTTGAATTACTCCGCACTGTCGCAGAGTCTTGACAATCACAGGGGAAGGAATGGCTTCTGGACATTCCCGGGTCCAGATGTTTCAAAATGGACAGTGTCGATTAAAAGATGGTAAAGGGAGTGCCATGGAAACAGAGGGACAGCACGATAATAACACAGCAGCAGAAAGCGAATAATGCGCGGAGAGTTCGTCTATCGATGGACTGTGAGTAGAACTCAGAGCAAAAGGGAGCAATCAGTAGTTTGGGAGTGTTCTGGACAGACCTCAGACCCCACATCCTATCACAAAAAAAATTAGACAGCGAGGAATTGTTCTGGAGATAGACTTTGGATAGATGCCATATGAACACAGTATTGTCAGTAGCAACTTAAACATCACTAAAGTTTATTGACATTTCCTCGCGTTAAAAGTTTTAGATATGACGGAATTTATGAGTTGCGTCCAGAAAGGAGTTCTGGCACAACGAGCGGACAGGCAGACCAGAGAACAGTCTATCCAGGTTCACGAACTAGAAAATGAGGTGGATCAGGTGACAGATCTCTTCGCAAGTCAGCTATTCGAGATTTACTATAACCTGACACCGCAATAGAGGCAGACAGTATGGAATGTATATAATTACCGCTGATGGGTAGGAACTTGGGAGCCGAATTTGAGAAGTGGCGTGCTCCATGAAATGCGCAACAGTTAATTCTTAATGTATCACTTGCGTTGGTGTTCAGTGTAGGCTTGTTTCATTGAAGCGCGTACCGGAAGGTCGTGTAAAGTAACCCTGGTTGACAGGACATATAGAACTCCTCGTCAAGAAGAAGAAAGAAAGATAATTATGGTTCAAGAAGAAAGGATAAATCAGAGCCATGGAAAATCACAAGATAGCCAAGACGGAAATTAAAAATCAACTTAGTAGGAGACATCAGAAGTCTTGGTGTGTCGCATTCAGGTCCGTGAAAAACAGGTGAATGCCGAGAAAGAGGGTGGGACAGATCAGAGTTGAAATGATAAGCATGGTCTGAAATGCAAGGAGGCAGTGAATGTCCTTAATGATCTTTTGCTTCACCTGTGAGCGGGACCTTGAAGAATGTAGATAAAGCGTAAAAAGGAAGATATACAGGGACATGCCGACGATAATAATTATGCTTTCTAAACTTGCACAGCATTAAAATAAATCACTCCCAGTTGCTAGAAGGGATATACTTTGGAGAAAGTGAGGGAAGATATTGCTGCGTTTTTGGACATGATAGTTCCGTCTTCTCTGGCCACAGAAGTAGCACCAGAGGATTGGAGGATAGCAAATTATGTTTTCTTTGTTCAGAAAATTCAATAGAGATAATCTTGAGGTTTACAGGCCAGCAAGTCTTAAGTCAGGAATGGGGAAGCTATTGGAGTGGATTCCTGTGGAGGGAATTTATGAGAATCTGTTGAAACGTTCTCTGGTTGGGCATAGGCCGCATGGTTTTGTGATGTCAGGTCGTCCCTTATGAGCATGTTTCAATTGTTTGAAAAAGTGAAAAAAATATACAGCTGAAGTCAGAACAGTCTGTAATGGGTATATTAATTTTGTTAAGTGTTTGACGGGGTTATGCATGGTAGACACATTCATAGGGACAGTCGGCATTCCATCTCGGGTAAACTGGTTGCGTGGAATCAGAATTGGCTTACTAACAGAGGCGGATTAGGTTGTAGATGGAGGGAATTTTGCCCGAAGGACAGTGGTGTTCCGCAAGGAAGGTATGAACTTTAGTACAGTTTACGACAGTTTCTCCATTCTGCTATTACAGTGTTCTGAGAGACTAAGTTTAATTTGTCTATCCTGCAACACTTAGATAATTTTTTGAATTATGCAGACCTAGTAAGTAAAATGCTGAATTTCAGAATGGGACTGCACGCTATGTTATCTGAATTCCTGTCTGTATATTACAGGGCAGATGTTACAATAACTTCGATACAATCTTTTCCAATGCAAATCTCAAAGTCAACATTTTAAAGTCTCCAGCAAGATCTACTGGTGCTGTCCAAATGAACCAACCTCAGAAAATGCGAATATAGAATTCCCAATTCGAGTACACATGAATTTGTCTTACAGTCAATTTACTTTTGAACAGTGGGTTTATCGTACCCAGACCAGAAACACTCATATCCTGATCCCTTCAACCATAATTCAGCAATGCTGGTGTGGAATCTGCATATCCCTTTGAAAGCAATATCAAACCAAAAAATAAAACAGAACAATATAAGTGTGGATGTAGAACAGAACAAAAATCCAAGTTTGCACTTTTCTACCTTCGAAACTATTGCAAGAAACTGATGGATTCATTGAGGCCCTTGGCACATCGTTCATGGATCTGACATAAATGTACTTGGGTGCTGGTCGCTCATCTGCTCTCATTTGGTTAGCAGTTCCAGCGGAATCTTTCTTTTAATACCCAAACGCAACTTACCGGATTCTTTAATTCGCTTCCCTCCCTATCCCTGTATTCAGGTAAGATTAAGGGTTAAGCATGTAATTCCGCGGCTTTATGAGGCCATGCGTTACGGCCACAGGATATGCTCAGATGCAAGCACCGTCTAATCAATTTCCTTTCCTTTGCAGTATCTAGACAGTGTGCTGCTTTCTAGTGATCAGTTATCTATGACCATCCTCGGGCGCTGACCTCCCAACATCCTAAAAAAATAAAAGACACATGTTCTGAAGCTGAAAAGATGCACATTTTGTATCGCGTTTCCGTTTCCTGCCCTTGTGTCCTCACACTGCGACTTCTCCCTGTTCGTAAACAGGGAAGGGGTGCCACGACGGCAGAGCTGGGTTGCTTTATGCTGGCAGGAGATGTTTGAAAGTAGGCTGTCCATCATCGTCATAACCATAGGGAGATGCGTTACCACTTCCATTGTTACGGCCCCTCCTATTTCAGATCCAAAGATATATCATTTCTCTCTGAAAGAGCAAGTTGTTCCCACGGCTTTTCTGTCTGCTTTACATACCTCATGTGATCTCCAGTCTTTTTTTTTCCTGATAATATTTTCGTAATTACAGTCAAAATGTGTTTAAGTCAGTGCACAAGTTCCCCAATCCTTCCACTTCGATACAGCTAATGTGCTGCTTATCACTCAGTCTTTTTTAGTTCGTTTTCTGAAATTAATTCACATGCATCATTTCTACACTCCTCGCATCCATCCTTCTCGTAAATATTTTGCCTTCGATTTAAGGTGAACATCTTCTCTTCAGGACGGCTCAGCATTTCATGCAACGCTTGATTGCTTCTTCTAATCAGCCCCGCTCTACTTTAGCTTGCTGGCGACATTAACCACCCCTCTGCTCTGGCTTTGTTTACATTCCACACGGCACACCTTCCCGTGATTAATCATCCAAATCTTTATCACAGTGTTATAATCTTCCTTCACACTTCCATGACAGCATACTTTCCACACTGAGAAAAAATCTACATTACCTACGTCTCCATCAGACTATTAAAAAACAAGTTCTATGTGCGATGTGATAGTTATGGATGACTTCAAATTCTCAAATACTCGGATTAAGAGGGAGAGCCAGTGACGATTGGATCAGAGGAAAATGAATTCATTGACAGATTGATTAATTCTATTTGACCAGTTATGTTAATGCACCAACAAGAGGGAAGTCCTGTCTAGATTTGATATTCTGTATCAATTAGGATAGAATTTTGTGTACGGAGGTTATTGATCATTTAGGAACAAGTAATCACAACATTGCTAGTTTCGAAGATTTTAGGTACAGTATATCAATAAAAATCAAAGCCAGTTAATTGAATTACAGAAAAGCAAAGCTAGTGCATTAGAAGGCAAACTAGGAGTTCAAGCAGTTGAGCTACAATGCGGCCGATTTAAAGACGGAATAGACGCAACGCAGGAGTGCTTTCTACCCAAGGTCGGGAGAAATACTGTAAGCCACAGATCAAAGTCCAAAGTAAAATTTATTATCAGAACACTTGCATGTCTCCACCTACACCCTGAGATTGTTTTTTTCTCTGGGTACATACTTAACAAATCTATAGCATAATACATGGATGAAAAGACATAGATAATATATTGAAGAAGAGACAGATTTATAAGGAATACAGAAATAATAGTAATGATGTTAACCGTTGAACATATGAAAAATATGAGACCTTTTGCCAAAAGGGACTTTCGGATGGCTGAATGTCGGGTTGACAACGATATTCCCCATATTCTAGTATCGATTCCAAGAGATATTTCCAATGATTCAGCAATAAACGAAAAAGTCAAGGGTAAAGTTTTTATAAGATTATTTCTCACACCTTTTTTTTACTAAAATTGTTTTTAGACTGTATTGATAAATAATTCCTTCCTACTTCTTTAACACAGGGCCTTATTACTTTAATTCCTAAACAATGAAAAGATAAATTATTTATCGATAATTTACGTCATATTTACCTTGTCAATAGCGATTATAAAATTGTGGCCCCAAACTTTGCTAACAGAATGAAAGTATTTTCCCATTTATTATTGATGAAACACAGTCAGGTTTCATATCTCTAATAAAGTCAGATTAGTTTTAGGTCTTATTGATAATTCTCATCTTGTTGAAAATGATAGTTTTCTACTGTTTTTAGATTTCTACAAAGTTTTTGACAGTATTGAACATCAGTTTATCTTCTCTGCTTTTGGGTAATTTTCATTTAGTCCAAGATTTTGTAAGGCTGTTAAGGCTTTGTACACAAACGTAATAGTTCTATAAAGTTGAAGTTGGAGACTTCACCGAGGTTTGATGTAAAGGGGGGGGGGGGTGAGGCAAGGTTGTCCTAACTCACCCTATCTATTTCTTTTATGTGCTCAGCTACTTACCTATTCATCAAATCTAGTCATCTAAAATACATTTCATTGGGTAAATCCCAATTTTCTGATTAGTCAGGTTGCAGATGATAGTACTTTTTTTAAATGATTTTTTTTTCTGAAATCTCGTTAGCTTCAAATTGTATTTCTGTCTTTTTCAAATCCTCAGGCCTCTATTTAATTATTCACAAATGTGAATAATTTCCTCTTAAAGGTTGTACTCAGTTTATATTTGTTAATATTCCAGTAAAAGACAAAATCACATATTTGAGGATAACTACTACTAAAATGAGTACTTATGGTGTTTGGATAATTTTCAACTTCTTCTAGACAAAACCAAAAAATGATTAAACCAGTGGCTTCAAAGGGACTTATATTTGAAAGGCCGGTTTTTGCTTTGTAAAGCAGAAATCCTTTCCAGGCTTTATATATATATAAAACTCCCCCCTTATACGTCGATTATAAAATCTGTAAATTGATAGACGCCATGTTGTTTAATTTTTTTTATTGAAAAAAAACAAAGATCATTATATTAAATAAAATCTGTTGCCATGAATAGTTATGACAAATGTAGGGGGGGGGGGTCCTACATTTTCTTGATTTTGATAGTTTTAATAATACTTCTAAAATTAATTGGGTTAAACAATTTTTACGTAATCCTACTTCTATATGGAATTGTATTCCTTCTTTTGTCTTTTCCCAGGTTGGTGGTTGTTGTTTTTTTTCTTTTATGTAATTACAAAATAGACAAAGTTCTTCTCCGTTTATCTCAGTTTCATAAACAGATGCTTTTATCTCAGTCTTTGATTTACAAACATAATTCTTCTTCTAATGGTTATTTTATCTGGAATAACCACAACATACCTTATAGGTATATACATATTTTTGTTTTATAAGGGTTGGTTTGATAATATTTTGTTAAGCAGTTATTTAATTCAAGCTGTACTTTATTGAGTTATACTGAATCTTTATTTGAGAACAAAATAATTTGCTGCTGTTCTGTATGCAATTCCTTCTGGTGTAATTATGTTTTTTAGAAATACATCACATTCAGTAGTTGAATTAGTTGGATCCATCCAGTACAGCTGTTGGAAAGATATATCTCCCTCCGTCTTTAAAACAGAATAACAGAGGTATTAGAAGTTTGTTTCAAAAAGATGTTACTTCTACTCCTACGGCTGTTAGTCTTTGTAATAGTTGCTTTCGGAATCTGAGGTGGAGGATTATTTCTCTCTGTGTGTGTACACATACACAGAAACGAAATACACACACACACACACACACACACACACACACACACACACACACACACACACACACACACACACACACACACACACACACACACACACACACACACACACACAAACACACACACACACAATGATATCTGTCAAAGATGGAGTTGTCCTTCATGAATAAAAGCTTCTGGTTCCAGAGGAAGGAAGAAAACAGGTGACCCGTTGTTACCAGAGCGCATGGGGACACCAGGGTTGCAAACACACCCCAGAAAAGATCAAGAAAGTGGGCTGGTGGCCTACGAAGACGGATGATGTTGATATTTTGTGAAAACTTGCTTGATTTGTGCACAATTTAATCCTCACAGAAATGTAAGGAAAAGAGGCCTTCAACACACCATACCGGTAGAAGGGCCTTGGACTACTTTACATATAGATTAAATTATTTTTCTTACCGCCCCCCGCCCCCCAGGAGGATACAGATATACCGTGCTTTATACCATATACCATATAGCTTTATGACGAGGGTAAATAAATATTCACTTGCTGAGTCTAGCTCGGAGTATCCAAACATATCAAGGCACACATTTCATTGCCCAGGTAATGGAAGATGTCATGGCATTTTTAGGGATGAAATGGTGATTTCCTAAACTCCGTACACCGCAATCAAGAGGAATTATGGAAAGGAAATGGTGCAACAACATGGGACAGCATTATGATTTGATGATAATATGGAATTCATTAACATTTTAGATAGATAGATAGATAGATAGATAGATACTTTATTCATCCCCATGGGGAAATTCAACTTTTTTTCCAATGTCCCATACACTTGTTGTAGCAAAACTAATTACATACAATACTTAACTCAGTAAAAAATATGATATGCATCTAAATCACTATCTCAAAAAGCATTAATAATAGCTTTTAAAAAGTTCTTAAGTCCTGGCGGTAGAATTGTAAAGCCTAATGGCATTGGGGAGTATTGACCTCTTCATCCTGTCTGAGGAGCATTGCATCGATAGTAACCTGTCGCTGAAACTGCTTCTCTGTCTCTGGATGGTGCTATGTAGAGGATGTTCAGAGTTATCCATAATTGACCGTAGCCTACTCAGCGCCCTTCGCTCAGCTACCGATGTTAAACTCTCCAGTACTTTGCCCACGACAGAGCCCGCCTTCCTTACCAGCTTATTAAGACGTGAGGCGTCCCTCTTCTTAATGCTTCCTCCCGAACACGCCACCACTATGAAGAGGGCGCTCTCCACAACTGACCTATAGAACATCTTCAGCATCTCACTACAGACATTGAATGACGCCAACCTTCTTAGGAAGTACAGTCGACTCTGTGCCTTCCTGCACAAGGCATCTGTGTTGGCAGTCCAGTCTAGCTTCTCGTCTAACTGTACTCCCATTTTCAACATTTTCAACAGGTTACTCCCATTATAAATTCATCTCTGGAAGGGACATGAAATGTTCAGAGGAGTTGTTTGAATGAAATTTGTCAGAACACAAAATCAAAGGGATTGTGGGTACAACAATCAAATGTGGGTACAACAATGGTACAGTCCATGAAAGAGGCCAGTTATGTAGCAACGCACCAAAAGAGTAAGACGAAACAACAGAGAAAAACCTACTTTGACTCAGAGGTCAGTCTGGTTTCTGAATTGTTCAGGGCAAAGCGTGATGATTAGAATACAGAAACGTTCATTATTAAATAGAAGCTTTTGCAGGGCTGTTTGAAATTATAGGCAAACCAGGTCCATCAGTGTACAAACTACTGACTTCCACAGATAAAATGTGGGTGGTACTGTATTAACCATCTGAAATTGGTGGAGGAGAAACGGAAAGGTTATCACCATCAGTACCAGATGTACATGATGGCCCTGACTTGGATGACTGGAGTGTGGAACAACTGTTCAAACAAGATTGGGACAGGTTCTATCAATGGGGTAATTGTCAGTTCCCTTATCCTGATAAAAAGGGCTGTTTTGTTAAAACATCAAAAAGCAAGGAAAATATCCGTGTGCTTCTCCTCCTCCACTTTTTCGAAACAAAATTGGGTGAGGAAAAATGGACGCCTTGAGACCAAAGACAACTGAGAATCCGGATTGGACGGCCTAGAAAAAAAATAGAAAATATGGACTTAAAATAACTTAAGATTTTCACTGGAAATAAGAGCAGATATTCCCCCTTGTGTTACAGGTTTCATTCAACATGAAGAGAATATTGTATTTCGTTGCGATGACGTTAACGATGACTGAGACAGAGTAAGTTTGCACCAGAGACAGTACGGCGGACCAATGTGTCAACAGTGATATCACTGCTTAGAAAACACTCAGTGAAAGACAAAAAATATTGTATTTTCTCAACGGGCACGGGTGATACGATCTGACAAAGGAGAAGTAGAGGACTGAAATTTATATTATGCACAGTAATGAGGGAGAATTTCCAGATCCAATGCACTGGTACAGATGAATATCTGTGGGAATATGTTGTTACTCAGTTGCCCTCAATCCCTCACTCGACTGCAGCCTGGACATGTGTTGTGTAGGAAGCAAGGGAGATAATCCATCACTGGACAGAACACACTGAACCAATTAACACACACGCCGGTAAGGCAAATGAACTATTCAGCTACCCAGGCTTTTGGAGTAAGTTTTGAATTGGGGGATAAACGTTCAAATATATCCATGGATAAGAATAGTAACATATGCTGCTGTAATACCAATTTAATATACCCTCATAATTGATTGCTCAGTGTATATCAACCGCGACAATGGAAGGCAGAAATAATGGGGAAAAAATCGGGGATAATTCTTTCATGAAATAGCAGAGAATACGGTCAGCATAAATTCGGCAAACTTAGTTAGTGAGCGTTAGTATTTTATATAGAATGCAATTGTTCAATGTGGCTCCATAGGAGTCCTCTGGGCAGCCAACTGAATGAGAAGCAACCTGTAATCTCGTTAGATTCTGTCTGGTGTCGTCTATTAACTGGCCTGGACCAGTCAGAGTTAAAACAAGTAAACAAAGCAGGGGTAGGCAGAGCTATGATATTATGTTGGTTGTATTCCTGTCCAATGACTAGTGAGAAGGTGACCCAGATAACTCAGGTGACGGAGAGCCAATGGGATGGAGATCCAAGAGTTCAAATAATGAGAAACACTGTAAGTATCAGGAGCTCCCAATAGGCCGGGATGATAGCACTTCAGCCACGAGAGACCAGCCATAGCGGATAAGGAGGTGCCCAGGGATACGTGGTGATCGGGAGTGCGAGGAATGTCAGGCCAGAGTAGAGTGCATTTCCCTGTAGGGAAAACTGTTGGGAACTCGGTCAGATCGCTGTGTAACCCCACTGGTCACCACTTTCAACATCGGAAACAGCCCATTTATTGCGTCTCTCTGCCTTTAACCTGCTCTTTTTTTTTGAGTCCACAGAAGTACATTAACCGCAATCCCTAGAGTTTATCAGAAACATTCTCACATTCCACCCACACCACATTCTTCAGTCCACAATTTTCCATCTGTTTATCCTTTTCGAAACACACGCTGACTCTGCCAAAGCTATTGTTGCTGTCCATCCAACCCCGTGGGTGGGGAGGTGGGTTCTGGGTCGGTGTGTCCCTGCCTGTAGGACACTGTGTACAGAATACAATAGAAAGATTGACTGTATGTGGTTCACTTTAACAGTTGCATTGGAAACGAGTGTACGAATCTTCGCGTTATTGTGGGACGGAATATCTCTACTGTCTGAGACTGCGGAACTGATGAGCTGCCGGTCTCTCGTGCTCTGTAACACACCATATGTGTGAGAGAGGTGCGGCAGTTCCGTACCCTGTCCCCGAACAGGAGGTAACATCTGATTCGAATGAAGTCTTTCCCTGTGGGTAGGAGAAGGAAACTGTCAGTGAAGGAGAGCTAGAAGTCAGACGGCTGTGTGGAGCGGCCCGTGCAGACAATGCAGTATGAATCTATCAATCTGTCTGTCAGTCCTCTCTCTCTCTCTCTCTCTCTCTCTCTCTCTCTCTCTCTCTCTCTCTCTCTCTCTCTCTCTCTCTCTCTCTCTCTCTCTCTCTCTCTCTCTCTCTCTCTTCCTCTCTCTCTCCCCTCCCCCTCCCCTCCTCCTTCCCTCCAATAGGTCGACGATCTCCACAATAGTCACAGAATATGTTCTGCGCAGACTCAGATTGGTGAGGAAAATGAGAAGACACTGGGGATATTGAAAAGAGACAGTCATGAACTGATAGATTATATCAGAGAAATAGTTCCTTCCGCCCATCCAGACCATCCCGCTGTGATCTTCCACCTCGTCCCATTTATCTGCACCCTCTGTCCGTCTCTCATCCTCGTACCTACGCAACCTTCACTGAAATGATATCTTTGAATCTGCAACCACCACATTCGCTCACAGTTCCTTCCACACACGCTCGACTCTCTCAGTGAATAGGATTTACCACATACCCCTATTGCATATTTTACCTTTCATCCCATACCTATGGACTCATTCAGAGAATGGGGAAGATCTCCGGGCATTCACCCAGTCTGTAACTCTCACAATTTTATATACTTCTGTAAGAACTCCATTCATTTTCCTGCTCTCAGTGGAATAAATTCTTACCCTATTCAACCTACCCCTCTAACTCTTGTCCTCTGGCACCGAGCTCTTCCTTTCAATTTATCGCTGCACATTTTGAAACTTATTGACCTTTCAAAACTGCAGGTAGCGGATCGGAACAAACCTGAATATTCAATATTCAAACTGGCCAACGTGTTGTACAGCTTCAACATAACGTCTCAACTCCTGTGCTCAGTGATCTGAATGTGAAGGCCACCGTGACTGGAGCTCAATTACAGCACAGTGAGCTGCCCGTGACGCCGCTTTCCTGGAATTATCGCTCTGTAGACCCGCGTCTCTTTTGAAATACCGCACACTAAATCCACCTATTCAATATCTGCTTCTTAACCTGTTGTATCTTTCCTCAGAGACCACCCCATACATGTCTGTATTAAATTCCATCTGCCATTTGGCAACCCATTTTTCAGTCAGTCAACATCAAGCTGCTCGCTTGGATAGAGTTCCTGCCTGTAAAACGCTCCCAATCTAGGGTTCATCTTTAATTCTACTGATAGTGTTTTCTATATCGACATCTAAATCATTAAAATACATGATAACTAACAATGGACCCAGCATGAATCCTATAGTACCCTTGTCACAGTCAATCAAACACCCACTCTCTGCTAATCCAGAAACGAACGCTCATCAATCTGTTCACAAACCGCAGTTAAAATCGTGTGGGCGCGAAAACTTTTATTATCAAAGGTCCCTGGAATATTGTTGTCGATCTCCTTTATATGCTTAGAAGAACGTACATGTAGCGTGTTTTATTTTGATACATGTCATCAGTTGTTATTTGTGCCTTTCGAAATGACGAACAAGCGAAGGAAATAAATGATGCTATCTCCCCGTTCAATAAGGTGTACTCCATTTCACCTGCTGAGCTGAAGTCCCGCACCCAGTGTCACAGGTGGATGTGCTCGGCTGAATGTGAGAAAATAAATCTGTTTGAAGTTGATTGTCGATGTTAATTATTCATTTGGTTGCCTATGTTAAAAATAAAACTGAGCAGAAAATGTTGCATTTCAGAAGCTGAATCCACGTGCCTTGGAAATCAAATTGGCAATGGTGATATTAATTTCAGCTTTAACTTGAAGCATCCCTTGAGAAGACAAATTCATGGCACAGTGACAGTGTGAGGAAAAAAAAACTTTAATGTCAGGTTCTGTGTGGCTGGTTGTTCCTGATGTGACTGACGTGATAACCACACTAATTGCCTCAGTGGAATTACTCTCAGTTGCAGATAAATGTGTAAAACCGATCAACGATCCATAAGAACGTTATGATCCATAAGATCCAGTTAGCGTAGAACTGAACGCTGCTTCTGCCGGAATATGGGATATCCAGCAATTTACTACATCGCGGCCGTTTTCTATCCTGTAATTGTAGCGATAGGTTTCCCTGGTAAGATATTGGATACTGGATCTGCTTTTGTTTCGCTGCACAGCTAAGACAATCTGCCAGCACAAATTCTACCCTCGTCTGATTTTTTTTCTCTCTCCAGAATGGAGGGTTCAACCATCTAATAGCTTTGTTTTCATCTTCCATATTTTTTCCGTGTGATTTTTTTCCAGTCAATAACCTTGGTGCCGATATTGGAACAGTATCATAATTTCACCTTGCTCGGACTTCTGAATCGATACTGGTCCATGGTTTTTTAGGTCTAAGTCTTTGTCAATACGGATACATTGACTTTACAAAAACAATATGATAGCTTTTTCAAACGATGCACCAGTCAATTTTAGAGACAATGTGCTTTCTATCTCATTGATTCAACTTTGTTCCCACTACATATAGTCCCTTCAGATGTTTCAGCTCAAATAATGGGAATGTTGTTGTTCCTGGAGCGATTGATCATTCAAGTGTGTTGTGGAAATCAGACGCCGCTCTGAACTGTCGGAAGGTCGCCAGCCCACTGTCTCTCCAGTCCATTATAGTCAATTCGCGGTAGTGCACCGACGGAGCCCACACAGACTGGATTCCTGCTCCCCACTTCCCACAAAATGTATACCCTCGAAACAAATATTGGAAATTCAACAGTTGTAGCTAACGATGTTTCTGTTTTTTTTTTTCACCCCTACCTCCAAATTTCCTGTAGTTAATTTAACGGCGATTGTGATCCTATCTCGGGGAAAATGCGGACTCTCCAAATGCATCACCCGTTACCTGGTTGGAATGGCAACAGCGGATCTGATGGTGGTTATACTTGTTGCTTTAGTGCAACACATCAACAATATCTACATGTACTCCATATTTCTGCTCAGCACTCCTGTATGCGCTCTGATATATATCTTTGTTGTTGCAACAATAGACTGTTCTGTTTGGTTTACGGTCAGTTTTACCTTCGATCGTTTCATCGCAATAAGTTGTCGAAAGCTTCAGGAAAGATATTGCACTGAGAGAACAGCAACGGTGGTGATCTTGACGATCGTTATAGTGATCTGCGGGAAGTGTGTCCCCTTGTACTTTGCCATAGAGCCTTACATGATTATTGACAACATACCGTGGCGTTGCGCCTTCACACACGAATACGCTACTTTACCCCTGTGGAAAATATACGAAACACTGGATAGCATTTTTAGACCTTTGTTACCGATCGGTTTAATTCTAGTGTTCAATGCGTTAACAGTAAGACATATCATTGCCGCAAATAGAATTCGCAGAGGGCTTCGGAATAGCAATGATAATCTGAACGATGTCGAGATGGAAAAACGCAGAAAATCGATGATTTTTTTGTTTGCTATATCAGCTAATTTCATATTATTGTGGATACCCTTTGTAATTCGTTCCCTGAAATGGCAACCGCAAAACTATTTTTATCAGGACAAATATTTGAATTCTACTGTATATATACTACAGCAATTTGGGTTCATGTTGCAATTACTCAGTGTGTGCACCAATACTTGTATCTATACACTGGCACTGAAGAAATTCAGAAACGAGCTAAAGAATGGAATGAAGTATGTATTTACATTAAATGGCCATCTGTACAGATAACGCACACTCTAATTGCAATTCAGCACAGTCTCCGAATATAACTGGTTTGGCAAATATGTCATAAATTCAAACAATCGTTTGCCTGGCTATCCTTCAATCGCAAAATCCACGGAGGATTGCACACGTCATACAGTTAAGGTAGACCACTGGGCAATGATTGTTACATTGGTTGATTTACTCCGCACTGTCGCAGAGTCTTGGCAATCACAAGGGAAGGAATGGCTTCTGGACATTCCCGGGTCCAGATGTTTCAAAATGGACAGTGTCGATTAAAAGATGGTAAAGGGAGTGCCATGGAAACAGAGGGACAGCACGATAATAACACAGCAGCAGAAAGCGAATAACCCGCGGAGAGTTCGTCTATCGATGGACTGTGAGTAGAACTCAGAGCAAAAGGGAGCAATCAGTAGTTTGGGAGTGTTCTGGACAGACCTCAGACCCCACATCCTATCACAAAAAAAAAAAAAATTAGACAGCGAGGAATTGTTCTGGAGATAGACTTTGGATAAATGCCATATGAACACAGTATTGTCAGTAGCAACTTAAACATCACTAAAGTTTATTGACATTTCCTCGCGTTAAAAGTTTTAGATATGATGGAATTTATGAGTTGCGTCCAGAAAGGAGTTCTGGCACAACGAGCGGACAGGCAGACCAGAGAACAGTCCATCCAGGTTCACGAACTAGAAAATGAGATGGATCAGGTGACAGATCTCTTCGCAAGTCAGCTATTCGAGATTTACTATAACCTGACACCGCAATAGAGGCAGACAGTATGGAATGTATATAATTACCGCTGTTGGGTAGGAACTTGGGAGCCGAATTTGAGAAGTGGCGTGCTCCATGAAATGCGCAACAGTTAATTCTTAATGTATCACTTGCGTTGGTGTTCAGTGTAGGCTTGTCTCATTGAAGCGCGTACCGGAAGGTCGTGTAAAGTAACCCTGGTTGACAGGACATATAGAACTCCTCGTCAAGAAGAAGAAAGAAAGATAATTATGGTTCAAGAAGAAAGGATAAATCAGAGCCATGGAAAATCACAAGATAGCCAAGACGGAAATTAAAAATCAACTTAGTAGGAGACATCAGAAGTCCTTGGTGTGTGGCATTCAGGTCCGTGAAGAACAGGTGAGTGCCGAGAAAGAGGGTGGGACAGATCAGAGTTGAAATGATAAGCATGGTCTGAAATGCAAGGAGGCAGTGAATGTCCTTAATGATCTTTTGCTTCACCGGTGAGCGGGACCTTGAAGAATGTAGATAAAGCGTAAAAAGGAAGATATACAGGGACATGCCGACGATAATAATTATGCTTTGTAAACTTGTAAAGCATTAAAATAAATCACTCCCCGTTGCTAGAAGGGATATACTTTGGAGAAAGTGAGGGAAGATATTGCTGCGTTTTTGGACATGATATTTCCGTCTTCTCTGGCCACAGAAGTAGCACCGGAGGATTGGAGGATAGCAAATTATGTTTTCTTTGTTCAGAAAATTCAATAGAGATAATCTTGAGGTTTACAGGCCAGCAAGTCTTAAGTCAGGAATGGGGAAGCTATTGGAGTGGATTCCTGTGGAGGGAATTTATGAGAATCTGTTGAAACGTTCTCTGGTTGGGCATAGGCCGCATGGTTTTGTGATGTCAGGTCGTCCCTTATGAGCATGTTTCAATTGTTTGAAAAAGTGAAAAAAATATACAGCTGAAGTCAGAACAGTCTGTAATGGGTATATTAATTTTGTTAAGTGTTTGGCGGGGTTATGCATGGTAGACACATTCATAGGGACAGTCGGCATTCCATCTCGGGTAAACTGGTTGCGTGGAATCAGAATTGGCTTACTAACAGAGGCGGATTAGGGTGTAGATGGAGGGAATTTTGCCTGAAGGACAGTGGTGTTCCGCAAGGAAGGTATAAACTTTAGTACAGTTTACGACAGTTTCTCCATTCTGCTATTACAGTGTTCTGAGAGACAAAGTTTAATTTGTCTATCCTGCAACACTTAGATAATTTTTTGAATTATGCAGACCTAGTAAGTAAAATGCTGAATTTCAGAATGGGACAGCACGCTATGTAATCTGAATTCCTGTCTGTATATTACAGGGCAGATGTTACAATAACTTCGATACAATCTTTTCCAATGCAAATCTCAAAGTCAACATTTTAAAGTCTCCAGCAAGATCTACTGGTGCTCTCCAAATGAACCAACCTCAGAAAATGCGAATATCGAATTCCCAATTCGAGTACACATGAATTTGTCTTACAGTCAATTTACTTTTGAACAGTGGGTTTATCGTACCCAGACCAGAAACACTCATATCCTGATCCCTTCAACCATAATTCAACAATGCTAGTGTGGAATCTGCATATCCCTCTGAAAGCAATATCAAACCAAAAAATAAAACAGAACAATATAAGTGTGGATGTAAGACAGAACAAAAATCCAAGTTTGCACTTTTCTACCTTCGAAACTATTGCAAAAAACTGATGGATTCATTGAGGCCCTTGGCACATCGTTCATGGATCTGACATAAATGTACTTGGGTGCTGGTCGCTCATCTGCTCTCATTTGGTTAGCAGTTCCAGCGGAATCTTTCTTTTAATACCCAAACTTAACTTACCGGATTCTTTAATTCGCTTCCCTCCCTATCCCTGTATTCAGATAAGATTAAGGGTTAAGCATGGAATTCCGCGGCTTTATGAGGCCATGTGTTACGGCCACAGGATATGCTCAGATGCAAGCACCGTCTAATCAATTTCCTTTCCTTTGCAGTATCTAGACAGTGTGCTGCTTTCTAGTGATCAGTTATCTATGACCATCCTCGGGCGCTGACCTCCCAACATCCTAAAAAAATAAAAGACACATGTTCTGAAGCTGAAAAGATGCACATTTTATACGGCGTTTCAGTTTCCTGCTCTTGTGTCCTCACACTGCGACTTCTCCCTGTTCGTAAACAGGGAAGGGGTGCCACGACGGCAGAGCTGGGTTGCTTTATGCTGGCAGGAGATGTTTGAAAGTAGGCTGTCTATCATCGTCATAACCATAGGGAGATGCGTTACCACTTCTATTGTTACGGCTCCTCCTATTTCAGATCCAAAGGTATATCATTTCTCTCTGAAAGAGCAAGTTGTTCCCACGGCTTTTCTGTCTGCTTTACATACCTCATGTGATCTCCAGTCTTTTTTTTCCTGATAATAATTTCGGAATTACAGTCAAAATGTGTTTAAGTCAGTGCACAAGTTCCCCAATCCTTCCACTTCGATACAGCTAATGTGCTGCTTATCACTCAGTCTTTTTTAGTTCGTTTTCTGAAATTAATTCACATGCATCATTTCTACGCTCCTAGCAACCATCCTTCTCGTAAATATTGTGCCTTCGATTTAAGGTGAACATTTTCTCGTCAAGACGGATCAGCACATCATGCAACGCTTGATTGCTTCTTCTAATCAGACCCGCTCTACTTTAGTTTGGTGGCGACATTAACCACTCCTCTGCTCTGGCTTTGTTTAAATTCCACACGGCACACCTTCCCGTGATTAATCACCCAAATCTTTATCACAGTGTTATAATCTTCCTTCACACTTCCATGACAGCATACTTTCCACACTGAGAAAAAATCTACATTACCTACGTCTCCATCAGACTATTAAAAACCAAGTTCTAAGTGCGATGTGATATTTATGGATGACTTCAAATTCTCAAAAACTCGGATTAAGAGGGAGAGCCAGTGACGATTGGATCAGAGGAAAATGAATTCATTGACAGATTGATTAATTCTATTTGACCAGTTATGTTAATGCACCAACAAGAGGGAAGTCCTGTCTAGATTTGATATTCTGTATCAATTAGGATAGAATTTTGTGTACGGAGGTTATTGATCCTTTAGGAACAAGTAATCACAACATTGCTAGTTTCGAAGTTTTTAGGTACAGTATATCAATAAAAATCAAAGCCAGTAAATTGAATTTCAGAAAAGCAAAGCTAGTGCATTAGAAGGCAAACTAGGCGTTCAAGCAGTTGAGCTACAATGCGGCCGATTTAAAGACGGATTAGACGCAATGCAGGAGTGCTTTCTACCCAAGGTCGGGAGAAATACTGTAAGCCACAGATCAAAGTCCAAAGTAAAATTTATTATCAGAACACTTGCATGTCTCCACCTACACCCTGAGATTGTTTTTTTTCTCTGGGTACATACTTAACAAATCTATAGAATAATACATGGGTGAAAAGACATAGATAAATTATTGCAGAAGAGTCAGATTTATAAGGAATACAGAAATAATAGTAATGATGTTAACCGTTGAACATATGAAAAATATGAGACCTTTTGCCAAAAGGGACTTTCGGATGGCTGAATGTCGGGTTGACGACGATATTCCCCATATTCTAATATCGATTCCAAGAGATATTTCCAATGATTCAGCAATAAACGAAAAAGTCAAGGGTAAAGTTTTGTGTATTAGAATAATAATAATATGTGCAATTCTCTGGACGGCGGTTTATCCACAATGTTGTTTTGTGTTCTCGCTCTTTCTGGTACCTCCAAGAGCAAACCGCCTTGCTCTTCACTTTCTCGTTTCAGGTTTGGGTATTCTCTCTTAATATGTCTCCTGTGACCACAAAAAAAGGATTTAATTATTGCACCTTTAGCTCTCCCTGTTCGTCTGCTCTTCATTGCGCCTTGATAGTGTGGCAGGGAGCTCCCGTACTCTCATTTCTCCATTCAGACTGATATTTAATAATCACCATCTTCCCATTAGAAAGCTGTGTTGTTCTTAATAATAACAGAGTTGTTTTGATGGAAGGTTTTAATTTCCCAAATATCGATTGGCATCTCCCTAGAGCAAGGGGTTTAGATGGGGTGGAGATAGTGCTCATAATTCTAGGGCATTTGCAATAGTATTGGAGAGAGTTAGGAACAGACAAGTTAGAAAAGCGTTTCATTAGAGTAAGCGGAATTATAAGGCTATCAGCCACGAAATTGGAAGCTTATATTAGAAACAGATGTTCTCAGGGAAACGTATGGAAGAAATGCGACAAATATTCAGGGGATGTTTGTGTAGAGCTCTGAAAAGGTATGTTCCAATTGGACAGGGAAGTGATGGTAGGGTACAACACCCGTGGTGTACAAAGGCTGTAGTAAATCTGGTCAAGAATAAAAGAACACCTAACAAATGGTTGAGACAGCTAAGTAATGTTAGAGATCTAGAAAATTACAAGGCTAACAGAAAGGAGCTTAAGAAGGAAATTAGGAGAACCAGAAGGGGGCATGAGGAGGCCTCGGCGGGCAGCATTAAGGAAATCTCCAAGGCATTCTACAAGTATGTGAAGAGCAGGAGAATAAGACGTGAAGGAATAGGACATAAAAAGTGTGACAGAGGAAAAATGTGTATGGCACCGGAGGAAATAGCAACGGTATTAATGAGTATTTTGCTTCAGTATTCACTATGGAAAAGGATCTTGGTGATAGTAGTCATGTGTTGCAGCGGACTGAAAAGCTTGAGCATGTAGATATTAAGAAAGAGGATGTGCTGGAGTTTTGGCAAATCATCAATTTGGATAAATCGCTGGGACTGGATGAGATCTACTCCAGGCTACTGTGGGAGGCGAGGGAGGAGACTACTGAGCCTCTGGCGATGATCTTTCCTTCAGGAATGTGGACGGGAGATGTTCCGGAGGATTGGAGATTACGAATGTCGTTCCTTTATTCCAGAAAGGGGGTAGAGATAGCATAGGAAATTATAGACCAGTGAGTCTTACCTCAGTGGTTGGTATGTTGATGGAGAATATCTTGAGAGTGAGGATTTATGAACATTTGGAGAGGTATAATATGATAAGGAATAGTCAGCATGGATTTGTTTAGGGCAGGTCGTGCATTAGGAACCTGATTAAATTTTTTGAGGATGTGACGAAACACATTGATAAAGGAAGAGCAGTACATGTAGTGCATATGACTTCAGCAAGGCATTTGATAAGCTACCCCATGCAAGACTTATTGAGAAAGTAAAGAGGTATGGGATCCAAGGGGACACTGCTTTGTGGTTCCAGAACCGGCTAGCCCACAGAAGGCAAGAGGTGGTTGTAGACCGGCCATATTCTGCATGGAGGTCGGTCACCAGTGGAGTGCCGCTAGGATTTGTGCTGGGACCCTTAGTCTTCGTGTTTGTTTGTTTGTTTTTTAATGACCTGGATGAGGGATAGTTTAGTAAGTTTGCCGATGACACAATGGTTGGAGCTGTTGTGGATAATGTTGACGGCTGAGTGAGGTTACAACAGGACATTGATAGGGTACAAAACTGGGATGAGATGAGGCAGATGGAGTTCAACACTGATAAATGTGCAGTAGTTCATTTTGTTAGGTCAAACATGACGGGACAATTTTGTATTAATGGTGAGACTCTTGGCAGTGTGAAGGATCAGAGGGATCTTGTGGTCAGAGTCCATAGAACGCTCAAAGCAGCTGAGCAGGTTGACTCTGTGGTTAAGAAGGCTTATGCTATATTGGCCTTCGTCAATCGTGGAACAGAATTTAGGAGCCGAGATGTAGTGTTGTGGATATATAGGACCAAGGTCAGATCCCACTTGGTGTACTGTGTTCAGTTCTGGTCGCCTCACAACAGGAAGGATGTGGAAGCCATAGAAAGGGTGCAAAGAAGATTTACAAGGATGTTGCCTGGAGAATACCGTCTAGGAATAGTTTGTGTGAACTGGGCCTTTTCTCCTTGGAGCGAAGGTGGATGAGAGGTGATCGGATAGAGGTATATAAGATGATGAGAAGCATTGATCGTATGGATAATCAGATGTTTGTTTTTCCCTGGGCTGAAATGGTTGCCTCACAGGTTTACGGTGCTGGGGAGTAGGTACAGAGGAGACGTCAGGGGTAAGTTTTTTTTACTGAGAGTGCTAAGTGTGTGGAATGGGCTGTCGGCGACGGTGGTGGAGGCGGATTCGATAGGGTCTTTTAGGAGACTTTTGGATAGGTACATGGAGCTTAGAAAAATAGAGGGCTATGGGTAAGCATAGTAATTTCTATGTTAGGGGCATGTTCGGCAGAACCTTGTGGGCCGAAGGGCTTGTATTGTGCTATAGGTTTGCTATGTTTCTATGACTTTGTATCTTCTTTTCTCACTTTCTACTCCCTTTTCTCAGTAGCCATGACTCAGTATGTGTGGGTTCGGAAGGATCAAACGTTTCCAGTGCCGTTTGAGATTCATCGATTTACTGAGACACAGTTGTCCTCAGCAATCTACTTGAGGCTTCTGTTCCTAAATGGTCGAGCTCTAAAGCTGCTCCATGGTCCTCTTGGAAGACAATCCATCTAGGGCATGTATTGCTCTCTGATGATTAGTTGTTTGGAACTGTTCTCGAGGATCGTCTCTGATCACACATGTCCCATTATACTTTGTAATATCTTTAAGCTGCTGAACCCCGAACGGTGTAGTGAATGTTATGTTCTGATTTGTACCCTCCCAGCTCGCTTTCTCTGATAGTAACTAGGGGTACCAATCGTACAGACGGTAGCACCAGCTCCCATTGTTATGCTGCTGATGGGAGCTCCACGGGGAATGTTGCTTTGTAATTATCATAACCGTATCTAGTACATTCATCTGCCAAGTCATACCAATAATTATCTTCATATCCACCTTCTTCCACTTTTTTTTTAGATGAAAAGCACATGTCAGACCGTTCTATGCATTTGAATATCTGCTTTAAACATTTCGCATGACCATCAGTGTTTCCTGTGCTGATTTCCGAATCACATTCATAGCCGGCTTTAATCATTGCACTGGTTCCTTTATCGATCCACTTAATCCTTTGCTAATTGGGTTGTTCCATCTAGTTTCTCACACTTCATCTCAAACTGGTTCAGACACATCGAGGCCATACCTCTCTGAACATCTAGCCCTTTTCTGTAAAGGTTTCTACCTACTTTTGGAGCATTTTGGTTTCTCCTTCGAATTTATCTCACTCGGTAACTGCTTTATGTTGCTCTTCACAAAATGCTTGTGGAACACAGCAGGCCAAGCAACAGCTATAGGAAGAAGCGCTGTCGACGTTTTGGGCCGAGACCCTTCGTCAGGATTAACCGGAAGGAAATATAGTGGAAATATAGTAAGAGATTTGAAAGTAGTGGGGGCAGGAGGAAATGTGAAATGATAGGAGAAGACCGGAGGGGGTGGGCTGAAGCTAAGAGCTGGAAAGGTGATTGTCAAAAGTGATACAGAGCTGGAGAAGCGGTACGATCATGGGACGGGAGGCCTCAGGAGAAAGAAAGGAGGGGGGACACCAGAGGGAGATGGAGAACAGGCAAACAACTAAATATGTCAGGGATGGGGTAAGAAGGGGAGAAGAGGCATTAGAGAAGTTAAAGAAGTTAGAGAAGTCAATGTTTATGCCATCAGGTTGGAGGCTACCAGGCCGGTATATAAGGTGTTGTTCCTCCAACCTGAGTTTGAATTCATTTTGACAATAGAGGAGACCATGGATAGACATATCAGAATGGGAATGGGATGTGGAATTAAAATGTGTGGCCACTGGGAGATCCTGCTTTTTCTGGCGGACCGAGCGTATGTGTTCAGCGGACTTATCAGAATGGGAATGGGATGTGGACATATCAGAATGGGAATGGGATGTTGCAGGGAAATGTGAATATCAGAGACTTTTTCCGAAATTATAAAAACATTTACTCACATCTGGTTTCACTTTGTTCTGTATAATATTTGAGAAGGATTTTCACACTAGGAATTAAACTTTTATTCTGTATAAGTTACCGGTGACAGTTTTGAAGGAAGAAACGCTGGAGCTTAGATTTTTGCTTTGCCTTTCCGGCGTATTTAGATCGTGTTCTTTTGTTTGTTTGCTTTGGTATTGATTTCAGAAGGAGACACGGATTCCACACTGGCCATGGGAGATCAAAGGTAAAATGATCGAGATGTTAGTTTATCTATTCTAGGCACAATAAACCCGCTGTTCAAAGGAAAACTCAAATTAAGACAAATTCATGTGTTCTTAAATTGGGAATTTGGAATTCGCATTGTCAGAAGCAGATTTATTTAGAAAGCACCAAAGGATGCTGGGGTAACTTTCAAATGTTCATTTTGAGTTGCAGATTTCCATTGGAAAAGATTGCCTTGATGTAATCGTAGCATCGGCGCTCTAATAAATAAACAGGATTCCAGTTTAGATAGCCTGCAGTTTCAGTCCGGATTCAGTAATTTGCTTTCATCATCGGCCCCAACTCAGTAAATTATCCAAATGCTGCAGGATGGTGAAAGTAATGTCAGTCTCAGAACACCGTAATAGCAGAGTCTAGGTACAGTTGTAAAGAGTACCAGGGACTATACCTTCCCTGCGTAGCATCTCCATCCACTGCCTCATCCACCATCCTTTGGTTCGCCAGCTCTGATCAATGCAGCCAGGTTTCACTAGATCCCGGCCATCTGACGTTCTGAACGTGTGCATCAGAGGGAACCCGGTCAAACACCTTAACAATTAATATAGCGCAGATCGATTGTTCTGATATCATCTGCTTATTTTTCAATTTCGTTGAATTTCATTCACGACATGCCCTCACAGTTCATGCTGACAGTCCCCAATGAGGATACGTTTCTCCAGGTACCCATAAATTCTGTTTGTAAGAGACTTTTCCAATAGCTTGCCCACTCCTGACAGCGGACTCGCTGACCTATAATTCTCAGGACTATCTTACAGTTCATGAACAAGGAAATAGCATTTGACATTCCCCAAACCTCCCGCACTCCTTCTGGTGCCAATGATGACGCAAATCTCATGTCCAAAAGCGCAGCAATATATACGCACGCTTTGTTTAATTACCAGCAGTACATCCCTTCCAGCACGGGGGAATTATTTATTTTAGTGTTTTCCCAGTTCCCACCTCGTAATTCTAAGTGTCCCCGTGTCTCAGTTTCGCTGTACCCACATTCATCAATGTGGCACTCACTGGTGAATTTCGAAGCAAAGTATCATTAAGGAGATTCACTGCCTCCTTGCACTGCAGACACATGCCTCCTGTTTTATCGCTGATCTCTCCCAATCTCAATCTCATCATCCCCTGTTCTTCACATACCTTATCGCGGCTCTCCGAGGCTTCCTCATGTCCCTTCGAAATCTACTAAGTCCGTTGTAAAATCTCTCCTGTCTACATTGTGACTTTCTGTAGCCCTGCCTGATCCTTTCTTCAAAAATCTTAAGTATATTTCATTCTACTTGTGGAAGAGGTGTTCCATATCTCTTTTCAACCAGGGTTACTTTACAAAACCATCCGTTCCCCGCCTCAATGAAACAAACTCCAATCAAGTGCTGCATTACCAATCTTCATATTTCTGTCGTGCATTTGAAGGAACACATCACTTCCCAACTTCTGCTACCCAGTTCCAACCTAATAGCAGCAATAAATTACATTCCATGCTGTCGGCACCTATACCAGTGTAAGGTATTAGTAAATGTCGAATAGCTGTGCTCTGTCGTTCTGAAATGCTGACACCTCTCTCTATCTCGTACTAGATCTAGGAGCAACGGTTCGTTGTCCGCCTGCCAGTTTATTGTGATAGGACTCCTTCCCAGATATTACCGAGAAATTCTGTCACATCTAAACATTTTAACCAGAGGAAGTGCCCATGAATATTACTGAAGTTTAATTTGCCTGCGACAGCAGCCGTGTTAAAGTGGCATCTGTCGAATATTTATATCCTGATCTGTCACTGTCTCTGTGAGTTGTTTTTGGTTTGGTGATGGGAGCTCTGTACAAACGAGTGTCTGTTCTCATCCTACTTCTGAGTTCTACTGACAGTCTATTAACATGCACTCCCACTACAGCGTACTCTCTTTCCGCAGCTGTGATACTATCACAGTCTCTCGGTACTTAAAAGTCTTTCCCTTTACTCTGTTTTATCCGACATAGAACATTTTGAAACATCTGCACCTCGAGATGTCGGGAAGTAATTTCTCCTCTTGAAATTGATTTGACTTTATTTTCGCATTCTTCACGTGCATGAGGAATAAAAACCTTTAGGTTACGTCTCCATTTAAATGTACAAACGTACAATGTGCAATCCTAGTAATTTATAATAAATTGCAATAAATAGAGCAGTCAATGTAATATGGAAAAACACTCAAATCAGTGTGAGTGAGTCAGTTTGATGTCCTGGCGGATGAAGCTGTCCCGGAGCCTGTTGGACCTGGCTATTATGCTGCGGTACCATTTCCCAGATGATTGCCAAGTCTCTGCGATTGTTTGGAATTTATTCATTTCAGGATCACCAGGCACATGATTGTTTGAATTTGTGATGTATTTGTCAAACCTAATGATTTATTCCAATTGTTTTATTCTAAAACACAGCTGAATTGCAATTGGAGTGGGCGTTATCTACATAGATGGCCATTTAACGTAAACACATACTTCAGTCCAACCTTCAGCTCTTGTCTGAATTTTCTCTGTGTCAGTGTATAGATACAAGTATTGGTGCACACACAGAGAGTTTGCAACATGAACCCAAATTGCTGTAGTATATATAGCGGGGAACTCAAATATCTGTCCTGGTAATAGTAATTTTCTACCTGCCATTTCAGGGAATGAACTGCATAGGGCATTGAAAATAATATGAAATTAGCAGAAATTGCAAACAATAAAATCATAGATTTTCTGCGGTTTTCCACCTCGGTATCTTTCTGATTATCGCTGCTCTTCCGAAGCCCTCTGCGGACTCTATTTGCCGCAATTATATGTCTTACTGTTAACCCATTGAAGACAATAATTAAGCCGATTGGTAACAAAGGTGTTTAAATGCTATCCAGGAATTCGAATCCTTTCCATGCAGGTAAAGTAGCGTATTCTTCTGTGAGGGCGCAACGCCACGGCATGTTGTCAATAATGACGTAAGGTTCAACTGCAAAGTAAAACGGGACACTTCTCCCGCAGCTCACTATAACCACAGTCACGATAACTACCGTTGCTGTTCTCTCAGTGCAGTATCGTTCCCGCAGCTTTCGACAACATATTGCGATGAACCGATCGAAGAAACTGACCGTAAACCAAACAGAACAGTCCATCGTTACAACCCTAAATGCAAGTGTCAGAGCGCATACAGGAGTGATGAGCAGGAATCTGGAATAAATGAAGATATTGTTGGTCTGTTCCACTAAAGCGAAAACTATAACCACCATCAGATCCGCTGTTGCCATTCCAACGAGGTAACGGGTGATGCATTTGGAGAGTCCGCATTTTCCCCGAGATAGGATCACAATCGCCGTTAAATTAACTACAATAAATTTGGAGAGAACAAAAAGTCAACACAGAATTAGCTGCAAATGTCTCAGTGAGCACCATTTTTGCAATGCTATGCAGGATATGAGTTTTTTTCTTGGAAGTGAAAAGCAGAAATTCAATTTTTGCAGACTCTGTCCGTACACTCAGGCAGGACAACAGTGGACAGAATTAGCAATGGGTTGGCGACTTTCCGAAAGGTTAGAATCGGGCATCTGATTTCCACGACTCACGTGACAGTGAAGGTCGATCTCTCCATAAACAACACTCTTCCGATTATTTGAGGTGAAATAGGTAAATGGACTCATGTAGGGAAATCATTAGCTTTAATGCATAAGTTACAACTTTACTTTTTATGGAAGATCAGACATGAGTGCCGATATTCGACTGGCCGGGCAGTTAAAAAGCTTTTGATCTGGAAATGCAACCACTGTCCGTTCAAAAAGTCGTGCAAGGTGAAACTATGGAATTATGGAAATATCTGCACCAATGTAATTAACACAATAACAAAAAGGCATCACATTAAAATTTGTATATGGAAGCTGAATAACAAAACATTCCAATGCTTGAATCCTCAATTCTGGAAGCACATTTCACACGAAGATGTCATCTGTGCTCAGTGAAATTCCAAACATTGCAGCAGAACAAAAGTAATACGACGGCGCTGTACATATAATGACCAGCTCCAGTCTCTTACCAGGGATTCCGACCGCTACAATTACGGGATAGAAAACGCCCGCGATGTGATAAATCGCTGGATATCCCATAATCCTTTAGAGGCAGCGTTCAGTTGCACGGAACGATCCAACATCTCATATAGACGGGTGGCAGGTTTTACAGAGTTATATCTAATTCAGAATAATTCCACTGAGGGAAGTAGTGTGTTTGTCACATTAGTCACATTAGGGACAACCAGCTACACAAACGCTTACATTAAGGTGTCATCGTTCCATGAATATGTATCCCCAAAGGATGTTAGAAGTTATTATATTTTAAAGAAAAAATAATATGAAATTGGCCAATGTAATTTCCAAACACCTGGCTTCAGCTGCTGAAATGCGACATTTTATGGTCAGTGTTGTTTCTAACATAGACAATCATTCTGAGCAATCAACCTGAACAACCACCTTCCAACAGATTTACTTTGGCCCGTTCAGCGGAGCACATTCTCATCTGACTTTGAGGGCGGGACATTAGCCTGGCAGCTGATTCGGATACAATTTATTGAGGGGGAAGATAGGATCATTTTTCCTGTCGCTTCTTCTGGCCATTTCTTATCATTTGAATGACGAAAGTCTCAGTATCACCTGATGTCATATATTAAAATAAAACACGTTCTGAACATATGAAATAGATCGAGAGTAATATTCCAAGGACCTTTGATAAATACAAAGTTACGCACCCGCACGAATTTAGCTGCGGCTTGTAGACGGAATGATGAACGTACTTTTCTCGATTAGCAGAGAGTGGATGTTTGATTATTTGACTCTGTAAATGTAGTGCAGGGATTGGTGTCTGGCCCGTTGTTATTTATCATGCATATCAATGATTTAGATGCCGCTGTAGAAAACTAGATCAAAAGATTGCGGACGACTCCTAGGTTGGGGGCGTTCTGTACAGCCAGGAACTCTATCCATGATTATACCTGGATGTTGAATGGCTGGGAAATGGGTTGAAGATTGGCAGATGTCGTTCAATATATACAAGTGTGAGATGCTCCGTGTTGTGAGGACGGGTACAACAGGTTAAGACGCACGTATTGAATATGTGGAATTTAGTGTGCAGTATTTAGAAAGAGACCTGGGAATACAATGGATATTTCCTGGAAAGCGGCGTCACGGGCAGTTCGGCTGTTACTGAGTTCTAATCACAATGACATTCACAATCAGAATACAGATCGCTGAGTACAAGATCTCCGCCGTTCTGTTGAAGCTGTACTACACGTTGTTTAAGCCGTAGATAGAATATCGAGCTTATGCTCTGAACGCCTACCTACAGATTTGAAAAGTCAATAAGCTTCAAATTGTGCAGCGATAATTTGAATGGAAGAGTCTGGGGAATGTGGACAAGAGTTAGAGCGACAGTTTGAATAGGTTAAGAAGTTATTCCCTTGACAGCAGAAAAATGCCCGGAGATTTTCCCCATTCTCTGAGTAACTCTACAACTAGAGTTCATAGGTCTGTGGTGAAAGATGAAATATGCAAGATGGATATGTGGTAAAGCCTATTCACTCAGACGGTCGACCGAGTGTGGAAGAAACTGACAGCAGAAGTGTTAGATGCGGATTCAGTTGTATCATTTCAGTGAACGTTGTGTAGGTACGTGGATGAGAGGCGGACAGATGGTGAAGATTAATGGAACGAGGTGGAAGGTCACAGCCGGATGATCCGGATGTGTGAAAGAGATTTTTTTCACTGTAGTTATAATCTGTGTCTTAATGGCTTCCCCAATAAGCGTATTCTCATTTTCCACTTTGTCACCAATCTAAGTATGGACAAAACAGAGACTGTGTTCAAGCTCACCTTTCAACCACATTTCCTTCTGCTCTTGAATTACAAACACCCTGTGCCTATTGTGTAACTCGTACCGATCTGCGGCCATTGGCTTATTGGGAAAATAAGTCGGGTGTGGAATTCGCACCAATGTGCAACCCTCGGTTGCCTGGAGAAAGTCTTTCTTTTGTATCTATCTTGAAACTGGTATCGATGTGCGTCCCACAGCTCATTGGAGGATGACTCGCCTGTCTGTATTCATCGTTGGATTGGTATCGATGCGTGGCCCTCGACTCGTTTGAGAATATCTCAGCACTGACAACACGCTTTACATTCTAACACTTTGAAAACCATTTGTGAGGCTGACTGCGCCACTCCCACCATTTGACCAACAATTTCTTGTGAATTGTTTTTAATCTGTAACTCGTAAACAGCTGGCTTTACTTGCGACAACAGTTCTTTTCAATTTTTATTCTGCGATTTTATTGCTAACAAGGCCATCTATCAATGCATCCGAATCATTGATCCACACATTAACTCGCAATAGTTTAGTTTATTTTTGCGATATTTGTGTTGTTACCAAAGCATCATTTGTTATCTGTCTGCAATTGCTCCTCCAATGGCAATGAATAACTTCTCGTTTGTACGACTGCAGCCTTTCACGTTGCGACTGGGAAGAGGCCGAGAAGGACAGTGATTGGCGGGGATATATTTCACGTTGCGAATGGGAAGAGGCCGAGAAGGACAGTGATTGGTGGGGATATATTTCACGTTGCGAATGGGAAGAGGCCGAGAAGGACAGTGATTGGTGGGGATATATTTCGCGTTGCGAATGGGAAGAGGTCGAGAAGGACAGTGATTGGCGGGGATATATTTCACGTTGCGAATGGTAAGAGGTCGAGAAGGACAGTGATTGCCGGGGATATATTTCCCGGCAGGTTTCTGACTCGCACGGGAACTATGAGGTGACGAGGTGTTCCTGCAACTGTGGTGGTTGCTCCAGACCCTGGGGCTGCTGTCTGGACGAACATCGCACACCATACACACTGCAGAGTGAAGTATGATGAGCAGGGATCCTTCTCTGGATGGGCAGCAAAAGTGAGCATCAAAACTCCTATTGACTTGCTGAAGATTTGTTTAACCGTACGTCTGGAATATTCCATCCTATTCTTGCTCAATGGTATGTGTGAAAGAAAGTAGGGTATTTTAAGAGGCTAGTCACAGAGTACGTCTCCACGTGAATCTCTGTCCCCTGCTGAAAGGCAGTTTGAAACTCAATTTGCCAGCCGACATGGGATTCACTGGACTTCGTTCTTATAGACTGGCCACAAATCCATTTCGTTAGGTATGCTGGGAATTGTTTACATATTTATTCACTAATGCAAAAGGCGTGGATTTTAGATGGTGAATACGAATCGATGGTATTCCTGAAGGCGGTGACCGGATGGACGTTGGGTCTCACAGATGTGGGGGCTGCCACACTGAAGGAACCCGATATGACCGTCAGATCTGGAAGGACTGATTGTTGTGAACAGTGGTTGGTGAAGCAAGAGGCGTAGATACAGGTAGGGCACTGGAAACGCTTGCTGTGGTAAGTGCCAGAATGGAGGTCAGTTGTATACAAGGTGTTGATGCTGACCTACAGAAAAAGCAGAAGGGGCTGGTAGCGTAATACGGAATGTGTTTCTTCGCAAGATACCGTTGGAGAAGTTACCGAGGACGAGATTCTCCTGGTGTGTTAAGTAACGACATGAAATTTCAGCCGTGACGCTGGAGGAACGTATAAAAATATAATCTGCAGAAGATGAGATATAGATATCGCTAAATATTCACCTGCTTCTGAAGTGATAATGCCGTTCAATCAATCGAAATCTAGACAAATGTTGTTTAAAATCAATCACAGAAAACTGCAATATAATGGTGATTTCTATCTGAGGTAAATGAAAGTACAGGAAACCGTGGCAAAATTCAATCGTGTGAGCATGGTTTGTCTGGTCCTTCAATGGGAGTTGTCCACAGGCTTCGGTCCGACCGGCCAATTTATTGACGGTATGCGTTGTTTTACAATTGTGCTAAATTTTCAAATGATGCATACAATGACGTTCATTGTTTGTGTGAATATATTGACCTCGTATTGATCAAATAAATATTGTAAACATTTAACATGCTAAATATCATCAACTACAACTAGCATTGAATTATGAATGTCTCAGTGAATTGTGAGGGTTTCTAATTCAGGAATACATATACGTTTACTTCGTTTTACCTGCAAAAACCCTTCCTTCCTTTAATGGAGAATCATTCTGCCCTGCCGAAGATAAGATCTGGTACTTAATTGGCGCCGCAGGAAGGTAAATTCGTGTCAAAATTAAACCTTCAAGAAACTTAATATAAAAATGCTTTAATCAACAATTTGTTTGGCGTGTCTGCTGGCCCGCTTGTCCCACCCAGGGCAGCTCGTACAACTTTGGTCCCTATCCGCCACCGAACTCTCAGTTGTTGCTCCAAGTAACTGTCTAGATGTGACAGCGGCGAGACCCTGGTACACCGCTACAATCGGCAGGCTAAACCAAGAGATGATATCCGGGAACCTCCAACACTGTTAAGATAGGGATTTGCCTAACCCAGCATGCGAAATCAGTTCCTGGACTGGGCGGATGTGATCAACTACAAGCTCCAACGCCTTAGCAAGCGGTGCTGCAATACTTTATTGAGAGTGAAAGGCAAAAGATGGCATAAAATGGGCCATGGGTTTCAACTGCAGCCGAGGAAGCCTCTGATCTTGCCAATTTTTTCTAACATTGAGCAAGATTTTTAAGGCCGAAAGAATGGAGCCGCCCCTGTGCATCGAACTTCTCAGTATAAATTCCTTCCCGCACAAGTTTACGTCATCGGCGGACATGATGGACAACCAACACCAACAAAATAATTAAAGTGATTAGAATTAGAATAAGAAACCAAATCAATTAGGACATAATACAATGCTAGCACTCATATTCCTCCGGAATTTTACCGTGCCCGATTGTCACAATCATTGCAAGTATAAATTTACTTTCTGATTGGGATTATGCATATTCCAATGAAATTTCAATCCTGCTATTTCAAGCAGAGGATTTTCCGTTATTCACCACCGAGCGCGTATAAGTATAAAGATAGATAGATTGATGAATAGATTGATATATAGATTGAAAAGAAGTATACTTACGAGACAGATAACTTGATTCCGTTTCGGGACTGTGAGTAGACCACTGCCGTATTTAGCACTTTCCAAAAGTCAAGTCAAGCTTATTGTCATTTCGACCATAAACTGCTGGAACAGTACACAGTAAAAACGAAACAAAGTTCCTCCAGGACCCTGGCGCTACATGAAACAACACAATACTAAACTAAAACTAAAAAAAAAACTAAACTATGTGAGACAGCACAAGGCTACACTAGACTACGTAAAATTACATTAAAAAGCTGCACTAGACTACAGACCGGCACAGGACTTCAAAAGTGCATAAAACAGTGCAGGACAGTACAATAATTAATAATCAACACAATAAGCACACTAGGGGACAAATTAAAATATAATAATAAATGATGTAGATGTCAGTGTAGACTCTGAGTATTGAGGAGTCTGAAGGCTTGCCGGAAGAAACTGTTGCACCGTCTGGTCGTCAGAGCCCGAGCTATAACTTCGATGAATTGAACAGTCGCGGCCGTACAGGCACATAACTAACCAAACTGGTGGACATTCAACCGTACACGCAGATAATGTCTCTGCTTGACCAGTGCACATTTTTATTTTGATATGTCTAAATGAAATTCGGTGCTATTTATTTGCAGGTCCTGTTACACTTTTATCTGATTGTTTTTGGTAGCCACCGCCTCGGCCAACTCGTACGCCCTCTGTAACTCCCTCTTCATATCGGAAACATACTTTAGATAGGGCTTCCCGTGTAATTCACCCACCTCAGCTCCAAAGCACAAGTCAATGGGCAACCTCGCTTCCCGCCCGAACATCAGATAATAGGGCGAGTAACCAGTAGCATCATTGCGAGTACAATTGTAACAGTGAACCAATTGTCCAATATGATGACTCCACTTATTTTTCTTCCCAATCTCCAGCGTCCCGAGCATATCCAACAGGGTCCTGTTGAACCTCTCTGGCTGAGGATCTCCCTGTGGGTCATAAGGGGTAGTCCTGGATTTCTCAACCCCAAGCATAGTCAGTAATTTATGGATAAGGCGGTCTCAAAGTTCCGCCCCTGATCACTATGGATTCGCCTGGGAAGGCCGTAATGAACAAAATACTTCTCCCATAACACCTTCGCCACTGTCGTCGCCCTCTGATCCTTAGTGGGAAATGCCTGAGCATAGCGAGTGTAATGATCGATGATGACTAAGACAATTGCGGTGTTGCTGGTGTCAGGCTCAATCGACAGAAAATCCATACACACCAGGTCCAGAGGTCCCGCACTCTGCAAGTGCGACAGTGGAGCCGCCGACGCTGGCAGGGTCTTCCTCCTAAAGCAATGACTGCATTTCCTACAGTATCCTTCGACCTCCCCCCTCATCCAGGGCCAGTAGAGCCAGTCTTTGAGTAATCCATAGGTCTTTTCCACCCCCGAGTGTCAAGAATCATCATGTAAGGCCTGGAGTACAGCCTGCCGATACTCCTCCGGCAGGACCAATTGCCAACGGCGGGGTTGGTCCGGAGGCGCCGATACCCAGCACAAGATTTGGTTCTTTAACTTTAACCGAGACCACTCCTTCAATAACAGAGGCACGGAAGGGTGTTTCGCCTTATCAGCCAACTCCACATCCCCCTTCTCGACCGCTCTCTACACTGTGCCAATGCCCGGGTCATTTTGCTGAGCAGCTGCCACTTCCCCCGGACTCAGTTCCGGCAACTGTTTAGTCCGCAGTGCGGTCAGGTCACAGTAAGCTAGGGGTATGGCGTCGTTAAAAACCCCCAAATGGTATACGGCTCGCTCCAGACTTCCTCTTCCCTCGGCCTTCACGGTGATAGCAAACTGACACATCGCCTTCACTCCAGGGGCAGGGACACTCTCCCACTCCTCGTCCTTCTCCTGTTCCCCCAGCTCCCGACGTGATAAAGCATCGGCATCGACATTATCGCTTCCTGGGCGGTACATCAGGCTGAACTCATAAAACCGACAAGGCCGCCAGCCACCGATGTCCTGTGGCATCCATCTTAGGCTAAGTCAAAATATAAGTGAGAGGATTGTTATCTGTTCTCCCCTGAAACTTGGCACCGTACAGGTAATCGCTCAGCTTGTCCACCACCGCCCACTTCAGCGCCAGGAACTCCAACTTGTGAGTGGGATAGTTTCTCTCAGAGGGCGACTAGCTTCGGCTGATAAATAGATAGATAGATAGATAGATAGATAGATACTTTATTCATCCCCATGGGGAAATTCAACATTTTTCCAATGTCCCATACACTTGTTGTAGCAAAAACTCATTACATACAATACTTAACTCAGTAATAATATGATATGCATCTAAATCACTAACTCAAAGGCATTAATAATAGCTTTTAAAAAAAGTTCTTAAGTCCTGGCAGTTGAATTGTAAAGCCTAATGGCATTGGGGAGTATTGACCTCTTCATCCTGTCTGAGGAGCATTGCATCGACAGTAACCTGTCGCTGAAACTGCTTCTCTGTCTCTGGATGGTGCTATGTAGAGGATGTTCAGGGTTTTCCATAATTGACCGTAGCCTACTCAGCGCCCTTCGCTCAGCTACCGATGTCTCAATGCTATCAGTCTCAATGCTTTGCCATGCTCCTGGTACAGAACAGCCCCCAGACCCTCTCGGCTGGCATCCGTGTGCAGCACATATGTCTTCTGGGGATCGGCAAAAGCCAACACCGGCGCCTGGGTCAGTGCCCTTTTCAAAGATTGGAACGCCTCTTCACATCGATCATCCCATCTCGAGCCAAAAGATTCCGCCGGGTTCCAGTATCCTCCAGCGTCTTGTTTCCTGTCCCCCTTCCTTTTATTTCCCAGCAGGAGATTTCCACACAACAGCTGAGTCAACGGGTGACACAATTTGGCGTATCCTTTCACGAATCGGCTGTAATACTCACAGAACCCCAAAAATGAGCGCAGAGCGCCCACTTTCTGGGGTCTCGGCCATGTGGTCACGGCCTCAATCTTGGTTGGATCAGTAGCCACTCCCTCTTGCGAAATGATATGGCCAACGTAGCTAACCGATGACTTGCAGAACTGGCATTTGTCCAGGGAAAGCTTCAACCCTTCTTCATTAAGCCGGCCCAACACCTTCAACAGCCTCTCCTCATGTTCCTCCAAAGTCGATCCAAACAATATCAAATCGTCCAGATACACCAGCAACTCTAACAGATTCATATCCCCCACAGCTCTCTCCATGAGCCTCTGGAAGGTGGCTGGGGCTCCCGATATGCCTTGGGGCATTCGTTCGAACTGAAAGAACCCCAGCGGGCAGATAAAAGAGGTCTTCTCTTTATCGTCCTCACTCATCGGGATCTGGTAATACCCACTTCTTAAGTCCAGCACACTGAACCACTTCGCACCGCTCAGGCAGACCAAAGCATCCTCGACTCTTGGGACAGCATATTGATCAGGGACAGTTCGCCGATTCAGAGTCCTGTAGTCAACACACATGCGCACTCTTCCATTCTTCTTCCGTGCCACCACTATTGGGGACGCATAAGGACTTCGAGACTCAGCTATGATTCCGGCCTCCTTCAACTTGCACAAGTGCTGCCGCACGTCCTCAACATCTGCCGGAGCCAGCCGCCGGGATCTCTCTCTGAACGGGGTGTCCTCCGTCACCCGGATGGTGTGGCGAGTGCTTTTGGAGCAGCCAACATCAAACTCGCCCCGAGAAAAAACAGCTTCCATCTTCAGCATCTTCTCCACTAGCCTGCGTTTCCACTCCGGCGACACAGGGGAATCCCCGAAGTTAAAGGCTTCAGCGGTCAGCTCCCTTCGATGCTCCGATCCCTCCCCGTTAGGGCTCCTCACTGGTGCGCTAGACATTACCGTCACCGGGAACTGATGCGCTAGCGGCATTCCCCTCTTAGATGATTTCTCTTGCCGTGGTGTTCCTGACACTTATAGCTATACGCCTCGCATGTACCACCCATGGTTTCTGCATTTCGGGCCTCACCAGCGCCCCCGCCGGAAATCGTGTCTCCCCTTCAAGATCGTCCGGGCCGTCTACTAACAGGGCTTCGCCCGTCGGCACTCTTGGAATCTGGGGGTCCCCATCACTAGTGCTACCTCCCCTGGTCGGATCACCTTGGGCCTCGCCTGCGTACACCACACCGTCCCTCGTTTACAATCCGGGTCCAGCCCTTGGGAGGCAACCCCTTCTTCGATCACTGCTCGAAACACTGGATGCACCGAGAGGGTCTCCAGAAAGTCTTCACCCTCTTTCTCCTTACAAGCTCCCAGGAGCCGTCGCACCACAGTGGAGTTAGTCCCCACCAGGAGGGCAGCACCACCGGTTTCCACCGGGTCAGGACACACCAACACCAACGTCTCAATAGCTTCAGACACTCCCACATCGCCCTCCGAGAACTCCAATCTCACCGAAAGGTACCCATCGTACGGGTAGTTACCCTCGCTTACACCCCAAATCTGCAGGGCGTCAAATGGGGTTATGGGCAAATGTTTTAGGTATAGATTGTAGAAAGACCGGTTCAATAAGGTCACCTGCGATCCCGTATCCAGAACGGCTTTTGCGTAAACTCCCTCTATCCGTAGAACCACACTGGCACGGGGTCCTATCAGCCCATCCGGAATAGAGGCGTGGGCACCCGGGGGTCTTCCAGCTGATCTCTGGGAACGTGTTCCTCCAGAGGCTCCAGTCCGTTCCCTCACTGAGCCTCTCCCAAGTTTCCCGACACCTCTCCCTTCTTAATCGCAGGGGGGCTTGTCCTCCGCGGGACTCCTTGTCTCTCACAATCCCAACTAAAGCGTCCCTCCTCTCCACAGCTATAGCACACCCTCGGCCGCCCACAGTCCCGCCTGAACTGCCCCTCTTTCCCACATTTAAAGCACACGCTGCCTGCCGCCCCTCCTCTCCCAGGACGGCTCCCGCTCCCAACCCACTGCACTGGTCGCCCCCGGGAGTGGGTGCCTCCCCTGTCCCTCCCCTCCAGAGGGGGTTCCCTACTCCCCGGGGGGGTTCAGTCCTCCACCCAGCCACGACTTCCTGTATCGCTGAGGATCGCTCCCGTAGGCCTGTGCCCCTTTTCCGCCCCAACGCTCTCTCTTCCTCCCCCACCTCTCTAATCAGTTGCCCGAACGATGGAGGGGGGCCTTTCATATAAGCCTGCCGGATAGTCCACGGCACCTTGTCCTCCTCCAAAGAGCCACTGAATATCAGGCCCATCCTCACGCTAGCCACGTCAGGCGCCTTCACTACCCCCCGGCGCCGCAACCCCGTAAGCATCCCCTCCATCCTAAATATGTACTCGGAGAGCTTTTCCCCTCTCCATTGTTCCAGGCGTTGGAACTCTGCTAAAAGCAGCCTGGGTTCCCCTGACAACCCAAACTCTCCCTGCAAAACTTCTATACATTCCTCCACTGAGGCCCCAGACTTTTCAGCTTTCAACTCTCGGACTGTTTTGGCTGCCGAACCCCTCAAACTTCCCACCAATCGCTGCCTCTTCTCCTCCTCCGAGCCTGGCCTCTCCTCTAACATCAAAGACGTATGCTCGATCCAGGTCTCATAGTCCACCTCCCCGTCCGGAGTAGGCTTGGCTCCGGAGAACACCCCCAGCTTCAGCTGTGGCCCCTCGGCCACTCCCACAAGGGAGTTAAGTGCGGCTGCCAGCTGCGAGGCTTCCACCCTACCTGGGGAGCGGAGCCTAGTCACGACTCCCTCCTCCCACCTCCCTTTACTAGTGCCGGGCACCTCTCTGGGGTCCACCTCTAGCTCTAGCTCCTCAGCCTCATTCTCTGAGAGGGTGTGGAGCCCCCACGGCCCCGCCTCCCCAGGAACACTGACCGTCGCCGGCTGTTCCAACGGCCTGACGTCAGCATTCGTACGAACCAACACCCAGCAAGACTCCACCTCTTTACCACACCGTCTAGCTACCAATTCTACCTGCCCCATACCGTTCACCAAACTTAATCCCCGCTCTAACGCGTCTCCCGAAACTCGAAATCCACTCCACTCACTGCACAGGCATACTGCACCGGTACATCTTCCAACACGCACCAGCTAACAATCTTATCTCTGTCCATCTCCGCACTGCTGCCTGCGCGATTCCACAGCCCCTGACAATCCAATCCGGGACGAGCACCCCACAAATGTAACACTTACCCAACAGGCTGGTAAATGTCTAGGGGAAAAGGAGATCCAGCCACACACCAATCCCGCCTCCCGTACACGCAGGTGCTGTGAGAATCGAGTTTATGCCTCGCGCCCGCCCACAGTATCAAACCCACAACAAATACCGTTATGAAATATACTTTAAAGAGTTTACTAAAATTAAAAGAGTATTGGGCAATACAATACATATGCAAGGAAAAAAACAAAAGGCGCCAACTTATCAAAGTTCAGTCAGTTTAGTGCACATCGTTGGAGCTCAACCATCGAACCATTCGACCCCTCGTCGCTTTCCTCCGACCTCCATGTCTTCCCACCTAGGACCCCCCGGTGGTCTTCCAAGCAGTGCAGCGCACGTCCACCTTCCTCGGCGTCTTCCTCCCGACTCCCCACCAAAAGCCTGTGAAAACCCCTTCCCCACGTGACCAGCCTCACAAGACAAAATAACATTCCCCATTGGTTAACAAATGAATACAATTACCATATCAGCAAGTATAAAGCAAAACAACTGCGAGAGAAACACTTATCAGACAAAGAAGCATTCCTACTCTTAACAAACCAAAAAAACCCATTTTGAGTAACATACACAGGACATTGTACATCTCTTTATGCTGATGATTTATTGGTGTATATATCTAAGCCTCAAGAATCTATTCCTGCTTTGCTAAAAGTATTTGACAAATTTGGAGATGTTTCAGGATATAATATGAATTTTAATAAAAGTGAATTACTTCTTTGAAATGAATTTATCACTATATATGATAATATTCCTTTCAAAGTTACGGATTCTTTTATATATTTAGGTGTCAGAATTATAAAACATTATAACAATATTTATAAAGCTAATTTTCCTCCTTTAGTGGACTCTATGAAGTACTCATTTAGTCGATGGAGCCCACTTACATTTTCACTTGTTTGTCATATTCATATAGTTAAAATGATGATTTTACCGAATTTTGTATATTTATTTTAGAGTATTCCTGTTTGTTTGACTAAGAAGTTTTTTGATCGGATTGTCTCTATTATTCTACCTTTTATTTGGGATAATAAAATACCAAGGATCAGGAAAAATCATTTACAAAAGTTGAAAAAGGACGGAGGTCTCGCTTTGCCTAATCTAAGAATGTATTATTGGGCTGTTATTTTGCGATATATGTCTTTTTGGTTATTTTGGGGTAATAGGAATGACCAGCTAATCTGGGTAGACCTGGAACTGAGAAGTATGAAAAAGTTTTATTTAACTTCGTTATTAGGTGTTGCTCTACCTATACAATTAGCTAAAGTTGATAATTTAAATTTATATCCTTAGGTTAAGCACTCTTTACAAATTTCGCTGCTGTTCCGCAATTTTTTTTTAACATCTTAAAACATTTAAAATTTGTAGCGTCATTTATCGTAATTACTTTTTTAAACCTTCCTGGTGTGATCCAGTTTTTTTTTTTACTTTGAAAAAATAAAGGTATTAAGTCTTTTCTGGACTAAATAAGGCAGATTGATATTTTTTGAAAATTAGTCGATAACAATTCTCTTTCATCTTCACACAGTTTACAATATCTTCAAGTTAGACATTTTTTACAGAAATATTTAAGTAATTTCCTTATATTTTGGAGGCCGACATGTTAGACACTATTATGAATACGAACCCCATGATGAAAGGTTCTAATGGAAGAATTTATAATTTATTATTACATTGGGATAAGCGTCCTTTACATAAGATTAAACAGGATTGGGAGAAATAACTCAATTTGATTTTTATATGGGAAGATTGGACGTGGATCGTGAAGTTGGTTAACTCTTCCTTGGTTTGTGCTAGTCATTCACTGATTCAATTTAAAATTGTATATCGTTAAAATTGGACAAAAGTGAGACTTTGTAAAATATTTCCCAATGTTGACAAGTATTGTGATGGATGTAAAACTGAGATAGCTACACTGACACATATGTTCTGGTCATGTTCTATATTAAAACTGTTCTGGAAGTCAGTCTTTTCGACAATTTCTAAAGCACTTAGAATCAATTTACAACTTAATGAATTGACCGTGCTTCTTGGAATAATTCCTCAAAATATTCATGGTATTTCCCTATCTGAGCAACATGTTATTGCATTTGTTACATTGATAGCTAGGAGGGCCATTTTGTTGAAATGGAAGGATAAATCAGCTTCTGCTTTGTCGCAAAGGTTCTCTCAGGTGATGCTGTGTCTCAGTTTGGAGAAAATTAGAAATCGAACCTTTGAAACTTATTTGATTTTGAGAAGAGATGGGGCTCATTTGCTCGTTACTATCACTTCAGTTAACTGACAAATTTCTTCCACGATCTAAGTTTAAATCTTATTTTGATACATTTTTTTCCTTCTTGTTGGCGGTTTGATGTTTATTTTTAGAAGCTTTCGATATGACGCATGGCTCCAAGGTTGTGTCCTCAATGGGTTATTTTTATTCTCTCACTTTTCTTGCTCAGTAGGGTTTTATATTCACAGATAAATTTCAGTCTTTAAGATATTTTTGAACGCTTTGTAAGTGTTGTTACTTCGATATACTTGTGTATTTTTGAATAATAATAATAATATTAAAAAAGATTTGAAAAGAATAAAACCATTACACCATAAGAGTATCGCTCTTTATCAAAATGCTCCTTGTCACAATCACACTGTTAGTAAATATGTCCAGTCATCATGGGCCACACTGTCAGCGGGTATCTGGATGTATTGGTCATGTTTTTATTTGTGAATGTCCGCACCGTTGCAGCAAAAAAGTTCCGATCGGCTCAGATTTCAAACAGCGGCATCAATATCTCAAATGTGCACTCTGCACGGCAGGAGATGGTCACGTGCTGTGGACAGACTTTCCATGTAACTTACCATTAAGGTCTGGAAATTAGAGGACGGTTCAGAGAGGTCCGGTCAATGTACTTAGGAGTGAACGAAATAGATGGGGAACATAATAACATGGAATCTCTGATTTCGTTGTTCTTTGTGCAGAGATAGCAGGAGTGACCCGGCGGTTAAGGAGAGATGTTCACTCTCTTTTTATTTTTGTTATCACATTGGACCGTGTTTATCTTTCGATTCACCGGCACATTTTTTTTTCGTATGTCTAAGGAAAATTCGGCGTTCTTTATTTGCAAGCCCTGTTACACTTCAATTTAGCCACCCCTTCGAAAAGAAATAATTCCAGACATCGTTCGGTGGATTCCCGGTTAAACAGCCTCAAAGGCGAAAATAGGTACAGCTTCAATTCAATAGGTTCAGATGAAGGAAATCACCGGGGAACATAAGAATGCCGAGCCGTCATCACTAACACCTTTGCACAATCGACATGTTTTAGTCTAATGTCCCAAACCAGAACTAAAATCGTAAACATAATTGTTAAATTACCCTGAATACATGTAATCATATGGTAGCTGTACCTAACCTTTAAATAATGTGCTGTATGCTGCGAATCTATGTATATGTTTTTTTGTCGCTTCAAGCAGCCGGGGTAGAACAACAAGAGAGAATTGGTTTACATCAGTAATCAGGCTAATTACAGTCAAGATGAGATGTTGTTAACCCTTTATATTTGAGGGTTTGCAGAACTACGGAATACGCTCACTTATATGTTTGTATACAATCAAAATAAGACAGTTTTTTCTAAAAGATTTTGAACTGATTTATAAATACTGAACGAATGAGATAAAACTTTGTAAGGAACAGAATAAAGAGGTCACTGCAGATGTGCAGTAATGTGTAACACAGCCGGATGAACGTGCGCCAACACTCCACAAGTCGCACTCACGGTCATCAGTCTGACCTACTGGAGCTCCAATTCATGAATTTTGGTTGGAGGACGCATGAATAAAGTAGGCATATTGATTGTAAGATTGGAAACCCGGAACTATTACGGGTCTGGTTTATTGTTCAAAGACTCACTGCCGTTCAATATGCAGAATAGTCCGCACGTTCACTAGCACGTCACTTACCGGGTGGTGTTATCACTGCTTCTTATGAACCATCACTGAGCTGAAATAACGTTATCACTGCTGGCCAGTCTGACAAAATCAATAGTAGTCGTTAACCCGACTGATAATGTTGCTGCTTCTGCAGCCTCAACTGATCAAAGTGATGACATCCCGGCATAACCTTGACATACGCTGACACACATTCCAAATATATCCATATTTTGAATTTCTCCTCTATGTACAAAATTCCGCTAATGGAAGTTCACACAAGTTCCACAGTTTTGAGTGATCTTGCTGGGCGCCGATGACGGTTGGTATGACGGCAGCAGGTGCAGTATAAGTTAGGATGGCCCTCCGTGCCCTCCTCTTGCAGTGGCGCACCGGGGCCTTTGCTAACGGGTCTTCCACCGTAGATACATCTGCAGGGAACAACAGAGATTCGTAACCATGAAGATATCAGAGAGTGACATACGGTTCTCCTCTCACCATCAACCATATTTAAATAAATGATTTTTCTTCTTTTTTCCTTTGTGTCTTTTCACTCAGCTATTACTTTATCTGATCTTCTTCCACCCTCACTTTCTTTAATATACAAATAGTCCCTTGAGACCATTTGCTATCATACCTTGACACTTATGTTAATTTCCTTGGTACGCCAACATATCGGCTAACATTGACGATGGGTTTACTTCCTTACCGCTAATATTTCTTCATTGCAACAGCAATGCCCACCGAGAGATTTTGTTTTGGCTTATTGAAGCATTTTGAATCCTTCCATCTAAGAGTAATTGTATGGGGGCGTATCCTCTCAGTATTGCAAGTGGTTTCAATCCCACTACGTAGGCGAAATGTTATACCGCCCAGAGAA
The DNA here is from genome assembly GCF_048418815.1 of Hemitrygon akajei. NCBI lineage: Eukaryota > Metazoa > Chordata > Chondrichthyes > Myliobatiformes > Dasyatidae > Hemitrygon > Hemitrygon akajei. Next base: position 1,549,678 of record NW_027332014.1, read on the forward strand.
CCGATAACAACTTTTTTTCGCAACCAACATTTCCGCCTGTTCAAATGTTGAGAGCATGCGTGATACATAGATAGCTGGTCTTAAATACTAATGCGTCTCCTGTAACAGCACTACTGGTGGTATCAGTTTTCGCCACTTGAAATGAGAATGGTTCATTCCTTTAAACGCCCTATTTTACTGAAAAATCCAACAATGTGATTTTAGAGTAGCTTACCAGCCCCAGAAAGGACCACAGCCCTTTCATGTCCGAGAAGAGGCAGTTTCATCACCGATTCTCCGCTTCGCTTTTCAATTTGTCTTTTTTTTTTCCCCCAAAGTCAAAGTCATTCAAAATTAACTAAACCTGTTTCCTCACCTGTGCTTTGTTGGAAACGAGTTCGGACATGTGACAGAAGAGTGTGTAGGCGAACACTTCGGCTCCAGTGTTCATAACACCATCGGTTTCAACTTGATCATGGATAAAAATACATCTAATCCTCGGGTCGAGTTTCTAAACTGGAAGAAGGCCAAATTTGCAGAAATGAGAAAGGATATAAAAGTATGAATTGGGACAGGTTGTTCGCTGGCAAGGAGGTGATTTTTAAGTGGGAGGCCTTCAAAGGAGAAATTTTGAGAGTGCAGAGATTGTATGTTAAGCATTGTGTTGTAGGATTAAAGGCAAAGTGAACAATAAGAAGAAACCTTGATTCTCGAGGGATATTGGAAAGCTGATAAAGAGCGAGATGTTTAACATATGTAGGCAATATGGAGCAAATAAGGAGTTTGCAGAGTATAAAAAGTGCAAAAAATACTTAAGATAGAATTCAGGAGGGTTAAAAGAAGACATGCGGATGCTTTGGGGAACAAGATGAAGGATGATCCTAAATGATTATACCGGTATAATAAGAGCAAAAGGATAGTATGGGATAAAATTGGTCCTTTTGAAGATCAGAGTGGTCAGCTATGTATGTATCCAAAAGAAATGGCGGAGATCTTAAATGTTTTTTTTTTTGCTTCAGTATTTACTAAGGAATCTGGCATGGGGTCAATGGAAATGAGGCGAACAAGTAGTGAGTTCACGGAACCCATACAGATTGAAAGGAGGAGGTGCTAGCTATCTTGAGGCAAATCAGAGTAGATAAATCCCCAGGACCTGACAGGGTATACCATCGGACCTTGAAGGAGACTAGTTTTGAAATTGCAGGGGCCCTGGCAGATAGATTTAAAATGTCGGTATCTACGGTTGAGTTGCCAGACGATTGGAGAAATGCTGATATTCCTCGGTTGTTTAAAAAAGGCTCTGATAGTAATCCGAGATATTGTAGGCTGGTAAGTTTGACATCAGTAGTAGGTAAATTATTGGAAGGAGTACTAAGGGATAGGATGTATAAGTATTTGGATAGACAGTGGACTTATTAGGGAGAGTCAACATGGCTTTGCGCGTGGTAGGTCAGTTTTTAACCAATCTATTGGAGTTTTTCGAAGAGGTTACCAGGAAAGTGGATGAAGGGAAGGCAGCGGATGTTGTCTACATGGACTTTAGTAAGGCTTTTAACAAGGTCCCGCATGGGAGTTTAGTTAGGAAGATTCAGTCGCTAGGTACACATGGTAAAATAGTAATTTGGATTAGACATTGGCTTAATGGGAGAACCCAGAGAGTGATAATAGAGGATTACTGCTCTGAGTGTAGGCCTGTGACTAGTGGTGTGCCTCATGGTTCAGTGCTGGGGCCATTGTTATTTGCCACCTATGTCAATGATCTGGATGATACTGTGGTAAGGTGGGTCAGCAATTTGCTGATGATACAAAGAAAGGAGTTGTAGTGGACATTAGGGAAGGTTTTCAAAGCTTGCAAAGGGATTTGGACCAGATGAAAAAATGGGCTGAAAAATTGCAGAGGGATTTTAATGCAGACAAGTGTGAGGCATTGCACTTTGAAAGGACAAACCAAGGTAGAACATACAAGGTAGGACACTGAGGAGTGCAGTAGAACAGAGGGATCTGGAAATACAGATACATAATTCCCTAAAAAGTGGCGTCACAGGTAGATAGGGTCTTAATGAGAGCTTTTGGTACATTGACCTTTATAAATCAAAGTATCGAGTATAAGAGTTGGAATGTATGAGAGGCTGTATAAGACATTGGTGAGGCTGAATTTGGAGTATTGTGTGCAGTTTTGGTCACTTAATTACAGGAAGGATATTAATAAGGTTGAATGAGTGCAGAAAAGCTTTACAAGGATGTTGCCGGGACTTGTGAAACTGGGTTACAGAGAAAGATTGAATAGGTTAGGTCAGGGGTGTCGAACTCATTTTAGGTCACGGGCCGGATTGAGCAAAATGCAGCTTCATGCGGGCCGGATCAGTCGGACGCATGCGAACGCAGCTTTCGTTGCCTCCGTTTTTTCAGCCTGCTCTCATGTGTTTCAGTCTCTGCTATAACTACAAAGTGTTTCACTTTACAAATTCCGTTCCTTATGAAGAAGACTGCCGAGCAAGACTGCCGAATAAACAGCAAAACCCCTGAAAACCTGGTACCTGAATAAACTCAGCATTGGCCATATCATACGCCATAGGCGCTTCGATTACTAGGGCCAGCTTTAATAGTAATTAGATATTATCTCGCGGGCCAAAGATAATTCCACCGCGGGCCGGATTTGGCCCGCGGGCCTTGAGTTTGACATATATGGGTTAGGTAGAACTTTGTTCCCTGCAGCGTAGAAGAATGAGGGGAAAATTGATAGAGGTATATAAAATTATGGTGTGTCTAGATAGAGAGAATGCAAGCAGGCTTTTTCCTCTGAGGCCAGGGGAGAGAAAAAGACACAGAGGCTATGTGTTAAGGGTGAAAGAGGTAAAGTCTAAAGAGAAAATCGGGGGAGAGAGAGTGGTGGGAGTGTGCAATGAGCTGCCGGATAAAGTGGTAAATTAAAGCTCACTTTTGACATTTAAGAAAAACTTGGACATGTACATTGATGAGAGGGGTATGTTGGGATATGGTCCAGGTGTAGCTCAGTGGGTCTGGGCAGAAAAATGGTTTGGCACAGTCAGGAAGGGCTGAATGGCCTGTTTCTTTGCTGTAATGTTCCATGGTTCTCTGGCTCTATCTGTCAATGTCTCTGCTTGTTGTTTACGTTTTGGTGAAGGGAGCTTTATACAGAATACTCCCAAACTAGTGTGGCTTCCCTTCCTACTTCTGAGTTCCAATCACAGTCTATTAACATACAATCCTATCACAGTGCCCTATCTTTAGCAGCTGTGGCAGCTGCGTTTAAAAGGCTTTTCCTTTACTCTTTATTACCCGACTATGAACATTTTGAAACATCGAACCCCGAGATGTCCGGACTTCATTCCTCCCTTTGTCATTGAATTGACTTTATTTCTTACATCCTTCACATATATGAGTAAGAAAAGTCTTTAGGTTACGTCTCTGTCTAAATGTGCAATGTGCAGTCCTCGTAATTTATAATATTTTATAATAAATAGAACAGTCAATGTAACCTAGAAAATACACTCATGTCAGCGTGAGTTAATCAGTCTGATGGTCTGGTGGAAGAAGCGGACCCATAGCCTGTTGGTCCTGGCTTTTATGCTGCGATAACGTTTCCCGGATCACTGTCAAGTCTCTGCGATAGTTTGGAAATTCTTCATTTCAGGATGACCAAGCAAATGATTGTTTGAATCTAGGACGTACGAGGAGTGATTCATAAGTTCGTGTCTTAAGGCAGAAGGAGACAATTTTAGAAAACCTGGCACATTTATTTTTCAACATCGTCCCCTCCAACATTTGCACACTTAGTCCAGCGGTCGTGGAACATACGGGTCTTGGACCTCTAGAAAGTGTCCACTGTGGGGGTGATTGATAAGTTCGTGGCCTAAGGTAGAAGGAGATGAGTTATTAACATCAAATTTTCTGCACAATGTACAGAGTTGTCCTACATGTGTCTGTGACGAGAGGTGTATAACTCATCTCCTTCTACCTTAGGCCATGGACCTGTCAATCACCCTTCGTGTTTGCCAAGCCTACTGTTTTTATTAAACTCCTTTTTTAAAAAAAAAACTCTGCAATTAGATTGTGCGTTATCTACACAGATGGCCATTTAACGTAAACACATACTTCAACCCATTCTTCAGCTCTTGCCTGAATTTCCTCTGTGTCAGTGTATAGATACAAGTATTGGTGCACACACTGAGAGTTTGAAACATGTACGCAAATTGCTGTAGTATATATACAGGGGAATTGACATATCTGTCCAAGTAATAGTAATTTTCCACTTGCCATTTCAGGGAATGAACTACATAGGGCATCCAAAGTAATATGAAATTAGCTGAAATTGCGAACAATAAAATCATCGATTTTTTGCGGTTTTCCACCTCGGTATCTTTCTGTTTATCGCTGCTCTTCCGAAGCCCTGTGCGGACTTTATTTGCTGCAATTATATGTCTTACTGTTAACCCATTGAAGATAAGAATTAAGCCGATTGGTAGCAACGGTGTTAAAATGCCATCTAGTATTTCGAATCCTTTCCACACGGGTGAAGTAGCGTATTCATGTGTGAGAACGCAACGCCACGGCATGTTGTCAATAATGACGTAAGGTTCAACAATAAAGTAAAACGGTGCATTTTTCCCACAACTCACTATAGCCACAGTCACCATAACCACCGTTGCTGTTCTTTCAGTACAGTATCGTTTCCCAAACTTTCGACAACATATTGCGATGAAACGATCGACGGTAAAACTGACCGTAAACCAAACAGAACAGTCCCTCGCAACAACCACAAATATAATTGTCATTGCGCATACAGGAGTGATGAGCAGCGATCTGAAAAAAATGTAGATATTGTTGGACTGGTCCACTAAAGCGAAAAAAATAACCACCATCGTATCCGCTGTTGCCATTCCAACCAGATAACGGGTGATGCATTTGGAGAGTCCGCATTTTCCCCGAGATAGGATCATAATCGCCGTTAAATTAACTACAAGAAATGTGGAGAGACAGAAAAAAAAGATCAACACAGAATTATCGTTATCTGCAAATGTCTGAATGCCCGCTATTTTTCCAATGCAGGGTATGATTTGTTTTTTTCGTGTGATATTTCTTGGAAGTGAGAAGAAGAAATTCAATTTGTGGTGACTCTCTCCGTGTACACCGGCTGGACAATAATGGACAGAATTAGCAGTGGGTTCGCGACATACCGACAGATTAGAAAGGGCATCCGATTTCCGTGACTCACATACAAGTGAAGTTCGATCGGTCCATAAACTACATGATTTCCATTTTTTGAGTTGAAATAGCTGAAAGGAGAATTTGTAGTGAAAGCATGAGATTTAATGCATATGTTATAAATTAAAGTTTTATGGAAGATCAGGCGAGTGTCGACATTCGACTGACTGGACAGTTGAAAAGCTTCTGATCTGAAAATGCGACCACTGTCGGTTCGGAAAGCGGAACAAGTTGAAACTATGGAACTACGGCAATATCGGCACCAACGTAATTGACAAAATAAATAAAAAAAACATCACGTAGAAACAATATGGAAGCTGAATAACAAAAATTATCAGATGCTTGAATACTGAATTCTGCAAACACATTTCAGACGAAGGTAGCATCAGTGCTCAGTAACAGTCCAAATAGTGCAAATGAACGAAAGCAAGACGATGACGGCACCATACATAGAGTGATCAGCTCCAGTATCTTACCAGGGATACCGATCGCTACAATTGCAGGATAGAAAACGCCCGCGATGTAATAAATCGCTGGATATCCCATATTCCTTCAGAGGTAGCGTTCAGTTTCAAGGAACGTTTTAACTGTTCATATGGACTGGTGGCAGGTTTTATAGAGCTATATGCAATTGAGAGCAATTCCACTGAGGCAATTAGTGTGGTTATGACATCAGTCGCATGAGGGACAATCAGCTACACAAACACTTACATTAAAGTGTTTTTCTTACTCTGTAACCGCGCCATGAATTCTATCCCCAAAGGATGTTACAAGTTCTTAACTTTTAAACAAAAGATAATACCAGCGTTACCTATGTACCTTCCAAGATATCTGACGTCAACTGCTAAAATAGGACATTTTCTGATCAGTGTTGTTTCTAACGTAGACAATCATCCTGAACAATTAACATGGACAATCAACTTCAAACAGATTTATTTTGTACCAGTTAGCGGAGCACATTCGCTTCTGACATTGAGGGCGGGGACATCAGCTCGGCAGGTGAAATAGGATACAATTTATCGAGGGAGAAGATAGGATCATTTTTACTGTCGCTTGTTTTAGACATTTCGAGTTATTTGAATGACGGAAGGCACAGTAAGAGCTGGTGACATGTATGACAATAAAACACATTGTATGTATGTTCTTCTGAGCATATAAAAGGGATCGGGAGTAATATTGCATGGACCTTTGATAATAAAATCTTACGCACTAACAAGAATTTAGATGCGGCTTGTGGACGGGTTGATGAACGTTCTTTTCTCGATTAGCAGAGAGTGGATGGCTGATTCTTTGACTCTGATGTTTGATGTTAGGCCATTTAAAAAAAAATATCATGTATGTTAATGTCTTAGACTGCGATGTTGAAAACTGATGCAGAAGAATTGCAGACAACTCCTAAATTGGTGAATTTGTTCCAGACAGGAACTCTGTCCAAGTTTGTAGCTTGATTTGACCTGGTGGGAAATGGGCTGAAAATTGGCAGATGGCATTTAATACGGACAAGTGTGAGACGGTCAGCGTTGTGAGGAAAGATTCAACGGGTTTCGCCGCACATATTGAATAAGTGGACTTCAGTTTGCAGTACTTAAAAGGAGACCTAGCGATACAGATCGATAATTCCAGGAAAACGGTGTCACGGTCAGATCGGGTGTAATGAGCTCTGACCACAGTGGCTTTCAAAATCAGATCACTGAGTACACGAGTTGAGACGTTATGTTGGAGCTGTACAACACGTTGGTGAGGCCGTAGATAGAATATCGTGGACTGTTCTACCTACAGTTTTGGAATATCAATAAGCTTCAAAATGTCCAGCGATAACTGGAAAGGGAGAGTTCGGGAAATGAACAAGGTGAATGCATGCAGATTTGCCCCATCCAGGGTTCGTACAATAAACACTATAGAGCGTGCATGGATACTAGAGAGAGAGGAGATTTAAAAGGGTGGTGCTTGGAATGGAGATCGTGCCTTAGGAGAACAGGGCCTTTTCTCCTTGTAGTGACAGAGGATGAGAGGTGACCTGACAGAGGTGTATCAGATGAAGAGAGTCATTGATCGCATGGATAGTCAGAGATTTTTTCTCTCTCTTTTTAGCCGAAATGGTTAACACAAGAGGGCATAGTCCTAAGGTGTTTGCAAATAGGTACAGATGGGACACCAGGGGTCAGTGGATTGCATTGCCAGCGGCCATGGTGGAAGCGGATACAATAGGGTCTTTTAAGAGTATTTTACAAAGGAGCTTAGAAAAATAGAGGCTTAGCGCTGGGGAGTTTCTGGAGGAGGGTACATATTTGGCACAACATTGTGGACTGAAGGGCGTAATATGCTGGACAGTACATTTCTATACTCTATGCTCTATCATTTGAGTGAATCTACAACTAGAGTTCATTGGCTTAGGGAGAAAGTTGAATATGCAGCAGATGCATGATCGAGAGTGTCGAATGACTGTGGAAGAAACTGCAAGTGTAAGTGGTAGATGCGGATTTATTTATATAATTTCAGTGAAGGTTGTGTAAGTACGTGGATGAGAGAGGAACGGAGGGTGCAGATAAATGGGGCAAGGCGGCAGATCACAGAGGGTTGATCCAGATGGACGGAAGAGCCTGCTCCTCTGTAGTCATAATCTGTGATTTCATGACTCTGTCCCATTTCCCATTCAGTATCTTCTCATTTTCCAATCAGTTACCAATCTAAGTATGGCAGAACAGACGGTGTGCTCAAGCTCACATTTCAATCTAATTTCCTTCTGCTCTTGAAGTACAAACTACTCTGTGCCTATTGTGGAGCTCGTACCGATGAGCGACCCTCGGCCTATTGGAAAAATAAAGTCTCATCATTCTGCATCCAGTGTGGAACCTGTACCAATGTGTAACCCTCGGTTGCCTGGAGAAAGTCTCCCGTCTGTATCCATAGTGGAACAGGTATCAATGCGCGATGTGCTGGACTGTTATCATCTCTGTGGGCTGATTCATCTCTGTATGCATTGTGGAACTAGTGCTGATGCATGGCCCTCGGCTTCTTTGAAAATATCTTAGCACTGATAAAACTCATTTCCCTCTCACACTTTCAACATGAATTGTGAGCCTGACTGCGCTAGTCTCACGTGTGATTCACATTTTCATGTAAATTGCTTTTTATCAGTAACTCGGAAACATTAGCCATTTGTTGCGACAGCAGTTCATTTCAATTCCTACTTCGCCATTTACTCGTCCACTGCGCCATTAATCAATGCATCCGGTCCATTGATCAACACATCAACGCTCGTACTAGGTCTGTTGATTACTGCGATATCTGTGTTGTTACCAAAGCATCATTTATTATCTGCCTCCAACTGCTCCTCCGATGGCAATGATAAACTTCCCTTTTATAGGATTGCAGCCTTTCAAGTGGCGAATGGGAAGAGGTGGAGAATAACAGTGACGTTCGGGGATATATTTATTGGCAAAGCGTGGTTCTGACTGACACGATAACTCTGAGATGGCGGTTCCAATGCAACTGTCGTCATTGCTCCAGACGCTCTAGGTGCTGCCTGCTGACAACTAAGCACTGTCCACACTGCAGAATAAAAGGTGATGAAGCGGGTTTCCTTTCTGGATGGCATCAACATCCGTATTGACTTTCTGAAGATTGAAGTGTGGAATATCCCACCATACCTGTACTCTTGTTCCGTGTCACCTGTGGACAAAAAGTAGGATATTTTAAGAGAGTCACAAAGCGAGTTTCCAATGTGAATCTATGCATCCTGCTGTAATGCAGTTTGAAACTCATTTTGCCATCCACCTGGGATTCATTGGGCTCCATTCTCATAGACCGGCCGCAGATCCGTCTGGATAGGAATACCGGGGAATGTTTACACATTCATTCGCTAATTCAAAAAACATGGATTTTAGACGATGAATGCGAAGCGATAGTGTTCCACAATCTGGTATCGGAATCTACATTGGGTCTCAACAATGTGGAATGAGGGAGGACGTGTAGATGCAGGTATGGCCCTTGTAACGCTTGTAGTGCCAGGACGGAGATAATCAGGAGTGATAGTGGATAAGGGAGTGACGTAATACCTGCATAAACGCAGAAGGGGCTGGGGCCATGTTGGAAATTGTATCGTCGTAAGATTTCCGTTGAAGTCGGAGGAAGTTACGGAGGAGGAATGCTGGAGGATTTAGGTAAGGACATAATTTTTTTCTCTCCAGCTATAGGAATAATGTGGCAATCACAGAAAGGTTGCAGAGGATATTTACAAAGATTTGTTTGGATTATGAGTTGAGTTAACTCAACCTTTTTTACTTGGAGCGACGGAGGATGAGAATTGACCTGATAGATGTGTATAACGATGTGAGGCATTAATCGTGTGCACAGTCAGACGCTTTCTCCCAGGGGTGAAATGAATAGCACGAGACGGCACAGTTATAATATGCTTGGAAGTAGGTTGACAGAAGATGTCAGGGGTAAATCTTTTATGCAGAGAGTGGTGAGTGCATGGAATGGGCTGTCGGCGACGTTGGTGGAGGCCGATACGATAGGTTATTTTAAGAGAAGCCTAGGCAGGTAGGTGGAGCTTAGAAAATTAAAGGGCTATGGGTAACTCTAGGTAGTTTCTCAGGTAAGGGCTTGTTCGGCACAGAATTGTGGACCGAAGAGCTTGTATTGTGCTGTAGGTTTTCTCTGTTTCTATGACACGGGAGGAAGTTAAGGGTAAATTCTCCAGAAGGTGAGACATCGTTATCGAGAAATACTCACCTGTTTCAGGGTGATAATGTCGTTCGGTCAGTCGAAGGCAGCCAAATATTGTGCAAAAACTAACAATCAACCCTCTAAAATATTAATGATTGCTCGCCGAAGTAAATGAGAATGCAAGGAACGACACCAAATTACAAGCGCGTGAGGATGTTTTATTCAGGATCTTCAATGTGAAGTATCTAATGACGCACTCCGACGTAATATATACGTGCTAGAAAGTGTTGTTTTGTCAACTCTGCAATAAAATTCCAGATACTGACTCACCGGTGAAAACAATTACGGTCATTGTCATCCTGGAAATGCGGGTTTTGTACTGGTCATATAAATATCGTAAACATTTATTGTGCTAAATATGATTAACTATAACCAGCATTGAATTACAAACGGCTCAGTAAACCGTGGGTCTTCCACCTTCAGGAACACATTTACATTTACTTCATTTGACCCGCTTAAAAACTCCCTTTCGTTAACAGACAACCATGGTGCTTTGCCAAAGATCAGACTTGATATTTATTTAGTGCACGTTGTTGATGCTATCAAAGTTACTAATTATTAATATTTCTCTACTTAACAGCTCAAGTTTCGTGTCAAACTAAAATATACATGACCCTTCATTTTGAAATGAAGTAAACAGTATATTTTCTGCACCTCTGGTGGCGTGCTTGTCTTACTCTATTCAGCGGCAGCTCCTCCACTTTTAGATCCCTCCTGACACCCAGCTCTTACCGGTGGCTCCAACTAACTGTTTGCATCGGACAGTGACAACCCCTGGTACGGCGTTTCTACAGGCAGGCTAAACCAGGGGAGAGTAGCCGGAAGACCTGAACTCCCGTGAGTTAGGGATTTGACTACCACAGCACGTGAAGCCAGTTCCCGGACTCGGCGGATAAGAACAACTATAATATCAAACACTCCAGAAGGCGGTGCAGCAACGCTTCATGGAGAGCGAAGTCAGAACAAGGCCCAGAAGACATCACAGCTACCGCTGCAGCCAAGGAAGTCTCCATGGAAATCACCACTATGGCTCTTTCAAAGAAAGAGGTTTCTGTTTATCGCCAATGTGTGCATATAAATAGATAGTTTTGTGCATATGTAGATAGATATACAGATAGATAGATTGAGAAGGATTACATTTACGAGAGAGATAATTTGATTCCCTTTCTGGTCTGTGAAGAGAATACTGTGGTTATTTTCCCTCCTTCCGAGCGATCCATTACAGCAACGAACAGGACTGTCACAGACTATGGGAATATCAAATGCCACATGGTGTTATCAGTGATAATTCTGACACGCCATTGATAATGTCACTGCCTGCTCAGTTCCACCAATACTGCAATGATATAATCTCATCACATTCGGTCTAACACAAAGAATGTCACTACTTATTCAGAACGTGTATATACCAGAAGTATACTGGCAACTTTATTGTTTGTCCAACCTCATGATGGACACAGCGAAAAACAAGATGTTTGACATTAAAACCATATCAATATCCCTCTTTATTAAGAAAATGTTGTTCAGCACAATCACGCTGTTGTCGATAATGTCCTGCAATCAATGATGAGGATGTGGTTGGATATCAGAACGCATTTAGTCAGTCCACCCGGGGAAAAAAAAATCCAGACATTGTTCAGTGGTTTCCCGGATAAAGAACCGCAATGACGGAAATAGGTAGAACGTGCATTCAGTATGTTCAGATAATGGGAACCACCGGGGAGCATAAGAAAGCCGAGTCTTCATCTCCTATACCTTTACACAGCCGATATTATTTCCTCTGATGTCTCATAGCAGGAATAAAATAGAGAATATAATTGTTAAAATACCGTGTATATATGGAAACATATGTTAGGTGTACTTAACCTCTGAAAACAATCTGCTGTATGGTGCGGGTAAATGTGTATGCTTTTGTTGTTTCATGAAGGCGGTGTAGAACGACGAGAGAAAATTATTCCACACCACTAACCAGATGAATTTCAGTGAAGGTGAAGTGTAGTTAACCCATTATATTTCGGCACTTGTACAATTACAAGAAACGTTCAGTTATTTGCTTGTGTACAAAATTGAGACTTTTTGAATGACTTTGAAATAATTGTAAATATTGCTCGAATTAGATAAAACTAAAATGAGCACAATAAAAAGGACTCTGTAGGAAGACTAGTAACCTGAAACACATAAACATGTGCCACTTGTATTCAGTGGCGAGAGGTAATGGTCCCGATCTGGGAATTGAAAAGTGTTTTCATTGAGTGAATGGTGTGTAGAGCTTTATATTGTACAACCGAATTTTACTGCGGTTTCGTGTCATGAAGAATATCTTAACTGCTGTGTTTTTCTTTCAAGAAAATTTAGTACACACACACTGACAATGTCATTCCTGACCATGATGATGACGGCATTGGTATTCCAGTGAGAATCATTTACTATTCGACATTGATTTAAAGTGACGAGAGAGAGAATTAATATAAAGTGGATAGACCACTTTTGACAAATACAGTGAGTAAGTGTAAGGGACTTAGACATTTTCAGAACATTCAAAATGTAATTGGACAGTCCATGGATAGGAACGCTTTAACGGGATAAAGTCAAAAAGGGAGCAAATAGGGACAGCTTAGATGGTACCAACCGCTTGGGCCGCCATTTCTACATCCGTTTTCAAATACTATTTACTTTAAGAACTGGAACTTTAATAACTTCTGCGATTCTGTGCATGAGTTGTGCTTTGTTTTCGATTTCAGTCACTTGTGGCAGTTGGATTTCTGTGGTCTTTCACGGAGGGCAACATATGCAAAATCACAACGTTTACAAATGAGGTTATTTTGCTTGTCAATATATACAAGGTCAATTCGAAGAACGAAACTGATGCATCTGAACAAATCGTGTCCTCTCACCCTACTTCCTTGCATCCAATGGAGCAGCATCAGGTGCCATACTCCCGAGCTTTTTGTACCACTGTGTTGTGGGATCATGTACGGATTCTGCTGCAAGAAAATATTTTAAAATCTATTTCTTTTTCCTTCCTGATTCAATAGCTGTATGACTTTACAATGAAATAACACACCGGGGAAGTGTTGACGTCCGTAAAAGTACAAAGTTATCAAGATGATATGCAATTTCCTCATCAACCAGTTGAAGTAAATCAGGGAAAAATAGATTGTAAAGAAAACCATTCAGCGATTCAATGATCTGAGCCATTGAATACTAGAGGGAAAGCACTTGAAGAAAGATAAACAAACGAAAGCACATTTATGCTAACGCCATTTTGTCTTCCTTCCACCAGTTTTCGTAACCGACTTTTGGACATAACAAGCGAACACAAATCTGATTTTTGACAAATTAGCTATTTCGTTTAAAGCTTGTAACAGAAAAAAACCCCATACATTGCCTTCTTCCTTCTAGTTAAATTTGATCCTATTTGACATGATACGCTTTCATACATTTTCTGATACATTTTGTGTGTAATTCAAAAAATATCTGGAGAGAAACCACTTGTCTACAGCTAAACCCGTCAAAGCACATTTATGCTCACTCCGCTCTGTCTTTCTGACACCAGTTTTCGTTAGCCACTTTTTTGACGTAACAGGAAAACACAAATGTGATTTTTAACTAACATTCTATTTCCGTTAAAGGACATAATAGTAAAAAGAGACAACTCCCTCTTATTGTTTTCTTTCTTTAATTGCAATTTTCTTCTGTGTTAAATATAGATAGATAGATAGATAGATAGATAGATAGATAGATAGATAGATAGATAGATAGATAGATAGATAGATAGATAGATAGATGGATAGATAGATGGATAGATAGATAGATAGATAGATAGATAGATAGATACTTTATTCATCCCCATGGGGAAATTCAGCATTTTTTTCAGTCCCATACACTTATTGCAGCAAAACTAACTACATACAATACATAACTCAGTATAAATATGATATGCATCTAAAATCACCCTCTCAAAAAACATTAATAAATAGCTTTTAAAAAGTTCTTAAATAGTTTAATAAAATACATTGAATGGTGACTTAAGATCATATCTGCCATGTTACGCTTCCATACATGTTCTGAGACGTTGTGCGTGTCATTCAAAAATATCTAATAACGGGAGCATTTTATTCTCGCAGATCTTGCTAAGCTACTGATCAAATCAAGCGTATGCATTTCATGTCATTTCATGATATAATTAACGTCATTTCAAGGGTGGCTGTAATATCACGGGAGAGATGTCTTCTCTATTTAACACGCTTTCCGTTTAATCTGTCAGGAAATGCAGAGGAGGCCTGAACCAAAATCAGAGCAGCGGAGCAGATCACGCGTGGAACAATAACTTCCATGACAGATCGCGAAATAATAAAACAGAATAACACCAGAAGCCTGAAAGCAAGGGATAAGGGAAATTAAACACTATTTGCAACAAGGTAAACGTTATTCAGTTTGAGTGAAACACAAAAACTACTGGTTGAAGCCGACTTGTTCGATGAGTGAACAAGGGTGGTGTTTGAGAACTGGGGTTAAGTAGGCTGCAGATCATCTGTATGGAACAAGTGGCAGGTGAATCCTATCGGCTGGGTGGAGAAAAGAATATGGCAGATGAGCAGAACTGATTGAAACCCAACCACCCCCATCCTCCATGGCCGGGCCCGGATGGCCATAGCCGATCCGGATCGGTCCGGTAGAACTCAATGATGAACGATTTATTCAAGGTGCTGTTACGAAGGAGGACGTCACGGGTTTGGCAAGTGAGACAGAAGACACTGATTACGGAAAGCTCATTAATCATCATTTACTTACGAACAGCAAGAGCTGTGACGATCCTTGCAGCAGAAAGAGAGATCCTGATTTCAGTGAAGAACGTTCCCTGTCTGTTTCTATTTCAACCTCTGCCAATAATCAGAATATTTAACGGGTTTTCAATTTAATGTGGATTCCATACGCTTAATAGCATTTGCAGCGTTAACGGGACTAAAAGTTAACTTTCGTCATTTTCTGCATTTGTCTTAATATTTCTGTATATTGGATCAAGAGTAGGCATTTCTTGATGACCAGAAATTCGCAAAAAGGATTCTGGAATTACTGGAATGGGAGTTCTCGTGACCTGGACATTGTAAGCATGGATCAATCCATAATATTGATCTTTACTCTATCCGGCAACGTCATGTTACTCATTCTGACAGCATCTGGGAATCATTTTTATCCTCTTTTCGCCATGTTTCAGACCTCGACATGTATTCTCCTGCAGGTGTGATTGAATAAATCGGAAACCTACTCACATACATCATTCCCTGATCAAACATCGGTATTTAAGCATTTAAGTATTTACCCACACTAAATTCAGGGAAGAATCAAACACTTGATATTATTGCCTCCTTGCAGGATAATTTTGATCTTGACCAAGAAAAAAAAAATAAGTCAATCCATTTTTTCGCGTCTTTGTTAGTGTAGGTTCTATTTCATGCCCGCTGTCACAACTTGCATCGTTCTATCAGGAATCCGGATTGTTATTGGGGAAAAGGAGTGACATCTAAACAAGGTGATTAATGTCCTTCTGGCTAATTGCGCAGTCTATGTATTGTATCGAGTGATTATACTTAGTGTAATGTGAGAGGAAAAACGATTCAATGAGTAGAATAGAAGGGAAATGAATTCTAAGGCAAAGCCTGAATCGGCGGCACCGCAGATCATTGTCAGAGTGAAGAACAGCCGAGCTACACATGTGTTGAACATTAGTTTCTTGGGAAACTACAGAAATCGGTAGTTTAATTTTCCCATTTAATATCAGAGAAGCTATACAATATACACCATCAAATTCTTGTTCTCCACAGACATCCAGGGAAACAAGAGCATACGCCAAAAGATGAGAGAAATTAAAATAAAAAAATCCGATTTCCTTCATTCGAGATTCATCAATAAACCCTCTCCCACCAACACGAGAAAGAATGAAGAATATACTCAATTATTTTACTGTAATTTGTGAAGAAAAGTCATGAATACATTTATTGAATCTATTTGTACATGTTATTTTATTTTAACCTCGTAGGCTTATGAGGTGAGTTAACATACACTGAGTTGGCTCTGATTGAAAATTCAGGCTCGAAGCTGCCAGCTGATTCCGGATGCCACCGAGTGCCCACGGTCTACATCAGGCGTTGAATGATGTTTGCTTTCAAAACAACAAAATCTGTAGCTTCGTGAACCGCCGCTCATAATTGTCCAGAATACAGTAAGGCCATAACATAGTCCCGACTAGGAGTTGAGGATGCCATCGTCTACCTGCTGAACCGTGTCTACGTCCACCTGCACAAGCCGGCGAGCACTGTGAGGGTCATGTTTTTTGACTTCTCCAGTCCGGTCAATAACATCCGCCCTGCTCTGCAGGATGGAAAGCTGACAGTGATGCAGGTGGATGCTTCACTGGTGTAATGGATTATTGATTACCTGACTGGCAGACCACAGTACGTGCGCTTGCAACACTGTGTGTCAGACAGAGTGGTCAGCAGCACTGGGGCTCCACAGGAGACTCCTGTCTCCCTTTCTCCTCACCATCTACACCTCGGACTTCAACTACAACACAGAGTCTTGCCATCTTCAGAAGTTTTCTGATGACTCTACCATAGTTGGATGCATCAGCAAGGGAGATGAGGCTGAGTACAGGTCTGCGGTGGGAAACCTTGTCACATGGTGCGAGCAGAATCATCTGCAGCTTAATGTGAAAAGGACTAAGGAGCTGGTGGTGGACCTGAGGAGGATTAAGGCCTCGGTGACCCCTGTTTCCATCCAAGGGGTCAGCGTGGACATGGTGGAGGTTTACAAATACCTGTGGATACGAATTGACAATAACCTGGACTGGTCAAAGAACACTGAGGCTGTTTACAAGGAGGGTCAGAGCCGTCTCTATTTCCTGAGGAGACTGAGGTCTTGTAACATCCGCCGGACGATGCTGAGGATGTTCTACGAGTCTGTGGTGGCCAGTGCTATCATGTTTGCTGTTGTGTGCTGGGCAGCAGGCTGAGGGTAGCAGACACCAACAGAATCAACAAACTCATTCGTAAGGCCAGTGATGTTGCGGTGGTGGAATTGGACTCTCTGACGGTGGTGTCTGAAAAGTGGATGCTGTCCAATTTGCATGTCATCTTGTACAATGTCTCCTATCCACTCCATAATGTACTGGTTAGGCACAGGAGTACATTCTGCCAGAGGGTCATTCCACCGAGATGCAACACTGAGTGTCATAGGAAATAATTCCTGCCTGTGGCCATCAAACTTTACAACTCCTCCCTCGGAGTGTCAGACACCGTCAGCCAATTGGCTGGTCCTGCACTTAATTCCAATTGACATAACTTAACTATTATTATTTAATTATTTATGGTTTTATATTGCTATATTTCTACACTATTCTTGGTTAGTGCGACTGTAATGAAACCCAATTTCCCTCGGGATCAATAAAGTAATTCTGTAACAGACATTTTGCACATTGACTCATGTACCACAGCACGCAGGTTAACGGACCAAACATCCCGACCATTTACCCATGACATGGATCACGTGTGAAATTCGTCACAACATCCACGCTGTCAGCCCGACCAAGCGCGGTTTCAGCTCACATCCGTGAGTGAAGCTTAGCAGGACGATGGCGTCTATCGGCGAATACTTTGCTTGCACTTTCGGGAAAAAAAGCTGTATTTCCATCTTTGATATCTCCTATTGTTTCCTTTTTCAAGGTTATATTGAAGACCCTGATCTGGGTTTACACACTGACCTCGATTCTCGGCTTCGACTTCGGCGAGGGAGGTGGATAGGTGAACTTCGTTTTTTGGCTTTTCCTTGCATTTATTTTCAGGAATAGAGAGCACGTCGGTATTTTGCTCTGGGTGTCAATTTGGGAATCCTGGGAATTTTGCAGTCACTCAGATGGCCACATCTGCGCAAAGTGCCCCGAGATGTTACTCCTGAGAGACGGTGTTAGGGATCTGGAGCTGCGGCTCGATGACCGGCTTATTAGGGAGAGTGAACAGGAGATAGCGAGGAGCTAGAAGGAGTTAGTCACACCGAGGCTGCAGGAGTTAGATAAATGTGTGACTGCCAGGGAAGGGATGGGAAGAGCTCTGATAGCAGAGAGCACCCCTGTGGCCAACCCCTCAGTAATCGTTATCTCGTTTTGATTGTGGTTGAAGGGGATCACCGGACAGAGGATGACCAAGGCGATCGGGTCTCTAGCGTGTTTCCGTGGTTCAGAAGCGAAAGAGGAAGATGAGGAATGTGGTAGCCATACGGGATCCCATAGTGAGGGAAACAGACAGGAGGATCTGTCAGCCTGATTGAGATACTGGCACGGAGTGTTGCGTCCCAGATGCCAGGGTATGGGATGTCTTGGATCGGGTGCAGAATATTCTGATGGGAGAGGGTGAACAGCCAGAAATCGTGGTACACGTCGGTACCAATGTAAAGGTAGAGAAAAGGTAGGAAAAAGAGAGAATTCAGGGCGTTAGGTAGGAAGCTGAAAAGCAGGATTTCGAGTGTAGTAATCTCGGGAACTCTGCCCGTGAAATCCATGAATACATAATTAGGTGAATTAATGTGCTGCTGACAGACTGCTGTAGGGGACAGGGCTTCAGGTTCCTGGATCATTGGGGCCTCTTCTGGGGGAGGTACGGCATGTACAAAAAGGACGGGTTACACCAGGACCCAAAGGGGTCCAGTATCCTAGCGGGCACATTTAACAGAACTGTTAGCGAGCGTTTAAATTAATTTAGTAGCGGTTATAGGAGCCGGAGTGGTAGGGCTGAGGAAGGGGAAATCATAAATAAATCAAAGATAGCATGCAACAGAGATTATAGAAAGACCAGGCAGGAGATGCAGCTTAGTTCACATCAGTGGCATTAGTTACAGGGCAATAGAGGCGTGATGCAGTTAAAACAGAAAGCACCAAATACTGGACTAAAAGTGTTACATTTGAATGCACGCAGCATAAGGAATAAAATCGACAATCTTAAAATCCAGCTACAGACTGGAAAATATGACACTGTGGCCATCTCTGAAACTTGACTAAAGGATGTTTGCCATTGGGAGCAGAACGTCCAAGGATATACGGTGTGTCTCAAAAACAGTTTAGTAGGCAGAGGGGGTGGCTTGGCTCTGTGTATAAGAGATTATATTAGATGATTGGAAAGAGATGACGTAGGATTGGAAGGTGTATAGTCTCTCTGGGTTGGGTTAAGAAATGGAAAGGGGTAAAGGACCTTAACGGCAGTTATATACAGGCCTCCAAGCAGCTGCCGGGATCTGGATTACAAATTACTGCAGGAGATAGAAAAGGCGTGTCAGAAAGGCAAAGTCGTGATAATAGTTCGGGATTTTAACATGACCGTGGATTGGGAAATCAAGGTAGCAATGGACCACAAGAGAATTTGAAATATTCCTTCATACAAGCAAATACACAACAAATATTACATCAACGTAGAGCAAAAATCAAGCTTAATCACTATAGGCATGTTAAATCAAATGAAATATGAAGTTGCACAAGTGTTGGAAAGGAACCGACCCGAAGACCACAACAGTACTATTCAGCAAAATAATGTAATTGCAACCCACCGAAGCAATGATGAAAGTACAAATTCCCAACAGCAACAAATACATATGTAGAAATTTCTCGGAATGCAGAGGAAGCTTAGAGGAAAGACAGAATCATCCTCATATTTAACACTACACGAGACCCAGCAAAAGATATTACCTCTGCTTGCATATATAAAACATACATGATTGTAATTGCAGAAATTATTAAACTCTCTCAATAATATTATAATTCGAAAACGTATAGGAAAACTTGACACATTTGAAGAACAAGACAGAGTAACACAATTGTCTGTATTAACGGCGGTGCAGTACAATGACACCAAAATAGAGACGCGAATTTACAGGAAATCAAAACGAGGTAAAGAAAAGAGAACACCGAAATGGCAGAAGAGGCTAAGAAACAAAATTGAAAAGTTAAGAAAAGAAGTAGTCCGCCTAATGGAATATAAAATGCACAGCACAATCAAGAATTTTTAAGAAAAAGCTGGGAAAATACTAAGCAAATATAACGTCCATAGAAGATTAGCATAAGAAAAGCATTTTGGAAATTGTAATACATTAAAACCGGAACTTGGTGCACACATAACCAGACTAAACAGAACATGAAATGCACCAGACAAAGAAAACAGAGTTATCAGTTCAAAAACAATGACAATGATTTAGGGTTGATATTGAAACTAAATTCAATGCACCAAAACGTTATGATTCTCAGCATAGAAACTGAACAAACACAGAGATAATAAACATTTCGTCTAATATCGGGACAAACAGGGTTAGGCAAAATCAAGAAGTGAGCTGGATTAGGGAGGGACAGGACACGCACACAGGATTGAAGAAATACGCATACCTGATTACAATGGAAATGTTGAAAGAAGTTATAAAATATACATAGAAGTGGAAATGTATTGGACTGATAATATGCATAAATATTGAGGAAAAGTATTCTTGTTTTCATCTGTACCTATTAACGCATGTCAAAAAATTTCTTAAGTATTCTGTAAAGGTGTTTACATTTCAACAGATGGTAAAACATATTTTTTACCCAAAGGGGAAACACAGATTTTGCATCGAAAAATATGGTCATATAACTTGTTTACAAACGACAGAATATATAACGTTGTAACATCAAGTATTTAGCAGATAAAGAACAACTGATAACAGATTCCATAATTGTCAGTTAAGCCCGGCGGTAATGAGAAATGTTCCGTGTTTCTACATTCATGTACCAAGAAGACGTCGACTCTGTCCCACACCCACGGTTAACAGAAGATCGTAATATATATAAACTATTACCAATATTTATAAAATTCCTTCAACCTCTGTTGAAGTATTGGTGTATATAGTCTCTATAAATACTAACAAAATTTAGCTATCAGAATGAACTGAGACTTTTTTCCAGGACGATTCCCTAAGTCCACTAAGGTTCTGCCCAGCTTTAAACCTGCTTCAAACAATTGAAAAATGTGCTGAAGAATAATATGCTGCAGAATTAATAAAGAAATTTAATAATAATAAATTTCTGCACCGATTTGCACGTCAGGCAGATATTCTGCCAGGAAAATTTTGGCTTTCCAATTTTGATGCGCTATGGAGAATGGTGCAGGTGATGCAAATAGACGGAGAATGGAGACAGAGAGTGAAAGAGGGAGAGAACGCCCGAGATATGATGAAATTTCCTTTTTAACAATTAGCATTTTTCTTTTACCGTAGATAATGTTTTTTTTTCCTGGGGCTTTGCTATTGCTTGGTTGGTAAAGGGAGTCGGTGCGTCTTGCCGCAATAACTGGTGGAGGGGGCGGTCAATGTTTTGCTGCTGCTTATGCGTGTGAGGGGCGAGTAGGGGGACGCTCTCGGGTTCCAAATGTTATACAGTCTGTCGTCCTTTGACGTACGCTTCTGTTTCCCAGGATGTCTGGAGAACAAGAATTTGATGTTGTGCATTGTATACAATCTTTGATGTTACATGGGGAACAATTGAACTGCCTACTGTTAAATTTTGTTGTTCTCCATGAAAGTAAGGACACACGTCTCTTCTTAACTCTGACTTCAGTTTCTGTCTCTGATCCACGGTGCCGCCGATGAAAGATTTGCCTTAGGATTCACTTCCCTTCGATTCTGCTCATTGAAACAGTTTTCCTCATTCATTAAACTAAGTACAATCACTCGATACAGACAATAGATTCTGCAATAGGCCAGGCGGACATTAATCACCTTGTTTAATCACCTTGTTTAGATGCAACTCTTTTTTCTCAATAACAATCGGGATTCCTGATAGAATCGTGCAAGTTATAACAACGGGCATGAAATGAATCCGAACACTACTGAAGGCACAGCGACATGGATTGAAATACATTTTTCTTGCTCAATGTCAGAATAATCTTGCAAGGAGACATTATCAAGCGTTTGGCACTTCTCTGAATTTAGTGTGGGTAAATGCATACATACCGATGTTTGCACAGGAAGTGATGTGCGTGAGCAGATTTCCGATTTGTTCAATGACACCTGTACAACAGGTGATGTCGCGACCTGAATACGCCGAAAAAAGGGGATAAAATGTTTCCCAGATGCTGTCAAACTGAGTAATATGAAGTTGTCTGATAGCGTGGAGAGCAATATTATGGATTGTCTTCTGCTTATAATGTCCAGGTTACGGGAATTCACATTCCTGTAACTCCGGATTTTTTTTTTTTTGCGGTTTTCTGAGCACAAGTAGATGCCAAAACTTCATCCTATGTACAGAAATATTAAAACAAATGCACAAAATCACCAAAGATAACTTTTAGTCGTGTGAACGCGGCAAATTCTGCAAAACACCTGACATCCAGATTAAATTCAAAATCCCATTTGAAATTGGTAGATTATTGGCAGAGATTGAAATACGAACAGATAGGACTTTATCCAAGGAAATCAGGATCTGTCTTTCTGCTGCAGGGATTGCCACAGTTCTTGCTGCTGGTAAGTAGATGATTCATCAGCTTTTCGTAATCAGTGTCTTCTATCTCGCTTGCAAAACCCGTGACCTCCTCCTTCATAGCAGCAATTTTGATAAACCGTTCATCATTGAGTTCTGCCAGACCATTCCGGAATGGCTAAGGCCGTCGGAAAAAGGCCATGGAGGGTGCTGATGCTGGTTCTTCTCTCAGGCCTGCACACGCTGACATATCCTTGTCTCAACCTCATCTGCCAGTCGTTCCATACACATTACCTGCAGCCTACTTAAACCCTGTTCTCAACCACCATCCTTGTTCACTCATCGAACCCGTCGGCATCAACCAGTAGTTTTTGGCTTTCACTCGACCTGCATAACGTTTACCTAGTTGCAAATTGCTTTTATTTTCCATTGCCCCTTGCTCTGTGGCTTCTGCTGCTATTCTGCTTTATTCTTTTCCGATCTGTTATGGAAGTTATCGTTCCCCGCTGAATCCGCTCCACTGATCTGATTTCGGCCCAGGCCTCCTCTGCATTTCCTGACAGATTGAACGGCAAGCGTGCTAAATAGAGAAGACGTCTCTCTCTTACGGCCACCCTTGAAATGACGTCCATTATACTCTATGAAATGACATGAAATGTTTTCCCTTGATTTGAACAGTAATTGAGCAAAATCTGTGAGGATATATGCTCCTGTTATTAGATATTTTTGAATTACACACAAAACGTATCAGAACATGGATGAAAGTGTATCATGGAAGATAGGATCACATTTAACACAGAAGGAAGAATGCAATATGTCGTTTTTATTCTGTTACGAGTTTTAAATGAAATAGGAAATTTGTCAAAAACCTGATTTTATTTTTTGTCCTCCTGTTGTGTCTAAGAGTTGGTCACAAAAACTGGTGGCAGGAAGACAACGTCGCGTAGGCATAAATGTGCTTTGGCTTGTTTAGCATTTTTCACGTGGTTTCCCTCCAGTATTCAATGGTTCAGACCACTGAATGGCCGATAGGTATTCTTCACAATCTACCTTTCCTTGATTTACGTCAAGTAGTTGATGAGTAGATTGCACATCATCCTGATAAATCTGTGCTTTGACGGACGTCAATACTTCCACGGTGCGTTATTCCATTGTAAAGTCATACAGTTGTTGAATCAGAAAGGGGAAAAAATGAATTTTAAAATATTTTCTTTGTACCAGAACCCGTAAGTGATCCCACACCACAGTGTTAAAAAAAGCGTTCCGGAGTATGACACCTCATGCTACTCCCTTGAATGCAAGAAACAGTTAGATAGATAGATAGATAGATAGATAGATACTTTATTCATCCCCATGGGGAAATTCAACTTTTTTCCAATGTCCCATACACTTGCTGTAGCAAAACTAATTACATACAATACTTAACTCAGTGAAAAAATATGATATGCATCTAAATCACTATCTCAAAAAGCATTAATAATAGCTTTTAAAAAGTTCTTAAGTCCTGGCGGTTGAATTGTAAAGCCTAATGGCATTGGGGAGTATTGACCTCTTCATCCTGTCTGAGGAGCATTGCATTGATAGTAACCTGTCGCTGAAACTGCTTCTCTGTCTCTGGATGGTGCTATGTAGAGGATGATCAGAGTTTTTCATAATTGACCGTAGCCTACTCAGCGCCCTTCGCTCAGCTACCGATGTTAAACTCTCCAGTACTTTGCCCACGACAGAGCCCGCCATCCTTACCAGCTTATTAAGACGTGAGGCGTCCCTCTTCTTAATGCTTCCTCCCCAACACGCCACCACAAAGAAGAGGGCGCTCTCCACAACTGACCTATAGAACATATTCAGCATCTCACTACAGACATTGAATGACGCCAACCTTCTAAGGAAGTACAGTCGACTCTGTGCCTTAACCTTATCCCGTTAAAGCGTTCTTATCCATGGTCTGTACAATTACATTTTAAATGTTCTGAAAGTGTGTACCTCAAACACATCGTCGGGCAGCTCGTCCCATGCACTTACTCACGTCATTGGTCAAAAGTGGTCCCTCCACTTCTTACTAATGCTCCCCGTCACCTTAAATCAATGTCAATTCGTAACTGATTGTAACTGGTATGTCTGCAGAGACAACAGTATGATTAATCTGATCAGTGATCGGCATAGATTACCATTCTCGTCATCATCATGATCAGCAATGCCATTGTCAGTGTGTGGCAGTAATTGTTATTGACAGATGACAAATTTACAGTAGTAATTGACAGACAGCTATCTCCATTTGTGCAGGGTACTCTAAATGTCATTAATGAGTAGACATTTGTGGTATTGATTCTGCAGTCTGTAATTTGTGTGTTTACGTTTTATTTGCTGCCAAGGGGCGGATATTGACAAATAAATACATAACCAATATGTTCTGATATCCAGTTGCAGCTATCGAAAACTCTCTGACTCTGAAGCCTCTGACTATTCACACGATCAATGCCTCTCATCCGTTTATACACTTCTATCAGGTCACCTCTCATCGTCCGTCGCTCCAAGTAAAAATGCCGAGTCAACTCAACCTATTTTCATCAGGCATGCTCCCTAATCCTGGCAAATCTTTGTAAATCTCCTCTGCACCCTTTCTATGGTTTCCACATCCTTCCTATAGCAGGACAAAAGAAAAAAATTCTTCATGTTTTTAACCTAACAGAGCTCTAGCATCACTCCTCCATAACGTCCTCCGTCTTCAACGAATCTTACAACGATAGAATTCCCTACACAGCCGCCATCGCCTTCTGCGGTTTCTGCAGGTATCCCGTCACTCCCTTGTCCATTAACCCTCCCTACTAATCTCCTTTCTGGCATTATTATCACTGCAAACATTACAAGACAACTACCTGCATCAACACGTCCTCCCTCATTCCCATTCATGAGACCCAATAGATTCCGGTACCGCATTGTGGAACACTATCGCTTCGCATTCACCCTCTAAAATCCATGCTTTCTGGACTAGCGAATGAACGTGTACGTGTACAGTGCTCGTCCAGGCAGCATCTCCAGCGTCTGGACCAATGACCACAGTTGCAGGGGAACTCGCCACTTCTGAGTCCCCGTGTGTGTCAGAAACCTGTTTTGCCTAGAAATACATCTACGTTAATCACTGCTCTTTTCTACCTCTTCCCATTCGCCACTGGAAAGGCTGCAATCCTATAAAAGAGAAGTCAATCATTGCCTTCAGAGGAGCAATTGGAGGCAGATAATAAATGATGCCTTGGTAACAACACAGATATCGCAGAAATCAACAGAACCAGTACGAGCGTTGATGTACTGATCAGTGAACCGGATGTATTGTTTAATGGCGCAACGCACAATGAAATGGCGGAGTAGGAATTGAAATGAATTGCTGTCGCAGCAAATGTCAACAGTTTCCGAGTTACTGATAGAAAGCAATTTACAAGAAAAGGTGAATCACACGGAGAGACTAGAGCAGTCACCCTGACAAATCATATTCATAGCGTGTTATCAGCGCTGAGATATTCCCAAAGAAGTCTAGGGCCACGGACCAGTGTGAAATACATACTGGATACAGAGTCAGCCCACAGTGATGATAGCAGTTCCGCCCATCGCACATCGATACCAGTTCCACGATAGATACAGACGTGAGACTGACTCCAGGCAACCGAGGGCTGCACATCGATACAAGTTCCACACTGGTTGCAGAGTGGTGAGACCTTGTATTTTGCTATAAGCTGAGGACCGCTTGTCGGTTCCAGCTCCACTAGTAGGCACAGAGTAGTATGAACTACAAAAGCAGAAGGAAATGAGATTGAATGGTGAATTGAACACACCGTCTGTTCTGTAAATATTTAGTTTGGTAAGGAAAATGAGAACACAATGAAAGGGGAAATGGGACAGAGATAGTCATGACGTCACTGATTATCACTACAGAGAAATAGGCTTTTCATCTAGGTCATCCCTCTGTGATCCTCTGCCGTGCCCCATATATCTGCACGCTCTGTCCCTCTCTCATCCTCGTAGCTACACAACCTTCACTGAAATGATACAATTGAATCGCATCTACCAGTTACGCTTGCAGATCCTTCCACACTCACTCGAACCTCTGAGTGAATAACATCTACTCCATACACTGCTTGCATATTTCAACTTTCTCTCCAAGCATATGAACTCTAGTTGTAGATTCACTCTAACGATGGAATATTAAACATACAATTCTACTCCATATTGCAGGGCTTTCGGTCCACAATGTTGTGCCCAATATGCAACTACTCTAGAAACTCCTTGGACTTTCCCGAGCGCCTAGACCTCTACTTTCATAACCTCTATGTACCTGTCTAAAAGACTCTAATAAGACCCTATTGGATCCGCTTCCACCACCGCCGCAGGCACAGCATTCCATGCACAAACCACTCTCTGTGTCAAAAACTTGCCCCTGGCATCCCTTCTGTACATATTACCAAGCACTTTCAAACTATACCCTGTTGTGTTAGCCATTTCGGCACAGGGGGTAAAACTCAGACTATCCACGAGATCAATCATACTCCTCATGTTATACACCTCTGTCAGGTCACCTCTCATGCTCTGTCACTACAAGGAGAAAAGGCCCTGTTCTCCTAATGTACGTCATCCATTCCAGGCAACACCCTTGTAAATCGCCTCTGCACTCCCTCTCTATTATCCACACACCCTCTCTATAGAGTCTATTGTATAGACCCTGAAAGGGGAAAATCTGCGTGCATTCACCTTGTTCATTTCCCGAACTCTTCCTTTCAACTTATCGCTGGGCATTTTGAAGCATTGATATTTCAAAACTGTAAGTAGGTGGCCAGAACAGCCCACGGTAT
The DNA here is from genome assembly GCF_048418815.1 of Hemitrygon akajei. NCBI lineage: Eukaryota > Metazoa > Chordata > Chondrichthyes > Myliobatiformes > Dasyatidae > Hemitrygon > Hemitrygon akajei. The sequence goes on from NW_027332014.1 coordinate 1,576,939, forward strand.
TCTATCTACAGCCTCACGAACGTGTTGAACAGCGTCAACATAACGGCCGCACTCGTTTACCCCGTGATCTGATTGTGAAGGCCACTGTGATTAGAGCTCAATAGGAGCTGATCAGCCTGTGACGCCGATTTCCTGTAATTATCGATCTGTATCGCCAGGTTTGTTTTTAAATACTGCACACATATTGAATATGTGCGCCGAAACCTGTTGTATCTTTCCTCATACCGCAAACCATCTCACATTTGTCTGTATTAAATACCATCTGCAATTTTTCAGCCCATTTCCTCGCCAGTCAATATCATACGACAAGCTTGGATAGAGTTCCTGGTTGGAACCAAACCTCCAACTTAGGTGTCGCCCGCAATCCTTTTGATCCAGTTTTCTACATCGACATCGAAATCATTAACATGCATGATGAAAAAGAAAAATAATGGGCCTAACAGCAATCCATGCACTACACTTGTCAGAGTCAAAGAATCAAACATCCACTCTCTGCTACTCGAGAAAAGAACGTTCATCAATCCGTCCACAAGCTACATCTAAATTCGTGTGGGCACGTAACTTTTTTTGTATTATCAAAGGCCCCTGGAATATTACTCTCTATCTATTTTATATATTCAGAAGAACATATGTACAACGTGTTTTATTGTGATAAAATAATTAGCCGTTGCTGTCAGCAGCTGTTACTGTGACGTTCCTCATTCAAATGACACGAAATGACTAGAACAAGCGACAGTAAAAATGATCCTATCTTCCCCCCTCAATAAGTTCTACCCTATTGCACCTGCCGAGCTGATGTCCCGCCCTCAACGTCAGAAGTGAATGGGAGAACATAAGTCTGTTTGAAGTTGATTGTCCATGTTGATTGTTCAGGATGATTGTCTGCGTTAGACAGAAAATGAGATCACCTGATCAGAAAATGTCCCAGTTCAGCAGATGTCGTCAGATGTCTTAGAAAGTACAATGGTTCGTATTACTTCTTGCTTAAAAGTTAATAACTTGTAACATCCCTTGTCGATACGAATTCACGGCACGGTTGCAGTGTGAGAAAAACTCTTTAATGTAACTGATGGGTAGCTGCTTGTCCCCCATGCGGCTGATGTCATAAGTACACTAATTGCCTCAGTGGAATTGCATATACTCTGAATTGCATATAACTCTCTAAAACCACCCACCAGTCTATAAGAGCAGTGGGAAAGTTCCGTGCAACTGAATGCTGCATCTGACGGAATATGGGATATCCAGCAATTTACTACATCGCGGGTGCATTCTATCCTGTAATTGTAGCGATCGGTATTCCTGGTAAGATACTGTAGCTGGTCACTCAGTGTATGGTGCCGTCGTCTCCTAGCTTTTGTTCTGCTGCACTGTTTGGACTTTTGCTGAACACAGACGCTACCGTCGTCTGAGATGTGTTTCTAGAATTGAGGATTCAAGCATCTGATAGTTTTGTTATTCCGCTTCCATATTTTTTTTCAATGTGATGTTTTTTCTTCTTCTTTCTTTTGTCAATTACATTGGTGCTAATATTGCCATAGTTTCACAGTTTCACCTTTCTCGGTTCTCTGAACCGATGTTGGTCGCTTTTCCAGATTGAAAGTTTTTTTTTCATCGGAACGGCCAGTCGAATGTCGGCACTCAGCTCTGCTCTTCCATAAGCCCTTAAATTATAATTTATGCATTGAATCTCATATTTTCACTACAAATAATCGCTTCAGCTATTTTACCTCAAATAATGGAAATGGTGCTGTTTATGGAGAGATCGACCTTCACCGGTAGGTGAGTCGTGGAAATCAGATCCCTGCCTCTTAACGGTCGGAAAGTCGCCAATCCACAGCCACTTCTGTTCATTATTGTCCTCCGGGGGAATGCACCGACGGAGTCCCCACATATTGAATTTAAGTTTTTTCACTTCCAAAAATTATATACTTTTCAGAGCAATCAAGCATTTCGAGCTACTGATAATTCTGTGTTGTATCTTTCTCTCCAAATTTCCCGTAGTTAACTTAACGGCGATTGTGATCCTATCTCGGGGAAAATGCGGACTCTCCAAATGCATCACCCGTTACCTGGTTGGAATGGCAACAGCGGATGTGATGGTGGTTATCGTTTTCGCTTTAGTGGAACAGACCAACAATATCTACATTTATTCCAGATCCCTGCTGATCACTCCTGTATGCGCAGTGACAAATGTATTTAAGGTTGCGACGAGGGACTGTTCTGTTTGGTTTACTGTTAGTTTTACCTTCGATCGTTTCATCGCAATATGTTGTCGAAAGCTGCGGGAACGATACTGCACTGAGAGAACAGCAACGGTGGTTATGGTGACCGTGATTATAGTGAGCTGCGGGAGAAATGTCCCGTTTTACTTTTCCATTGAACCTTACGTCATCATTGACAACATACCGTGGCGTTGTGTCTTCACTCATGAATACGCTACTTTACCCCTGTGGAAAGGAATCGAATTACTGGATACCATTTTAACACCATTGCTACCAATCGGCTTAATTCTAGTGTTCAATGGGTTTACAGTAAGACATATCATTGTGGCAAATAGAGTCCGCAGAGGTCTTCGGAACAGCAGTGATAATCAGAAAGATACCGAGGTGGAAAACCGTAAAAAATCGATGATTTTGTTGTTTGCAATTTCAGCTAATTTCATATTATTTTGGATACCCTATCTAGCTTATTCCCTGAACTGGCAAACGGTTAATTATTTTTATCAGGACAGATATTTGAGTACCCCGCTATACATCCTACAACAATCTGGGCTCATGCTACAAATTCTGAGCATGTGCACCAATACTTGTATCTATACACTGACACAGAGGAAATTCAGAAAAGAGCTGAAGAATGGACTGAAGTATGTGTTTACATTAAATGGCCATCTGTGTAGATAACGACCACGTCCAAATGCAGCTCAGAGGAGTTTTCGAATAAAACAGTTTTAAATATGAGTAGGTTGGTCATAAATTCAAAGAATCATTTGCCTGGTCATCCAGAAATTGCAGTCTCCACGGATGATTGTATGTTTCCTGCAGTTAAAGTAGGAAACTGGACAAACGTTCGTTGAGCTGGCATGATTGTTACATGTGTTCTGGTACACTCCAATCTATCACGGAGAATGAACAGTCGCAATGGTGGGAAGGGCTTCTGAACTTCCCCGGGTTCAGATGTTTCAGAATGCATAGAGTCCGGTAAAGAGTGCAAATAGAGTGCCATTGAAACACGGAGAGTATGACAGTAACACAGCTGTACAAAGGAAATAAACCGTAGAGATATTATTTATTGATAGACTGTGATCTCAGAAGCAGAAAGGGAGCAATCACTCTTTTGAGAGTATTCTGTAGAGACCACAAGCTCTGCCACCCTTTCAACAAGATAAAATAAAACAAGATAAAAATCGGGAGAATCGAGGAACATTTCGGGAGATCGATTTTGAACAGTGCCATATTGAGACGGTTCTTATCCCAGCCAACCTAATCTCCATAATATTCACTGGCACTTCGACAGGTTAAAAGGTTTAGATATGACAGAATTTCTCAGTTGCGTCTCGGAAGGTGTCCTGGGACAATAAGGGAGCATGCGAAATAAAGAACTGTCCATTCAGGATCTCGTAACATTTACTATAACCTTACACTGGGATAGGAGCTGATAGTATGGAACGTATTTAACTGATGCAATTAGGTAGGAACTTGTCAGCCCAATTTGGGAAACGGACCACTGTGTAGATAACGTCCAGGTACAATTGCAATTGCAGTTTTTGATAAAACAGTTTTTTTTTAAAATTGTGTAAGTTTGGCAAATATGTCATGTTCAAACAATCATGTCCCTCGACATGCTGAAATGAATAAATTCCAAACTATCACACAGAATTGACAATCATAGGGGAAATGGTACCGCAGCATAAAAATACATGACAAACAGTCTCCGGGACAGTTTCATCCACCAGGCCATCAAATTGATGAACTCACGCTGATTTGCGTGTATTTCTATGTTACATTTATTGCTCTATTTATTATAGATTACTATGATTGCACATTGCACCTTGTGACGGAGACTTAATGTAAATATTTTTACTCCTCATGTATGTGAAGGAAGTGAGAAATAAAGTTAATTCAATCACAAATGAAGGAATGACATCGGACTTTTCGGGGTTCAGATGTTTCAAAATGGTCATAGTCGGGTGGAACAGTTTAAAAGAAGTATCTTTGAAACACAGGGAGATTGTGATCGTATCACAGCTGAAAGGGGGGCACGCTGGGACTGTAAGTTACTAGACTGTGACAAGAACTCAGAAGAAGGACGGGAACAAACACTCGTTTGGTACTATTCTGTACAGAGCTCCCATCAACAAAACGAAAACAACATAAAGAGACAGCGAGAGATCGGGAGATAAATTATGGACAGGTGCCATATTAACACGATTGTCGTCAGAGGCAAGTTAAACTGCACTAATATTCATTGGCACTTCTTTTTATAAGGTTTAGATGTGACAGAATTTCTCGGTTACGTCCGGGAAGGACTCCTGGCACAATAAGCGGCAGGCGGTCTAGCGAACAATCCATTCCGGATCTAGTACTAGAAAATTAGAGGGATCAGGTAAGAGATCTCTCCGCGGGTCAGCATTTCAGAAATGATAGAGCAGAGTTATTCGATATTTACTTATACCTTACACTGGGATAGGAACAGACGGTATTGAAACTACTTAATTGATACTATTCGGTAGGACCTTGGGAGCTGAATTTCGGAAGTGATATGTTCCTTCAAACAGACAAGAGAAATAGGGAGATTGTTAATGGAGCACTTGAATGGGGTTCAGTACTGGCTTGCTTCATCGAGGCGGGGAACGCATGGCCGTGTTGTAACCGCGGTTGATAAGAGATATGGAACATCTCTTCAAGAAGAAGAATGAATATGCTAAGGTTTGGGAAGAAAGGATCAGACAGCGCTATGGAAAGTCACAATGCAACCAAGTGGAATTTAACAATGAATTCAGAAGGGGACATGAGAAGGCCTGCGAGCCGCATTAAGGTAGATGAATGCCAAGAGATGACGAGGGCGAGAGAGTGGGCGAGATGAGCGATAAAGGAGGAATAATGTGCCTGGAGTGCAAGGAGGCAGTGAAGGTCCTTATTGATACTTTGCTTCGGTATTCAGCTGTGACTGCGACCTTGATGAATGTGTATACAGCGAAAAAGGCAGATGCCATTTTCTGTTTTTTTTTTTCTTTAGCAGATGTGCTGGGGCAGGCAGATGCTTAGAATTGCAAACTTGAAACTGATTAAACATGAATATTAGCCATTTCTCGGTGCTAGAAGGGATATAATCCAGGTAATTAGAGAGAGCAAGCCGGAGAAGTCGCAAGGGAGGATTGGAGAATGGCAAATTATATTTCTTCGTTCAAGAAATGTAATAGAGATAGCCCTGAGAATTACAGGCCAGTGAGTCTTCCAGCAGTAGTGGGTAAGGCATTGGAGAGGTTCCTTAGAGACGGTATTTACGGAGAAACGTATTCTGTTTTGGGATAGTGAGCATGGCTTTGCGTCCCTTATGAGCCTGAATAAATTAAATGTAAAAGTGAAAATTAAGCAGATGAAGATAGAAGAGTCGGTGAGGTATATATTAATCTTGCAAGGTGTTAGACTGGGTTCACATTGGTGCAGGCATTTAAAAGTCATGTGGCCTGGGATCCTGTGAAAACTGTCTGCATAGATTCAACACTGGCTAAGCAAGGGAAGGCCGATGAAGTAGTCGATGGAGTGTATTCTGCCTGGAGGACAGTGGCTAGAGATGTTCCGCAAGGAAGGTCTAATCATCAGTACACCTTTCAACTTTATCTAGACTCTTCTATTACAGTGTTCTGAGAGACAGACATTAATTTGATCATCCTACAGGAATTGGACAACTTATTGAGTTAGGGCAGATTTTGAAAGAAAAATACTGAATTCGGACTGAAACTGCACGCTATCGAAACTGAAATCACCTTTACTTATTACAGGGCAGATGCTACGATTACATCGAAACAATCTTTTCCAATGGAACCCTACAACTCAAAACCTGCATTTAAAAGTAATCAGCAGCATCCTTCGGTGTTCCCGAAATGATCCAGCCTCCCAAAATGTGAATTTCAAATTGACAATTCAATCCAATTTGTCTTAATGTCAATTTACCATTGAACGGCGGGTTTATCGTACCAGGAATAGATACACTAATATCTCGTGCACTTTAGCCGTGACTTTACATGGCCAATGTGAAATCCGTGTCTCCCTCCGAAATCAATACCACAGCAAACAAACGTAAGAACACACTCTAAATGCGCAGGTAAGGCACAACAAAAATCTGAGCTCGAACGTTCCTTCCTTCAAAACTGTCGCCAGTAACTTGGGTATATAAAATAAGCAGTTAATTGCAAGAGTGAAAATCCTTATCAAATATTCTAGATAACAAAGTGAAACCAGATGTCGGTGGTTGCTTATGGTTCCATATACTAAGACTTGATGCAATTTCGGAAACAGAAGCATCTCTGATATTCACATGTTCCTGCAAGTTTATTTGAACCAACGAAACAGAAATTTACAGACAGTGGGATCCAATTATGAAAGAAAGGATTGATTCAAATATACCTTGAGTACATCCTAACAATCACACGACTGGACTGCCGTTGATTCAGGCACACATTACCATTGTTTCTCTTTGAACTGAACTCACAAATGTTTAGTACTTGTGCAATATTTTACATTCTCAGTGCGTTTACACTTTAAACTCTCGCAGAGCATCATATAATTTTACGTGTTGAACAGTTAAGAAATAATCCATAATTAGAATCAACAACATTTAGGAAATCCTTCCGAGCGAAAGCAAAGAGACGCTGGTTGCTATGTATCGTACGCAAGTTAATATTCAACATATTGAAGTCATGTCGTCAGCACGTGACCAAATCTCCAAAGACTTAAACGTGCTCTCACTTCCAGTCACTAACCAGAGATGGGATTGTGACTAAATGGATGATTTGTTTTATAGTATCATGCTTAATAATCACCATTACAACCGCTGAAGTAACAGATTTGGACACAGTATAGAGACCGTTGCCACACGGACCTGCAATCCGAATCTATGGTCTTTACCGCCTTAGTAATAGAGTGCAGGTATATTCCTTTAGTGTGATGCCTCCCTTATAATGGGAAGCAGGAGATTAGGATGATGGCGCCTAACGGAGACTGTTTTGCTTGCATCTTCGGAAAATGCTCGATTTCTATCTTTAAAAACTCTTTATCTTCATTTCCAGAGTTCTTTTGAAGACTCTGACCTGGCTTTAAACGCCATAGAATCATGTACAACTATAAAAGGGATAGATAAGATAGAGGCAGGAAAGTTATTTCTACTGGTAGATGAGACTCGAACTTGGGGACCTCTCCTCACGATTCGGCGATGTAGATTTTGGACGTAGATGAGGAAGAACTGCTTTTCCCAAAGAGTCATGAATCTGTGGAATTCTCTGCTCACAGAAGCAGTTCAGGCTAAATATATTTATGACAAGTTTGGATATATTTTTGCATAGTTGGGGAATTAAGGGTTATTGAGAAAAGACAAATCAGTGGGGATGACTCCATGGTCATGTTGTCCATGATCTGATGAAATGGCGGAGCGGGCTTGATGGACCAACTAACCTATCCCTGCTTCTATTTGTTAAGTTCTTCTGTTTTTATGTTTGCCGCTCATCTGGTTACATTCAGTTAGCACGTCTATCAGTATGCTCTGCTAATACCCAAAAGTAACTCTTCCTTTCCTATCCTTGTATTTTCGACAGAGGTCGAATGTTACGTCTATAATTCTGAGGCTTTATAAAGCTGCTATGTGTTATCACCTTTTGACATGTTTGCATACAAACACAGTCCAATCAATTTCTTTTCCTCTGCAGTACCTAGACAGTGCATAGCTCTCCGTTGATCAGTTGAATTTAACAGCTCAGTAAGGTTGTCCACAGCCAGTAATGAATATCATGATCAATATATCTCAGGTGTTGAGGCACAAAGTATGCAGTGCATGTTATTTGTTCTTTCAGATTCTTGCCCCTGTTTCCTTCCATTGTTACTTTCGTTCTTGTCCCCAATGGGGAAGTCGGTGGGAGTGTTGGCAACAGTACTCGGTAGGAGATTCTTCTGGCAGGAGATTTTTGGAAATGGGCTGCCTATCATCGTCATAATCATACGGAGCTGCATCACTACGTCCAGCACAAACGTCCGATTTCAAACCTAGGGCTTGTTTCCTCTTTTCCTGTCAATAGAGATGCTGGCCCAGCAGCTTTTCTATCTGCTTTCGCCATTCAGTTTGATAACCAGTATTACATTTCATTTCCGATAATGACTTCGATATTATCTTCAAATACATTCAAATCAGTAGAGATTTTACTCAATCCTTCCACATCACTACTATCTAATCTGCTTCTTATCGCACACTCCATTCTTTTACATGGCTTCTAAAACTGATTCAAATGCATTATTTACAAGCTCCACCCACCCACAAGCCTGACAAATAAGTTTGCCAGCTTCTCTTCAAGAAGGGTCAGCACCTCATAAAAAACATGATTGCTTCTTCTAATCAGTCCTTCTGTACTTCAGCTTGCTGCCGCAATCCTGCCCAGTTCTCAGTTAAGCATCATTTTGCTCTGGCTTAGTTTAACTTCATTACCTCACATTTTCCCACGGGTAACCATCCATATCGTTATCATAGCGTTTTTATTTGCCTTCATACATCCATGACCTGCGATATCCCCACACTGAGGAGAATTCCGCGTTATCTACTTCTGCATCACAACAAATTTTTAAAAAAGACAAGAACTGAGTGCGATCATTTGGTTATGGGGGACTTTAATTTCAAAGATATTGAGTTGGTAAACCCAGTGACTAACGGATTGCAAGGAAGTGAGTTCGGAGTGATTGATTTTTTTGACCCTGTATGTTAATGCAAGAGGGGAGGCCTGACAAGATTTGAAATTATGTATAGAATTTTGAGTACGGAAGCTACTGTGCCTTTCGGAGTAAGTGATCCTAACATTGTTAGTCTCGATTATGTTTTTCGGGAATTACATCAATAAAAGCTGAAACCATTAAATTGCATTTCATTAAGGCAAAGCTTTGAAGATGCAGCTCAGAATTCAGAAGGCAAGCTGGAAGGAACCGCTTGATGTTGAGTCAGTTGAAGAACAATGGGTGTCAATTTAAAACAGTAAATGCTGTGCTGGAAACGGTAAAACCTAAGTTCCTGAGAAGCAAAAAAGAAACTCCAAATTTCAAGTTTCAATAAAGTTCGAATTTCAAAGTAAAATTGATTGTTAAAGTACATATATGTCACCTGAGATCTGCGGGCATTTTTGCAAATCATTAGACGGTAGTGTAGGCCTCCGTTAGGCTCAATAGATCATGGATTTGCACCTTCAAAAGTTTTTTTTTTGTATGGAAGACCGGCAGTTGCCCAAGCTGCAAGTCTCTCCTCTTCACGCCACCAATATTGTGCAAGTGCAGGGCATTAGGACCTATACAGCCTGGCACCTGCGTCGCCGCAGACTATTGTGTGGTTAACTGCCTTGCTCAAGGACACACACACAGCCTCAGCCAAGGCTGGAACTAGCGGCCTTCAGATAACTAGAGGAACACCTTAAACACTTGGCCACGTGCCAACAGAAATCTATAGACTAGTACATGGATGAATAAAGATATACGTAAAATATTGAAGAAAAGTTAGCTATCGAAAGAATAGAGAAAAGTTAGTATTGCTGTAAACATCGGGCATATAAACATATACGAGCTATAGCCAAGTGGGAATTTCAGATTGTCAAAATGCAGATTGTGAGGAATGTTGCCGATAACCCTAAAAATGAACTCCGCCAATATTTTCCCAATAACCTAGTAATAAAATAAAAGTCAAAGAGCACGTAACGAGTATTAGGAGTGATAGTTAGGTGTTAAGTTATGCAGAGAAGGACAAAGCCGATACTCTTAACTCATATTTGGCTACTGTATTCATCTGCGAAGATGTTAGCAATATGCCAATGCAGGAGAAAAAAACAAGGTTGTTTTTACTGTTGTCTCAGCAGGGAGGCAGCAGAGCAGACGTCATTGTTTTCCACAAATGTGTGGACTCTGAACTGATTCTTGTCTTTATATAATCTATTCACTGCATTTTAATGTGGACACGAGAAGCTTCATGTAATGACCTGCTAAGCCTGGAAACATTCTGAAACAAGTGGCTATTCGATAGTCAAGTGCGTAGGATCTGATCTGATTCTGGTTCTCTGACAATGAAGTCATAGCAACTGAATGTTATTGCAAGGAACTTCAGGTAATGACTTGCTAAATCTGAGTTCATTCTCAGAGGAGTATCTGTACTCGGAGGAGTAAAATGCCAGACCTACTGAAGAAGCAATCTGTAATCCCCTTTGTCTCTATTTGGGTAGCCTTATTTAACTGGTTTGGACCAGATGGAGTTGAAAAACACAAATACACAAGGCAGGGTTTGGACAATGTTGGATGTCGCCCTGTACAATAACTAGTGAGAAGGTGACGAACTTAGATCAGGTGACTTTGAGACAATAGGATTTGGAAACCTCTTTTCCAGGGTAATAACTTTTCCCTTCATTGACTGTTCATGGAGGGTTTGCGTTTCCAGTAGGGTGCACACAGGTAGATAGATTATGAAGCCACGTGATGAGTCAATAGAAGTTACTTGTCGGCATAAGCAGATTCTCTGTGCCTCACTGACCATTATTGCAAGGGGTTGTACTTGTAACAGAATTGGTGTATTGGAGGATGGGAGTGATCTGCAGGATAAATCTGATTGTTCACCGGGATATTTGAGTCACTCCACGTGGGTGAGGTACAGAGAGATCTGCGGTGGGGTAGATAGCGGTTACTAACCCGGATGTTTAATGCAGGGAATTAGGAAACTCTGCAAGTCGGAAGGACTTGCATTGTTTTAATTCGATGTGTAGCTCTAGAAATACGTGTTGAGGAAGTTATCGCAATATGAGGAGTTTGTGTTACCCTGCCTCTGAAGGGGAAACTGCTGGGATGTCCTGTGGAAATCGTCCAAAGGGTGCTGTCGAGCAGGAAGTGTAAACAATTACAAAAAACCAGTAGCAGATGGCTGTCTAAATCCATATTTTATAGTAACGACAAAATGCTAAGGGAGAACGGCGCAGGTTAGAATCGGAAAACAAAAATCAATATAAAGTAGAAGCCAGCGAGATAGGTTACAGCAGGTAGTCCTAGGATGTCAACATAAAGCAGAAGCCGAGCGAAATAGGTCAGAAGGAGAACACAAAATGCTCCAAAAGGAGGTAGAACCTTTTTGAGAAAGGGTTACACGGTTTGAGAGGTATGGACTTGTTTCATATGAACCACTTTCAGATGAAGTGTGAGCAATGACAAAGGAAAATGGAAGCTAGAGGAAGCATGCAAACTACCGTAGTGTTACGCGGAGGGATTAGGCAAACAGTGCCGTGTTTTAAAGAAGTTTATGAATGGGATTCAGAAATCTGCACAGGAAAGGAAGAGCAACACTGGCGATCATGCAAAGTGTTTAAAGCAGATTCAAAAGCTGCAGAACCAACTTGCTGCACAGAGAGGAGTAATGTATGTTTTTTTGATCTAAGGAAAAGGAAAGAGGAGGAAGGTAATTACCCATATATTGATTGGAATGATTTAGCAGATAAAGCTAGTAGCTATGTTTACGATAATTACGAGGCACCATTTCCTGAATGATTTCCACCAACAACATACCAACCGGAGCAGTCTACACGACTAACACCCCTAGTTACTATCAGACAAGGGGCTGCGGGAGCGCGGGGGCACATCATATCAGATCCGGACATCCATACCAGTTCCACGATAGATACAGACGTAAGACTTTTTCCAAGCTATCCAGGGCTGAACATTGGTATGAATTCCACACTGGGTGTAGAGTGGTGAGAATTTGTTATTCCAATAAGTCGAGGGCTTCGCATCGGAACGAATTCTACAATAGACGCGGAGTAGTTTGTACTACAGAAGTAGAAGGGAATGAGATTGAAAGGTGAACTTGAACACATCCTCTGTTCTGCACGTACTGAGACTGGTGACGCTAATCCGTGCAGCAGACTTGTCAGAGTCAAGGAATCAACCATCCCCTCTCTGTTAATCCAGAAAAGAACGGTCATCAATCCGTCCAAAGCCGCATCTAAATTCGTGTGGGCGCGTAAATTTTATTATCAAAGGTCCCGGTAATATTGCTCTCGATCTCTTTTATATGTTTAGAAGAACATACGTACAATGTGTTTTATTGCGATATATGCCATCAGCTGTTACTGTGACTTTCTTTATTCAAATGACCAACTGAACGCTGCTTCTGACGGAATATGGGATATCCAGCGATTTACTACATCGCGGGCGTTTTCTATCCTGCAATTGTAGCGATCGGTATCCATGGTAAGATACTGGAGCTGGTCTGTCTATGTATGGTGCCGTCGTCATCTTGATATTGTACCGCTGTAGTTCTTGAACTTTTACTGAGCACAGATGCTACAGTCCTCTGAAATGTGTTTCCAGAATTGTGGATTCAGGTATCTGATAGTTTTGCGATTCAGTTTCCATGTTGTTTGTGATTTGTTTCTTTTTTTTTCTTAATTCCGTTGGTGCCGATATTGCCATAGTTTCACCTTACTCGGCTCTCTGAACCGACAGTTTTTCCTTTACCAGATTGGAGGTTTTTCTTCAACTGACCGGCCAGTCGAATATCGACACTCCAAAAGCCACTAAATTATAATTTATGTATTAAATCTTATATTTTCACTACATAAATCTCTTCAGCTATTTCATCTGAAATAATGGTGTTATTTGTGGAGCGTTCGACCGTTCGCCGGTAGGTGAGACGTGGAATCAGATTCCCGCCTCTTAACTGTCTGAAAGTCGCCATCCCACTGCCAGTTGTGTCCACTATTGTCCTCCGGGAGGAGTGCAACGACGGCGTCCACACACATTGAATTTATGTATTTCACTTCCAAATAATCTATGCCCTGCATAACATTCATGCATTTGGAGCTAATGATAATTCTGTGTTCTCGTCTTTTTTTTTCCTCCCTCCAAATTTCTTGTAGTAAATTTAACGGCGATTGTGATCGTATCTCGGGGGAAGTGCGGACTCTCCAAATGCATCACCCGTTACCTGGTTGGAATGGCAACAGCGGATCTGATGGTGGTTATAGTTTTCGCTTTAGTGGAACAGACCAACAACATCTACATTTATTCCAGATTCCTGCTGATCACTCCTGTATGCGCAGTGACACTTATATTTAAAGTTGTGACGAGGGAACTTTCTGTTTGGTTTATGGTGAGTTTTACCTTCGATCGTTTCATCGCACTATGTTGTCGAAAGCTCGGGGAACGATACTGCACTGAGAGAACAGCAACTGTGGTTATGCTGACCGTGTTTGTAGTGAGCTGCGGGAGATGTGTTCCGATTTACTTTGCCATTGAACCTTACGTCATCATTGACAACATGCCGTGGCGTTGCGCCTTCACACATGAATACGCTACTTCACCCGAGTGGAGAGGATACGAATTACTGGATAGCATTTTAACACCGTTGCTACCAATCGGCTTAATTCCAGTGTTCAATGTGTTAACAGTAAGACATATCATTGCGGCAAATAGAGTCCGCAGAGGGCTTCGGAACAGCAGTGATAGTCAGAAAGATACCGAGGTGGAAAACCGCAGAAAATCGACGATTCTGTTGTTCGATATATCAGCTAATTTCATCTTATTTTGGATACCCTATGTAGCTCATTCCCTGAAATGGCAAATGGTAAATTATTTTTATCAGGACAAATATCTCAGTTCCCCGGTATATATACTACAACAATTTGGGCTAATGCTGCAAATTCTGAGTATGTGCACCAATACTTGTATCTATACACTGACTCAGAGGAAATTCAGAAAAGAGCTGAGGAATGGACTGAAATATGTGTTCACATTAAACGGCCGTCTGTGTAGATAACGACAAAAAATTGCAATTCGGAGGAATTTTCCAATAAAACAGTTTTAAAGATCAGTAGGTTGGACATAAATTCAAACAATCATTTGCCTGGTCATCCAGAAAATGCAGATCCAAACTACACAGAGAATTGACAATCACAAGGGTGGCAATGGCTTCTGGACGTCCCTGGGTTCAGATGTTTCAAAATGCACAGAGTGGGGAAAAAGAGTGCAAAGGGAGTGGCAATGAAACACAGAGAGAGTATGATTGTAACACATCCGTAGAAAGGGAAGAAACTGTGGAGAGATTGTCTACTGATAAACTTAAATTGATCTCAGGAGCAGAAAGGGAAAAAATAATCACCCGTTTGAGAGTATTCTGTAGAGACCACACCCCCTCTCATCCAGTCAAAATAAATAAATAAATAAATACATGGAGAGGCGAGGATCTGTTTGGGAGGTGGTTTTTGAACAGTGCCATAATAAGACGGCTGTTGTCATAGGAAACTTAATCTCCCTGATATTCATTGGCACTGAGATAGGTAAAATAGTTTAGAAATGACAGAATTTCTCAGTTGCGTCTCGGAAGGTGTGCTGGGTCAATAAGAGGGCAGGCGAAATGGAGAATCGTCCATCCAGGATCTCGTACCAGAAAATGAAATGGATCAGGTGGCAGGTCTCTTCATTGGTCAAATATTGGACATTTTCTATCTCATTGCACTGGGATAGGAGCTGATTGTATCGAACGTATTTAGTTGATTCTGCTAAGTAGGAACTTGGAAGCCTAATCTGAAAAAGGAAAACTGTGCAGATAACGTTCAAGTCCAATTTCAATTCAGCAGAGATTTTGATTAAAACAGTTTCCAAAAATGAGTAATTTTGGCAAATATATCACGAGTTTAACAATCCTGTCCCTGGTCATCCTGAAAAGAATAAATTCCAAACTACCACACAGACTTGACAATCATCCGGGAAACGGTACCACAGCATAAAAGCCAGGACCAGCAGCCTCCGGGAAAACTTCATCCACCAGACCTTCACACTAATTAACTCACGCAGACTTGAGTGTATTTCTATGTTACATTTATTGTTCTTTTTATTATAAATTACAAAGTTTGCAAATTGCACCCTGTTGCGGAAACGTAACGCAGATAATTTTACTCCTCATGCATGTGAAGGTTGTAAGAAATACAGTTAATTCAACCACAAAGGAAGAAATCAATTCCGGATTTTCGGGGTTCCGATTTTTCAAAATGGTCATAGCTGGGTGAAACAGTGTAAAAGTAGTCTCTTTGAAACACAGTAAGAGTGTGATAGTATCACAGCTGTGGAAAGGGGGGGCACTGTAGTAGGACTGTGAGTAGAACTGAGGATTAGGATGGGAACAAACACTCGTTTGAAAATTTTCTGTACGGAGCACCCATCACCAAAAGGAAAAAAAAACACAGAAACAGTGACAGATCGGGAGATAGAGTTTGCACAGGTGCCATGTTAACACGACTTTTGCCAGTGATAACATAAACTGCAATAATAATCACTGGTACGTCCTCTGTTTAGAATGGTTAGATGTAACAGGATTTCTCGGTTATGTCCGAGAAGGACTCTTGGCATAATAAGCGGGCAAGATGTCTGCGAACTATCCTTTCTAGTACTGGAAAATCGAAGGGATCAGGGAACAGGTCTCTCGGCGGGTCAGCATTTCAGAACGATAGAACAAAGCTATTCGACGTTTCTAATACCTTACACTGGGATAGGAACAGACGGTATGGAATGTGTTTTATTGATACTATTCCGTAGGAACCAGATCCGAATTTGGCAATTGATGTGTTCCTTCAAATCCACAAGAGAAATATGGAGATTGTTAAGGGAACAGTTCGAGGGGTTTCAGTATAGGCTTGTTTCTTTGAAGCGGGGAACGAATGGCCGTGTAAAGTAACCCTGTTTGATAAGAGAGAATTACTAGAGTGAACATCCTTACAAAATATTCTAATCCAGGTATGAGTGATTGCGGCCCCATATACGAAGACTTGATACAATTTCGGGAAAAAAAGTAAGCAGTCTCTGATATTCACATGTTGCTACAAATTTATTTCAACTAATGAAGCAGACATTTGCAGACAGTAAGATCCAATTGTGAAAGATTTGATTCAACTATCTTTCCAGTACAATCCTAACAACCATACGCCTAGTCTTCCATTGATTTAGGCACGCATTACCACTGTTTTTCTTTGAACTGAACTCACAAATATTCAATACTTGTGCAATATTATACATTCTCAATGCGTTCACAATTTAAACTCTCGCAGAGCATGACATATTTTTAAGTGTTGAACAGTTAACAAATAATCCGTAATTGGAATCATACAACATTTAAGGAATACTTTCGATTTGAAAGCAAAGGGACGCTGGTAGTTATGTATCATACGCAAGTTAATATTCAACATATTGAAATCATTCCGTCCACACGTTACAAATCTACAACGATTTAAACGTGCTCTCACGTCCAATCACTTACCAAAGATGGGATTGTGTCTAAATGATCGATTTGTTGTAGAGTATCATGTTTAATAATCACTATTATCACCGTTGAAGTAACAGTGTCACAGGGACGTTGGAAGCAAACCAAAGTGCAGGATACCGACACGTAGGTAGTAGTAACGGAAGTGGTTTATTATCAAGGTTATCAATTAAAATATCAAAGTTATCAATTATCAATATCAAAGTTGCATGTTGTAATACACCATGTAATACCATCCCCTACCTTGTCAGTGACAAATCCCTTAATCCTCGCTCAAAAGTACAATTCAGTTCGTAACGACACACTGGATTCTTCTAATTGTCGTCGCATTTTCACAATTTTATCAGTTGATACCTCGGAGCACTGAGTCACTCTCTTCAAACCTACAAGTTGCTCCCTGAGCGGGATTCTGGTTAACGAGAGTTTGTAAGACAGCGTTTGTGTCCGCTGTGTCTGTTTTTGTCTGGACCTTTCTGTTACAAGGACGTTGGAAACCAACCCAAGTGCTGGACACAGACACGTAGGTAGTATTAACAAAAGTGTGTTTACTAATAGTTGCAATGAAGGCCGGGGAATAGGTCGAGGGGAGCCAAGGAGTGAGCGAAGCTGAATCGGGGATCGAACCCGGGTCACGACAGCAAGACTCGGGAGTTTTTAGGCAGAGTAAGGATGTGGACCAGGGGATGAGCGTGGCCGGGAAAGAACAGAGGGCGGAATGCCCTACTCCTGTTAACACGGGGGAGAATTAATACAGGCAGCCAGTGCGGGAACGGAACTCAGAATATAGAAATCACAATTCGTGACTCGGGGTAGCGGCAAACGACCGGCAATACTCAGCCGGACACGAAGACGACAAAACGAAACAGCGACGGACAATTCGTATCTTGACTCGGAATAGCGGCAAATGGCCGGCAATCACTTAACTGGACATGAAGAGACAGAATTCCCGAAGCAACCCCAGGCACAGAAGCAACTTAGAATCCACCATTCTCGGCGGACGGAACATACATCGCCGCACTGGCGGAAGTAACGGTCCAGCCCTGAGCAGATGGAAGCCGGAGTTTTTATTCTGCCGATTCGGAGGAGAATCAGGTGCCTTAATCAACGTGCCAGGTAGAACATATGGAAACAGGAATTTAAAGAAAATGAGGAGTCAAGGGACCGGACCCTGACCATCAGATTTGGACATTGTACTTGGACCTTTGCCACACGGACCTTCAATTCGGATCTAAGGTCTTTACCGCCTGAGTAGTGGAGGGAAGGCATATTCCTTTAGTGTGATGCCTCCCTTATAATTGGAGGGAGAAGCTTAGGATGACGGAGCCTAACGGAGCCTGCTTTGCTTGCATCTTCGGAAACAGCACTATTTCTATCTTTAGTATCTCTTTTTCTTCATTTTCAGGGTTCTTTTGAAGACTCTGGCCTGGAGCTAGACGCCGTAGGAAGATATAAAACGATGAAAGAGATAGGTGAGATAGAGGAAGGAAAGTTGTTTCCACTAGTGGGTGAGACTAGAACTTGAGGACATAGCCTCACAGTTCGGCGATGTTGATTTTGGAGGGAGATTAGGAGGAACTACTTTTCCCAGAGAGTCGTGAATCTGCTGAATTCTCTGATCAATGAAGTAGTGCAGGCTACCCCAGAAATATATTCAAGACAAGTTTGGATATATTTTTGCATAGTAGGGGAATTAAGTGTTATGGACAAAAAGACAGGTCGGTGGAGATGACTCCATGATCAGATTGACCATAATCTCTTTAAATGGCGGAGCGGGCTTGATGGACCAAATAGCCTACCCCTGCTTCTATTTCTTAAGTTCTTCTGTTTTTTTTATGTTTTCCGCTCATCTGGTTACATTTTGTTAGCACGCCTAAAGACATCTTGCCTTGGACACGGACTGGAACCTCCTCCGAGCCTTGGAAACGGACTGGGCTTAGACACGGAACGACAAACAACCGCAGTCCATTCGAGTAGCGGCAACCGGCCTGCCTACTGAGCCTTGGACTCGAGCACGGTAAAATTGAACACAAGAGCCGGGACCCCTCCTTGGGAACAGGACGTAGGTCCGGGGCTTACACAGAGTCACGGCCCCCTCCTTGGGGACAGGACAAAGGGCCGGAACTCATACACGGATACTACACACGGGGACACAAAGATACAGTTCCAAGCTCAACGATAGATAGTTCCTTCTTCCGGCATGGCAAGGATCCGGTCTCACTCCAGCGGCTAAACTTCGTGGCGATACAGGTGAGGATGCAGATAAGTTGTCAGGCAAGGCTTCAGGTGGTTTGCTGAAAGAAGGGGAAGGGAAGGGAACAGTCCAGTTTCAGGGTAACGGCAAAGACGGCCTGTCTATCTCAACGGAAGCAAGGTCAGAGAGGAACAGATTCAACTGCAGCGTAACGGCAAAGACGGCCTGACTTACCCCACAGAGGGGAGGACAGGGTACTGACAAGACGGACCCCACAGAGGCGAGGACAGGATACTGACAAGACGGACACCACAGAGGCGAGGACAGGATACTGACAAGACGGACACCACAGAGGCGAGGACAGGATACTGACAAGACGAACCCCGCAGAAGCGAGGACAGGATACTGACAAGACGAACCAACACCTACACTCGAACCCAGAGCCACTTATATTTCTGGCCCCGAAGACGAGAATCAGGTGCCTATGATTAAGCCCAAATGATACTAGGGACAGCCGGAAGACCCGGAGTCTGGAGTCCACGGAACGACCGTGTACCGGAAAGTGGATTACATGGACTGGACCGTGACAATGCTCTGCAAATACCCAAACGTAACTTCCTAGATTCTTCGATTCTGCCCTTCTTCTTCTGTCCTTGTATTTTCAGCAGAGATAAAATTTTATGGATGTGATTCTGAGAGTTTATAAAGATGCCATGTGTTATGGCATTTTGATATGTTCGCATACAAACACGGTCCAATGAATTTGTTTTGCTCTGCAGCACCTAGACAGTGCTCTGCTCTCCCGTGATCAGTTCAATTTAACAGTTCACTATGGTTATCCACGGCCAGTAATCAATATCATGATCAATATCTCTCAGGTGTTGAAGCACAATCTATGTAGTGCATGTTAGTTGGTCTTTCGGATTCCTGCCCCTTTTCCCTTCCATTGCTAATTTCATTCTGGTCGCCAATGGGGAAGGCCGTGAGAGTAATGGCAATAGTACTCGATTAATTGGTTAAATGCTGGCAGGAGATGTTTGGAAGTGGACTGCCTATCGTCATAACCATGCGGAGTTGCGTCACTACATACAGCACTAACGTCCTATTTCAAATCCAACCCCTGTATCCCTCTGAATAGAGATGCTGGACCAGCAACTTTTCTATCTGCTTTAGCCACTTAGTTTAATCGCCAGTGTTACGTTTTTTTCTGATAATGACTTCGGCATTCAAATATATTCATAATCAGTAGAGATTTTACTCAATGCTTCCATGTCGCTACAAACGAGTCTACTTCTTATCACTCACTGCTTTCTTTCACAAGCCTTCTAAAACTGATTCAAATGCATCATTCTCACCGGATACTCTATTATATCATGGTCATAAGATAGTCACAAGATACCCAAGGGGTATGTAACAATATGTTCTGATATCCAGTTACAGTGTGATCATTGATTGCAGGGCATTACCACTGATAGTGGTATTGTGCTGAAGAGCATTTTTTTTTATATAAAGGGGACATTGATACGGTTTTACGGTCAAGAATCTTGTTCTCGTTGTGTCCATCATGACGTTGGGCAAGCAATGAATTTACCAGTATATTTGAAGATGGTTCTGAATAAGCAGTGACATTCTTTGTGTGAGAGTTCGTGGGACCGAATGTGATGAGATAACGACATTGCAGCATTGGTGGAACTGGACAGGCAGAGACATTATCCATGTTGTCGGTGGTTTGTCAGAATAAACGTTGATAACTCCACGTGGTCTCTGATATCCCTATGGTCTGTGACAGTCCTGTTATTTACAGTAATTGATCGCTCGAAAGGAGGGGAAATAATCCCAATGGTCTCCTCATAGCCCAGAAAGGGAATAAAATTATCGGTCTCGTAAATGTAATCCTTCTCAACGTATCTATCTGCTTATATATCTATTTATGCAGATATCGATCTACTTATATGCGCAGATTGGCAATAAACTGAAAAAAAGAAACTTTCTTTGCAAGAGCCATAGTGGCGATTTCTATGGAGACTTCCTCGGCTGCAGCGGTGGCCATGACACCTTATGTTTCTTGTTCTGACTTCGCTCTCCATGAAGCGTTGCTGCACCGCCTTCCTGGGTGTTGGATCTTGTAGTTGATCTCATCCGCCGAGTCCGGGAACTGGCTTCACATGCTTGGGTAGCAAATCACTAACTCACGAGGGTTCAAGTCTGGCGGCTACCCTCACTTGTTTTAGCCTGTATGTCTTTGTGCTGTACCGGGGTTGCCACTGTCGGAGGCAAACAGTTACCTGGAGCCACCGGTAAGAGCTGGGTGTCAGGAGAGTACTAAAAGTGGATGAGCTGCAGCTGGGTAGAGTACGACAAGCCCGCCACCATAGGGACAAAGAAGACACTGTTTACAACATTTTAAAATGACGGTTAAATGAGATGTTATTTTGGCATGAAACCTAAGCTGCTAATTAGAGAAATATTAATAATTGGTCTCTTTCATAGCATGTACAACGTGCACTAAATAAGCATCAAATCTAATCGTTGGCAGAGCACAATGGCTGTCTGTTAACGGCAGGGAGTTTGTAAGCGGGTAAAATGAAGTAAATGTATATGTGTCCCTGAGGGTGGAGGACCCACGTTTCACTGAGCCATTAGTAATTCAATGCTGATTATAGTCAATGATATTTAGCGTAATACATGTATAGGATAGTTATTTGACCATTCCAAACTCCACATTTTCAGGACGACAATGACAGTAATTTTATTCACCGGAGAGACAGCATCTGGAAATTCGTTGCAGAGTTGGCGCAACAACACTATCTAGCACGTAGGCCTGTGTGCTTAGGTACCTCCCACTGAAGATCCAGAAAAACCATCCGAACACGCCTGAAGTTTGGTGCAGTCTCCTGCATTCTCATTTACTTCAGACAGTAATCTTCATTATTTTGCAGGAGTTTTCATTGCTTTTGCAAAATATTTGCCTGACCTGTGATTGACAGAGCGACATTATCAGCCAGAAACGGGTGAGTATTTCTCGATATCTATGTTTCACCTTCTGGAGAATTTACCTTAACTTCTTCCAGCGTCACAGAAACATAGAAACATCGAAAACCTACAACACAATACAGGCCCTTCGCTCCACAAAGCTGTGCCGAACATGTCCTTACCTGAACAAATACCTAGAGTTACCGATAATCTGTTTTTCTGAGCTCCATGTACCTGTCCAGGAGTCTCTTAAAATACCCTATCGTATCCACCTCCACTACCGTGGCTGACAGCCCATTCCATGCACTCACCATTCTCTGCGTTAAGAATTTATCCCTGATATCTCCTCTCCTCCTACTTGCAAGCACATTATAGCTGTGTCCACGCGTGCTAGCCATCTCAGCCCTGGGAAACAGCCTCTGACTATCCACAGGATCAATGCCTCTCATCATTATACACCTCTATAAGGTCACCTCTCATCCTCCGTCGCTCCAAGTAAAAAAGGCCGAGTTCAATTAACCTATTCTCATAAGGCATGTTCCCTAATCCAGGCAAATATTTGTAAATCTCCTCCACACCGTCACCATGGTTTCCACATCCTTCCAGCATTCCTCCACTGTACCTTCATCTGTCTTCAACGGGAATCTTAGGACGATACAATTCCCTTATTGGCCCCCAGCCCCTTCTGAGGTTTCTGCAGGTATTACGTCACTCCCTTGTTCACTATCCCTCCCTACTAATCTCCATTCTGGCACCTATCACTGCAAGCGTTACAAGTGTCCTACCTGCATGTACACGTCCTCCCTCATTCCACGTCGGTTAGTCTCAATATAGATTCCGGTATCGCATTGTGGAACACTATCGCTTCGCATTCACCCTCCAAAATCGATGCTTCTTGAATTAGCGAATGAACATGTAAACATTCCCCAGAGTTCCTATCCAGATGGATCTGTGTCCGGTCTGAAAGAATGGAGATCAGTGAATCCCCAGTAGATTGGCAAAACGAGTTTCGAACTACCTTGATGCATAGATTCACGTTGCAGACTTGCTTTTGTAACTCGCCTCTTAAAATATCCTACTTTTTTGTCCACAGATGACACGGAAGAAGAATATGATGGGATATACCACACTTAATTCGAAGCAAGCCAATGCGAATGTTGATGCCATCCAGTAAAGGACTCCGCTTCATCACATTTCATTCTGCAGTGTGTACCGTGTTCAGTGCTCGTCCAGGCAGCACCTCCAGCGTCTGAGCATTGACCACAGTTGCCGGGAAACATCAGTACCTCAGAGTCCCCGTGAGAGTCAGAAAACTGCTTTGACGAGAAATGCATCTCCGTCCGTCACTGTTCTTCTCTCCCTCTTCCCGTTCGCGACTTGAAAGACTGCAATCCTGTGGAAGTTAATCATTGCCAACAGAGGAGCAATTGGAGACAGCCAATAAATGTTGTCTTGGTAATAACACACATATCGCAGTAATCAACAGAACCAGTACGAGTGTTGATGTATTGATCAATGAACAGGTTGTATTGATTCATGGCGCAGTGGACAATAAAATGGCGGAGTAGGAATTGAAATGAACTGCTGTCGCAACAAATGACAACTGTTTCCAAGTTACTGATGGAAAATAAATTACAAGAAAAAAGGTGCATCACACGGCGAGGCAATCATAGTCAGCCTCACAAATCGTATTCAAAGTGTGAGAGGGAAAGATATTTGAGATATTCCCAAAGAGAAACCGAGGGTGACGCATCAATACGAGTTCCACAATGGATACAGAGTGGTGAGTCAGCCCACGGTGATGATAACAGTTCCGCACGTCGTACAGCGACACCATCTCCACGATGGATACAGTCCAGTCATCCTCCAGTGATAACAGATCCGCAGATCGCACATCGATACCAGTTCCACGATAGATAAGACGTGGGAGTACAAGCTTTACAGCGGGAGCAGAATAGTAACACTGCGTTTATCCAATAAGCCGAGGGCCGTTCATCGGTACGAGTTCCACAGTAGGCACAGAGTAGTTTGTACGGCAAACGCAGTAGGAAATGAGCTTGAGAAGTGAGCTTGGACACACCCACTGTTCTGCACATACTTAGATTAGTGACGAAAATGAGAAGACACTGAATAGGGTAATGGGACAGAGATAATCATGAAGTCACAGATTATTACTACAGAGAAACAGGCTCTTCCGTTCATCTAGGTCATCCCTGTGTGATCCTCCGCCCCGCCCCATATATCTGCAACCTCCGTCCCGCTTTCATCCACGTACATACACAACCTTCACTGAAATGCTACAATTGAATCCGCATCTAACAGTTACGCTTGCAGTTCCTTCCGCACTCTCTCGACTCTCTGAGTGAATAACTTCTGCTACATACACTGCTTGCATATTTCAACTTTCTCCCGAAGTCTATGAGCTCTAGTTGTAGATTCACAGGATAGAACATATCCTTCACCCAAGGCATAGACCATATAACATAGAAATCGACAGCATATTACCGGCCCTTCCATCAACAACGTTGTGCCAAATATGTAACTCTCTGGACTTTCCCGAGCGCATAGCCCTCTATTTTTCTAAGCTCCATGTACCTGTCTAAAAGACTCTTAAAATATCCTGTTGTATCTGTTTGCACCGCCGCCGCCGGCACTGCATTCCACGAACACACCACTGTCTGTGGAAAAAATTACCCCTGGTATGTCCTTTGTACCTATTTCCAAGCACATTAAAACAATGACCTCTTGTGTTAGACATTTCGGCCCCGAGGTGGGAGTGGTGGGAAGAATACCTCTCTCTATCCACGCAATTAATGACTATCTTCATATTATACAATTCTGCCATGTCACCTCTCATCCTCTGTCACTACAATGAGAAAAAACCCTGTTCTCCTAAGGTGCTACCTCCATTCCAGGCAATACCCTTGTAAATCTCCTCTGTACTCCCTCTCTAGTATCCACGCACCCTCGCTATAGTGTCTGTTGTATGGACCATCCATGGGGAAAATCTATTTCTTTTTTTATTATCAAAGGTCCCTGTAATATTACTATTTCTTTTATATGCTCCGAAGGTCATTCGTAAAACTTGTTTTATGGTGACACATGTCATCAGTTGTTACTGTTACAGGAGACAGAAAAAAAAGATCCTATTTTGCCCCTCGATAGATTCTACCCTATTTCACCTGCCGATCTGAATACCCGCCCTCAATATCAGCAGTGAATGAGTTCCGTTGAATGTGTCAAAATAAATTTGTTTGAAGTTGATTGTCCAGGTTCATTGCTCAGGATGATTGTCTACGTTAGAAACGACACTGATCAGAAAATGTCCCATTTTGGCAGCTAACGTCAGATGTCTTGGAGAGTACATTGGCAACGTTCGCATTATCCTTTGTTTAAAAGTTAATAACGTGTAACATCCCTTGAGGATACGAATTCATGGCAAGGTTACAGAGTGAGAAAACATTTTAATGTAACTGTTTGTACAGCTGGCTGTCTCTCATGGGACAGATATCATAACCACACTAAAAGCCTCAGTGGAATTACGGGTGTCGCCGCAGACTAATGTGTGATTAAGTGCCTTGCTCAAGGACACACACACAGCCTCAGCCAAGGCTCGAAATAGCGGCCTTCAAATAACTAGAGGAACACCTTAACTACTTGGCCACGTGCCAATAGAAATCTATAGACTAGTGCATGGATGAATAAAGATATACGTAAAATATTGAAGAAAAGTTAGCTATCGAAAGAATTGAGAAAAGTTAGTATTGTTGTTAACCGTCGGGCAAATAAACATAAATGCAGATTGTGAGGAATGTTGCCGATAACCCTAAAATTGAACGCCAATATTTTCCCAATAACTTAGTAATAAAAAAGAGTCAAAGAACCGGTAACGAGTATTAGGAGTGATAGTTAGGTGTTAAGTTATGCAGAAAAGGACATTCGGAATTTTTCGGGTTCAGATGTTTCAAAACGCTGATAGCCGAGGATAAAAGAGTAAAGGGAAAGCCTTTTAAACACAAGGAGAGTGTGTTATATCACAGCTGCGGAAAGGAAGGACGCTGTGGTTGGATTGTTTGTTAATAGACTGTCAGTGCAACTCGGAAGGGAAGAAATGCTCGTTTGAGGGTATTCTGTATAGCGCTCCCATCAACAAAACGGAAAAAAATAACATGCAGACAGTGACAGATCAGGAGAAAGATTTTGCACAGGTGCTTATATTAACACGGCTGTTGTCACAGGCAATTTAAACTTCCCTGATATTCATCAGCAATTCCTCTGTTTAAAAAGTTTAAACGTGACAGAATTTTTCAGTTGTGTACAGGAAGCAGCGGGAAGGCGGACGAGTGAACATTCCATCTTGTACTAATACTCGAAAGTGAAATGGGTCATGTAACTGATCCCTCCGCGTGTCGGCATTTCAGAACGATAGAGCTCAGATCTTCGACATACCTTACGCTGGGATAGAATGTACTTTATTGATATTATTGAGTAAGAACGTTGGAGCCCAATTAGGGAAGAATTTTGTTCCTTCAAATGCACAAGATAAATCTGGTGATTGTTAATGGAGCACTTAATTGGGGTTCAGCATTGGCTTGTTTTATTGAGGCGAGGATCGGCTGGCCTCGTAAAGTAACCCTTGTTCATAAGAGAAATGGAGCATCTCCTCAAGGGGAATAAAGAAATATACTTATGGTTTTGGAAGAAAGGATCAGGCAAGGCTATGGAAAGTCAAAATTTAGCCAGGAGAGACTTAACAATGGACTTAGGAGAATTAAAAGGGAACATGAGAATGCATGGGAGAGCAGCGTTAAGGTAGATGTAAAACAAGAGGATGACGAGAGACAGATTGGGGAAGATCAGAGATAAAAGAGTAAGATTATGTCTGGAGTGCAAGGAATGACCTTGAAGAATGTGGATACAGCTAAAAAAAAAAAGCAGGTGTATTGAGGCTTGCAGAAGCTTAGAATTACGAGCTGGAAACTGGGAATGCATGAATGTAAACCATTTCCCGGTGCTAGAAGATGTGCAATCCAGTTAATTAGAAAAAAACGAGCGGAGGTATTGCTGCGTTTTTGGACATGACATTTGCGTCATCACTGGCACACAGAAGTAGTGCGGGAGGATTGGAGAATGGCAAATGCTATTTCTTTTTCAAAAAATGAAATGCGGATAGCCTTTTGAATGACAGGCGAGTGAGTCTTCGGTCACTAGTGGGCAAGGTATTGGAGAGGCTTCTTAGAGACAGAATTTACGGAGATATTTTTTTGGCTGTGGATAGACAGCATGGCTTTGTGTCCCTTTTGAGCCAGAATAAATTCCATGAAACAGTGAAAACTAGGCAGATGAAGCTCGAGTCGGTATGGGGTGTATTAATTGTGTAAACTATTAGACTGGGTTACTTATGATGCACACTTTCAGACAGTAGACCAAACATTTAATTCCTAAAGTGAAAATTCTTAACAGATAATTTAAAGAACAAAGGGAAAGCAGATGTAGCTGATTGTGGCCACCATCCACTAAGACCTTATACAATTTCGGAAACAGAAGCAGTCTCTGATAGTTACATGTTCCTGGAAATTTATTTCAACCAATGAAGCAGACATTTACAGACAGTGAGATCCTATTGTTAACAATAAAAAGTTTAATTCAAACATCCATTCAAATCAACGTTAACAATCATACAACTGCCTTTCGTTCATTTACGCACTCATTACATCTGTTTCTCTTTTAACTGAACTCACAAATTTCCTGTCATTGTGCAATACTTTAAATTCTCAATGCATTTGCACTTTAAACTATCGCAGAACTTTTAAGTGTTGAACAGTGAAAAAATAATTTATAATTAGAATCATACAACATTTAAGATATCCTTTCGAGTCTAAAGCAAAGGGACGCTGAAAGTTATGTATCGCCCACAAATTACTGTACAACATATCTAAAAATTGACGTCATTACGTCACCAAATCTCCAAAGACTTAAACGTTTTCTTACCTCCAATCACTGACCAAAGATAGGATTGAGATTAAGTAAACGATTTGTTGTTTATTATCATGTTCAATAATCCCCATCACCAGCGTTAAAGTGACAGATATGTACACTGAACTGGCGCCTTTGCCAAACGCCCCCACCCCAATCGGCACTATGGTGTTTACCGCCTTAATAATGGAGTGAAGGTATTGGAGAGGCTTCTTAGAGACAGAATAATACCTTCAGTGTGTTCCCTCCCTTATAATCGGAGGGATGAGCTTCGGATGATGGGGTCTAACGGAGACTCGTTTGCTTGCATCTTCTGACTCAGATCTATTTCTATCTTATTTCTATCTTTCTTCCTTTTCTGAGTTTTTTTGAAGGCTGCGGCCTGGAGTTACACTATATAGAAACACATAAAACTTTGAAAGTGATGGAGAAGTCAGAGGGAGGAAAGTTGTTTTCACTGGTAGATGAAACCAGAACTAGGGGACATAGACTCAAGATACGGCAATGTAGATTTCGGACGGAGATAAGGAGGAAATGTTTTCCCAGAGAGCGGTGACTCTGCAGAATTTTCTGCCCAATGAAGCACTGCAGGCTACCCTAGGAACTATATTTAAGACAAGGTCGGATAGATTTTTGCAAAGTAGTGGAATTAAGGGTTAAGGGGAAAAGACAGGGAGGTGGAGATGTGTCCAGCGTCCGATTGGCGATGATCTTATGTAATGGCTGAGCAGGCTCGATGGGTCAAATGCCCTACCCTGTTCCTATTTCTTAAGTTCTTGTGCTTTTATTCCTGCCGCTCGTATGGTCATTTGGTTAGCACCTCTCGGTATCTTCTGCTAATACCCAAATTTAACTTAACGGATTAATCCTTAAAGTTAAGTCTTCACTTCTTCCGCTATCATTGTATTTTCGGAAAAGTCGAATGTTGCAAATGTAATTCTAAGGCCTTACAAAACTTTTTTGTTTTGTGGTCTTTTGATCCTTTCGCAGAGGAACATAATCCAATCAATTCCCTTTTCTCTGCCGTACCTTGATATTACCCTGCCCTCTGGCGATCAGTTGTCTGTAACAGCTCACTACGATTATCCGCGGGCAGTAATGTCCCAATATCATGATCAATATTTCTCAGATGTTGAGGTACAAAGAATGTAGTGCGTGTTGTATTCTTCTTTCAGATTCTTGCCCCTGTTTCCTTCCATTGTGACTTTCTCCTTAGTGTCAAATGGGGAAGGGAGTCGGAGTGACAAGAGTAACCATATAACCATATAACCATATAACAATCACAGCACGGAAACAGGCCATTCCGGCCCTCCTAGTCCGTGCCGAACTCTTAATCTCACCTAGTCCCACCTACCCGCACTCAGCCCATAACCCTCCACTCCTTTCCTGTCCATATACCTATCCAATTTTACCTTAAATGACACAACTGAACTGGCCTCTACTACTTCTACAGGAAGCTCATTCCACACAGCTATCACTCTCTGAGTAAAGAAAGTACTGAGTTATTTGCTTGTACGCTGGCAGGAGATGTTCGGAAATAGGCTGACATTCATCGTCATAACCATACAGATCTGCCTCGCAACGTCCACCACCAACCAAATCCACCCCCTGTTTATTATTTCTCTGTTAATGAGGATGTTAGCCCAGCAAATTTCCAATCGGCTGCAGACACTTCATTTGTTCTGCAGTGTTACATAGAAACATAGAAAACCTACAGCACAATACGGGCCCTTTTGTCCACAAATTTCTGCCGAACATATCCCTACCTTAATAAGTACTAGGCTTACCTATAGTCCTCTATCTTACTAAGCTCCATGTACCTATCTAAAAGTCTCTTAAAAGACGCTATTGTATCCGCTTCCACAACCGTTGCTGACAGCCCATTCCACGCACTAACCACTCTCTGAGTAAAAAAAGAAACTTACCCCTGACATCTCCTCTGTACGAACCTGTGCCCTCTTGTGGCAAGCATTTTAGCCCTGGGGAAAAAAAAGCCTCTAACTATCCACACGATCAGTGCCTCTCATTAGCTTATACACTTCTATCAGGTCACCCTTCATACTCTGTCTCTCGAAGGAGAAAAGGCCGGGTTCACTCAACCTATTCTCAAAAGTCATGCTCCCCAATCCAGGCAATATCCTTGTAAATCTCCTCTATACCATTTCTATGGCTTTCACATCCTTCCTGTAGTGAGGCGACCAGAACTGAGCACAGGTCTGACCAGTGTCCTATATAAGTGCAACATTAACTCTCGGCTTCAAAACACAATTCCACGATTGATGAAGGCCAATACACTGTATGGTTTCTTAACCACAACGTCAACATGCGCAGCTGCTTTGAGCGTTCTATGGATTAGGACCCTAAGGTCCCTCTGAACCTCCACACTGCCAAGAGTCTTACCATTAATGCTATATTTTGCATCAACTTTCACATACCAAAATGAACCACTTCACACTTATCTGGATTGAAATCCATCTGCCACTTCTCAGCCCAGTTTTGTGTCCTATCAAAGTCTCGCTGTAACCTCTGACAACCGCCCACACTATTCACAACACCTCCAACCTTTCTGGCATCAGCAAACTTAATAGCCCATCCCTCCAGATCATTTATAAAAATCACGTAGAGATTCTGTCCCAGAACAGATCCCTCAGGCACTCCACTGTTGACCGACCTCCATGCAGAATGTGACCCATCTACAACCACACTTTGCCTTCTGTGGGCAAGCCAGTTCTGGATCCACAAATCAATGTCCCTATGGATCCCATGCCTCCTTATTTTCTCGATGAACCTTGCATGGGGAACCTTATCAAATCCTTTGCTGAAATCAATATACATTACATCTGTTGCTCTTCCTTCATCAATGTGATGAGTCACACACTCGAAAAATTCAATCAGGCTCGTAAGGTACGACCTGCCCTTGACAAAACCATGCTGACTATTCCTAATCATATTATACCTCTCCAAAAGTTCATAAATCCTGCCTCTCATGATCTTCTCCATCAACTTACCAACTACAGAGGTAAGACTCACTGGTCTGTAATTTCCTGGGCTATTTCTACTCCCTTTCTTGAATAAAGGAAAACATCCACAACTCTCCAGTCTTCCGGAACCTCTCACGGAATGTGATGCAAAGATAATCGTCAGATTATCAGATGCTCAGCAATCTCCTCCCTCGCCTCCCAAAGTAGTCTAGGGTACATCTCATCCGGCCCCGGCAACTTGATGCTTTACAAAACCTCCAGCACATCCTCTTTCTTAACATCTGTATGCTCAAGCTTTTCAGTCTGCTGCAGGACATCACTGCAATCACTAAGATCCTTTTCCATAGTGTATACTGAAGTAAAGTATTCATTAAGTACCACTTCTAATTCCTCCGGTTCCATACACACTTTCCCATTGTCACGCTTGACAGGTCCTATTCTTTCACACCTTATCCTCTTGCTCTTCACTTACTTCTAGAATGCCAAGGACAACTCTTGTCCCCTTCTGGCTCTACTAACTTCCTTCTTAAGCTCCTTCCTATTAGCTTTATAATCTTCTACATCTCCAACATTACCTAGCTCTCTGAACCTTTTGTAAGCTTTTCTTTTCTTCTTGACAGAGTTATTACAGCCTTTGTACACCACGGTTCCTGTACACTACCATAACTTCCCTGTCTCATTGGAACGTACCTGTACAGAACGCCACTCAAATATACCCTGAATATTTGCTACATTTCTTCCGTACTTTTCCATTAGAACATCTTTCTCGAATCTATGCTTCCAATTTCCTGCTGATAGCCTCATAATTCCCCTTACACCAATTAAACGCATTTGTAACTTGTCTGTTCCTATCTCTCTCCAATTCTATTGTAAAGGGGAAAGAATTATGATGAGTGTTACGGATTCAGGCAACAATAAATATATGAGTTAAGCAGGGGTTTTTATAACAAATAACATGTTTATTAAACACTGAAAACAAACCCCCCAAAAGTAAACAAATCACTAACGCCACCGGAAATCAGCTGCTGTGCGGCAGCTTAAACAGTTCTTAAAGCGATATTGCAAAAACAGTTCTTCAAAGTAGTATTGCCAAAAGTTCAAAATGCTCACAGTCCATTTATGGGAGAGACTTTTTAAGACGATTTAAGTTCTCTTTCACGTCGTGTTGTTTCGGTTCCCAAATCGAACTTTTCCCACGAAGAATTTACGTAACGAAACGAAACGGCTTAAAGACACTGACCTTTCCTTTACAACACTGTTCTCAAACCTTTCTGATATTTCACAGGGATTAACACGAGAACAGTCAACGAAATCCTTCCGAATAAGGATCATACAAGGTCGAACCTGTTTCACCGTCGAAATCGATTCTCCTCGATCTTTAACTCCCGAACTCCGATCTTCACACTCCACTGATTCTCAACTAGCAGTATTGTAAAGAAACTGCTGGCAATGACCTTTTAAACTTTAGGCATTAGATAAAACTTCATCTTTCAACTAAACTGCGTCATAACATTAAATCACGCAGTGGCATGAAGTCAACATGGCAAATCCAGCCACGAACTGCCCCTCCTGACAGGGAGGGGTCCTCCTTTTATACCCTGAAAAAAAAACCTGTCACATGACCTCTACTGGCGGCAAAATGACGTCACTCCACCATCACAAGACCATTACCTCAAGTCCAGTATAGCTTCAACACCTGTCACGTGACAAGTACACCACTGTCATGTCACGGGTACGTAACACCTCCCTCCAGAAAAAAAAAAATTGGTCTGTCAAGAACAAAAAATTTAAAAATTACTTACAAGAAAAACAAATGTATAAATTTTATAACATACACAATATACAATACCAGCATATAACATCTTACAACTCAAAATACAGTAGGAGTGTTACAATTGTAATAAAACACTCCATAAAAATAAAATACATTGTACATTCAACATTGAGATAGACAATCAGCAACCACATTATCTTTACCTTTAATGTGAGTTATCACAATATTGTACTCTTGTAACATCAGACTCCAATTTAATAATCTTCTGTTTTTGTTTTTCATCTTACTCAGAAAAACTAACGGATTGTGATCAGTGCAAACAATAAGTGGTTTTTTAGTTGTACCAACATATACCTCAAAATATTCTAAAGCTAAAACAAGAGATAACAATTCTTTCTCTATTGTCGAATAGTTTATTTGATGCTTATTGAATTTCTTAGAAAAGTAAGCTACTGGATGATCAACCTCATCATCCTCATTCCTTTGCATTAATACTGCTCCTGCAGCCTCATCACTAGCATCTACAGCTAATGAAAAAGGTTTTTCAAAGTCAGGTGCCTTAAGCACAGGTTGTTGACATATCATTGTTTTCAATTTTTCAAATGCTTCTTGACAAGGCACTGTCCACACAAACTTCACATTCTTCTGCAAAAGGTTAGTTAATGGAAGGGCAACATTAGCAAAATTCTTACAAAATTTTCGATAATATCCTACCATTCCCAAGAATCTTCTGAGATTTTTTTCCCCGTTGGAGTGGGAATCTCTAAAATTGCCCGAACTTTTGCCTGAACAGGAGCTACCTTACCTTGACACAGAACATAACCAAGGTATGTCACAGTGACATGTCCAAATTCACTCTTAGCTAAATTAATAGTTAAGTTAGCTTTTGAAAGCCTTTCAAACAATTTCTCCACCGCAATAATGTGTGCTTCCCAAGTATCATTTCCTGTCACTAAATCATCAATATAAGCATCAGTATCTTTCAATCCCTGAATCAGAGTTAATCATTATCTGGAAAGTACCTGGGGCATTCTTCATCCCAAATGGAAGAACATTATATTCATATAACCCAGATGGAGTTACAAATGCAGAAATCTCTCTACCTCTGTCCGTTAATGGAACACACCAATACCCTTTCAATAAATCAATCTTTGTAAGGAACTCTGCTTTTCCAACTTTATCTACACAATCATCTACTCTAGGAATTGGATATGCATCTGATTTCGTTACAGCATTCACCTTCCTATAGACCGTACAAAACCTAATACTACCATCTGGTTTTGGCACCATAACACAGGGTGAACTCGAATTCGAGTTAGAATGTCTAATAATATTATTCTCTAACATATATTTAATTTCTTTCTCAGCAAGTTCACATTTTTCTATGTTCATCCTATATGGGTTTTGTTTGATAGTTTTGGCATCTCAACATCTACATCATGCGTTGCTATAGTGGCCCTTCTCGGAACATCCGGAAACAAATCCTTATATGTAAAAATTAATTCCTTCATCTGTTGTTTCTGCTCTAGCTGTAAATGTGCTAATTTCTCATCAATATTTTCCAGAATGGTTGAATTTGGTAACCTAACAGAAACAATTTTGGATTTAGAATGAAATTCAGATGAATCATCTATCATATTCCTAGTTACATCAAACTCATTCTCACTAACCACAACAGTCACAGTATCAGATTGTTTCCCAAAATAAGGTTTAATCATATTTATATGGCAAAGTTGTGTTGACCTTCTACGATCTGGAGTTTTTATCACGTAATCCACATCATTGATTTTAGACACAATTTCATAAGGACCATGAAATCTAGCTTGTAAAGGATTCGTTTGCACTGGGAAAAGAACCAATACCTTATCTCCATGCTTAAACATCCTCATCCTAGCTTCTTTATCATACCAAGTTTTCATTTTCTCCTGAGCCAACTTTAAATTTTCCTTGGCTAAGCTACAAGCTTTATGTAACCTGTCCTTAAATTTCAAAACATAGTCCAACAAATTAGTGTGTATTTCCTTACTAATCCACTGTTCTTTTAATAAAACTAAAGGTCCTCTAACTCTATGCCCAAATACAAGTTCAAATGGACTGAAACCGAAAGAATCCTGTACCGATTCCCTTACTGCAAATAAAAGTAAGTTTTAACCCTCATCCCAGTCACTTTCATTTTCCACACAATATGTCCTAATCATATTCTTGAGGGAAGAATGAAACCTCTCCAAGTCACCTTGCGATTCTGGATGGTATGCAGATGAAGTGATTTGCTTAGCTCCCAATTTATAAACTATCTGTTGAAACAATCCAGACATAAAATTACTGCCTTGATCAGTTTGTATCTCCTTAGGTAATCCAAAATCAGTAAAGAATTTTATAAGGGCCTTTGTCACAGTTTTAGCTTTTATATTCCTAAGTGGAACTGCCTCTGGAAACCTAGACGAAGTACACATGATAGTCAACAAATACTGATAACTAGTTTTTGTCTTTGGTAATGGACCAACACAATCTACAATAACTTTAGAAAACGGTTCACCAAATGCTGGAATAGGTTGTAATGGAGCTGCTGGTGTAATTTGATTTGGTTTAACCACAATTTGTCAAGTATGGCACGTTTTACAAAACATCGCCACATCTTTTCTTAGACCAGGCCAGTAAAAATGTTTTAAAATCTTGTCCACAGTTTTCCTTACCCCTTGATGTTCACCAAAAGGCACACTATGAGCTAAAGTCAAAATCTCATTTCGATAAATTTTAGGGACAACTACCTGGTAAACAATATTCCATTCCTCACTTGCAGGAATTGTAGGTGACCTCCACTTCCTCATCAACACTCCTTTTTCCAAGTAATATCGTACTGGCACCTTCTCAATTTCACTATCTAGTAAAGCTTGTTCTCATAATTTTATAATCTCAGGGTCTCTATTCTGCTCTGCTATCATCTCCTTCCGAGACAGAGATAAATCTCATAGTCGGACTTACTCCAAGAATCTTGCTCAAACAACGAAGGTAAGAAAGTCTCTGACACATCCCCAAAACTCGAATCCTGAGTTGAACATTCATGAATAACAACCTCATTCTGCGCATCAATCTTTTTAGCCATAGCTCTAGTCACAACACAGGAAGAATCTGTGTTAGAATTCATCTCTGGTTCCTCTGACTCCATTGTCAAATGCACTTCAGGAAAAACTTGTCCACCTGCCAAATCATTACCTAACAATAAAGAAATACCCTTCACAGGTAAGCTATGCTGTAATCCTACTTTAACAAATCCTGTAACTATCTCTGACTTTAAATTTACTTTATGCAAATGTACAGGCATAAAAGCACTCCCAACACCTCTTATATAATTTACCTCACCAGAATCAGACCCTTCATTGATCTTCAATACAATGTCTAACATTAGTGATTGAGAAGCTCCAGTATCCCTAAGGATTTTTATTGGCACCAGAGTAGATCCTTCTTTCAAGGATACAAACCCTTCAGTTATAAAATGATCATATCCCTTTTTAACTTGGTCAGACTCTAACAAAACCTCATTTGTGTTTATCGAACCCTGTAATTTTACAGGTGCTTCAGTATGTTGCACACAAGCATCTGGAACTGCTTCCTCTTTCTTTTTCAATCTGAAACAGTTAGCTAGTACATGGCCAGGTTTCTTACAATAGTTACAAATAAGACCAAACTGTCTTTCCTTCACAGGTTTTCCTTCCTCCTTACCTTTCTCGTTAACTTCTGATTTAATTTCTGAGTTACCTTGAGTCTCCATGTTATTTTTCCTCTTAAAAATTCTGCCCTGAGGAAATTTATTCTAATGGATTAAAACATACTCATCAGCTAATCTAGCACAGTCCTGCAATTTATCAGGATCCCTCTCATTTAAGTAGGTCCTTACTTCAACAGGAATGCTTCTTTTAAATTCCTCCATTAAAATCAGCTCTTTCAATGTAACATAGTCCTCATTTACATTTTTAGAAGAAACCCATCTCTCAAAACACATAGCTTTATCATAGGCAAATTCCACATAAGTCTTTTCCACAGACTTCTTCAAACTTCTGAATCTTTCTCTGTACGCTTCTGGGACTAATTCGTATGATTTTAGATTATGCATTTTCACAAAATCATAATCAAGTGCTTGCTCAGCAGTTAAAGCTGTGTAACCTTGTTGTGCTTTGGCTTTAATTACACTCTGTAACAACACTGACCATTTATCTTTCGGCCACTCTGAAATCTGAGCAATAGTTTCAAAATGTTGGAAATATCTTTCCACCTCTGTTTCACTAAATGGTGGGAACAATTTAATTTCTTGACTAGCAACAAACGGCTTTTTAAAACCAGAAGACTGATTCCCAGACCTTAATTCCGTCATTGCATATTCAAATTCCCTTTTTTTCTGATCAGCTTCTAACCTACAACGCTCCAATTCTGCTTTACTTGGTTCCAACTTCATTTGTTTGATTTGCAACTGCATCTCCAGATTACTTATTGGAAACGACTCTAAAATCGATTCATCAAAATCATCCGAATCCACATAGTGTGACGCGATTTTTCTCTGTATTACAGCCTTTGATGCTGTCTTCAAAATTCCTTTAAGTTGCAATTTACTAGCTATCTCAGACACCTCAGTTTTTTTCGCCCTCGCCAACAACTCCGCGTCTGGCGAAACCAGAAACTCATCAATATTCATTGTTGCCGAATACCATTCACAAGCCAATCAAACAAAAGAATCGAATATTCCCCGTTTTCAAAACACCGATTCAAAAGTTAACAAGCATTTAAACTCAAATGATCCAATCCGGACGCAGCCCCCATATTTATGTTACGGATTCAGGCAACAATAAATATATGAGTTAGGCAGGGGTTTTTATAACAAATAACATGTTTATTAAACACTGAAAACAAACCCCC
Organism: Hemitrygon akajei; assembly: GCF_048418815.1. Classification (NCBI taxonomy): domain Eukaryota; kingdom Metazoa; phylum Chordata; class Chondrichthyes; order Myliobatiformes; family Dasyatidae; genus Hemitrygon; species Hemitrygon akajei. Next base: position 1,614,269 of record NW_027332014.1, read on the forward strand.
CAAAAGTAAACAAATCACTAACGTCACCGGAAATCAGCTGCTGTGCGGCAGCTTAAACAGTTCTTAAAGCAATGAAGCTTAAACAGTTCTTAAATCGATGTTGCAAAAACAGTTCTTCAAAGTAGTATTGCCAAAAGTTCAAAATGCTCACAGTCCATTTAAGGGAGAGACTTTTTAAGTCGATTTAAATTCTCTTTCACGTCGTGTTGTTTCGGTTCCCAAATCGAACTTTTCCCTCGTAGAATTTACGTAACGAAACGAAACGGCTTAAAGGCACTGACCTTTCCTTTACAACACTGTTCTCAAACCTTTCTGATATTTCACAGGGATTAACACGAGAACGATCAACGAAATCCTTCAGAATAAGGATCAAACAAGGTCGAACCTGTTTCACCGTCGAAATCGATTCTCCTCGATCTTTAACTCCCGAACTCCGATCTTCACTCTCCACTAATTCTCAACTAGCAGTATTGTAAAGAAACTGCTGGCAATGACCTTTTAAACTTCAGGCATTAGATAAAACATCATCTTTCAACTAAACTGCATCATAACATTAAATCACGCAGTGGCATGAAGTCAACATGGCAAATCCAGCCACGAACTGCCCCTCCTCACAGGGAGGGGTCCTCCTTTTATACCCTGTAAAAAAAACCTGTCACATGACCTCTACTGGCGGGAAAATGACGTCACTCCACCATCTCAAGACCATTACCTCAAGTCCATTATAGCTTCAACACCTGTCACGTGACTGGTACACCACTGTCATGTCACGGGTATGTAACATGACTATTTCCAAGTTTTTCTCCTACTGAGAGATCTGACACCTGACCAGATTCATTTCCCAATACCAAATCAAGTACAGCCTCTCCTCTTCTAGGCTTATCTACACTTTGTGTCAATACACCTTCCTGAACACACCTAACAGACTATTCTCCTTCTAAACCCATTACTCTAGGGAGATTCAGATTAATATTTGGGTAATTAAAATCTCCTATCATGACAACTCTGTTATTATTACACTTTCTCAGGATGTGTTTCCCTATCTGCTCCTCCATTTCCCTTTTACTATTGGGCGGCCTATGCAAAACAATGAGTAAAGATATTGATCTGTTCCTGTTCCTAACCTCTAGCCACAGAGACTGCGCAGACATCGGCTCCATGGCGTCTACCTTTTCTGCAGCCGTAACTATATTTCTGATCAACAACGCCACGCCTACATCTCTTTTCCCTCCCTCTCTGTCCTTTCCGAAACATCTAAAACACGGCACTTGGAGTAACCAATCCTGTCCCAGAGTGATCCAAGTCTCTGTAATGGGCACCACATCGTATCTCCACGTACTAATCCACGCTCTAAGCTCATGTGCTTTAATCACAACATTCATGCGTTAGAATAGACACATCTCAAACCTTCGGTCTGAGCGCGTCATTTCTCGATCACCTGTCTATCCTCCCTCTTGCACAGTCTCCAAACTTTTTCTATTTGTGAGCCAACCTCCTCTTCCCCAGTTTCTTCAATTCGGTTCCCACCCCCAACAATTCCGGTTTAAACTCTCACCAGTAGCCTTAGCAGACCTCACCGCCAGGATATTGGTCCCACTGTGATTCAAGTGTAACCCGTCCTTTTTTGTACAGGTCACTCCTGCTCCAAAAGAGGACCCAACGGTCAAGAAATCTGCATCCCTTTCACCTGCTCCAATCCCTCAGTCACGCATTTATCCTCCAACTCACACTATTCCTATTCTCACTGTAGCATTTCAGTAGTCCCGAGATTACTACCTTTGCGGTCCTGCTTCTCAAATTACTTCCTCCCTCCCTGCAATCAGTTTTCAGGACCTCTTCCTTTTTCCTACTTAGGTAATTGGTACCAATATGTACCACAACCTTTGGCTGTTCTCCCTCCCACTGCAGGGTATCTTTGACGTAATCTGAAACATCCCGGACCCTGGCACCTAGTAAGCAAACTGCCATCCAAGTTTCTTTCCTGCGTCCACAGCATCGCCTGTCTGACCTCCTAACTATACAGTCTCCATCACTTAGTCTTCCATTCCCTACCCCTCTGAGCTACATGGCCAGACTCTGTGTCAGATGAACGGCAACTGCCGCTTCATCCAGGTAGGCTGTCCACTCGAACAGTACACAAACAGGTGTACTTATTGTCAAGTTGTACAGCCACAGGGGTACACCCTAGTACCAGACTCTTCCCCTTCCCTCTCCTGAATGTGACCCACTTCTCTGTCTCCCGTGGCCCGGTGTGACCACCTTACAATAACTCCTTTCGATCACCTCCTCACTCTCCCTGACCAGGCGATGGTCATCAAGCTGCATCTCCAGTTCCCTAACTTGGTCCTTCAGGAGCTGCAGTTCGACTCATAGGGTGCAGATATGGCCATATGAGAGGGTGGGAGACTCCAGGACTTCCCACATCTGACAGCAAGAATAGAAAACTGACCTCATACACGTACTTCCTTGCTACAAATAACGCGGGTAAAGCTAAGCTTACCTCGCCTTTTCCCGTTACTGCCCAAGCCCGTTGATCCGGAGCCCCTAAATCTGCTACCACTCGCTCCCCTTCCGGATCCGACGCGGCCTGCTGTATCGGGCTGTCTTCTTTCAAACCGTTCGCGCTCTACTGGCTGACGCCAGACGCCTGCGCAGTCTCACCTCTCTTTTACTTTCCTTTTCTGATAATAAGTTCGACATTAAATTCTAAATGTGTTTAAATCAGTGTACATTTTGCTCATCCTTCCACTTCGTTGCAAACACTAAAATGCTTCTTATAACTCCCCCTATTCCGTCACAAGCACTCTAAAACTGATTCCAGTGCATTATTTACGCGATCGTCGCACACACCTTCCTCTCATATATGTTGCTTTCTAATTAAGGTTGACAGCTTCTTTTGAACATGGTTCACCACATTATGGAAGACATGATTGCTTCATCTAATCAATCCCGCCGTAATCGAGCATGCTGCCGCAATTCTACCCAATTCTCAATTAAGCATCCTTTTGCTCCGGCTTCGATTAAATTCCTTGCCTCACATTTTCCCATGGGTAATCAACGAGACCTTTATCACAGCGTTTTTATTTTCCTTCATACGTCCACGACCAGGGATATCTCCACACTGAGGAGAATTCTACGTTACAGTGTAACAATCAGAATAAAATTCCGAGTATGGTAATGTTGACCCTTTCGGATCAATTTTCCTTTCATTGCAGTCTAGAAGTTTCATTGGCGATTATATCAATATAAAATAAATTACATTTCATAAAGGCAAAGTGTGTGAGATGCAGCTGGGACTTCAGAAGGTATATTGAAAGGAACTGCTTGACGTTGAGTCAGTTGCAGAACAATGGGTTAGATTTAAATTGTTTATTCATACTGTGCAGGAAGCTTTCGAATCTAATGTCGTGAGAAGCACAAGAAAACTCGTAAATTAAAGTGAAAGTTCAAAGAAAAATTTAGTGTCAAAATACGTAAAACAAGCAACCTGAGATCTTTTGTTTCCACAATCATATTTAGCAAATCTATAGACAAGTATATGGATGAATAAATATATAGGTAAAATATTGAACAAAACACAGCTGTAAAAAGAATAGAGAAAAGTTAGTAATGATGTTAACCGTACGGCATATGAAACTCTGAGAGCAATAGTCAAGGGTTAAATTGGGATTACCAAAGTACAGGTTGAGAAGGATTCCGCAATAGGCACAGAGTAGTTTGTGTTACAATATCAGAAGGAAATGAGCTGGAAAGGTGAGATTGAACATACCCTCTTTTCTAGACATACTTAGACCGGTGACAAAAATGAGAAGACACCGAATGGGGAAATGGGACAGAGATATTCATGAAGTCACAGATTATTACTACAGAGAAATAGGGTCTTCCATCTATCTAGGTCATTCCTCTGTGATCCTCCGCGCCCGCCCATATATCTGCACCCACCGTCCCACTCTCATCCACGTACCCAGACAACTGGACTGAAATGATGCAATGGAATCCGCATCTACCGATTACGTTTTCAGTTCCTTCCACACTCGCTCGACTCTCTAAGTGAATAACTTCTTCTACATACACTGCTTGCATATTTCAACTTTCTCCCTAAGCCTATGAACTCTAGTTGAAGATTCACTAAAATGATATAACACAGGACATAGCAATCTAGAGCAAATACAACAATAGGAGCATAGAACATTACAGCACAGAAGGAGGCCCTACTTCTTGGCTGTGCTGAACCATTTTTCGGCCAAATCCCACTGAACTGCACCTAGACCATATCCCTCCATACCCCTCTCATCCATGTCCAAGTATTGCTTAAATGTTAAACGTGAGCCTGCATTCACCACTTCAACTGGCAGCTCATTCCACACTTACAAACCGCTCTGCGTAAAGAAGCCCCACCGCCCACAATGTTCCCTCTAAACTTTTCCCTTTTCACTCTTATCCCATGTTCTCTGTTCTTTTTCCTCCCATACCCTCAGTAGAAAAAGCCTGCTTGCATTTACTCTATCTATACCCATCATAATTTTATATACCTCTATCCAATTTCCCCTCCTTCTCCTAAGCTCCAGGGAATAAAGTCCTAACCTATACAACCTTTCTCTGTAACTCAGTTTCTCAAGTCCCGGCAACATCCTTGTGAACATTCTCTGCACTCTTTCAACCTTAATAATATCCTTCTGGTAATTAAGAGACCAAAACTGCACATAATACTCCAAATTCGGGCTCACCAATGTATCAGGCAACCTCACCATAAAATCTAACTCTTATATTCGGTACTGTGATTTATAAAGGCCCATGTCCCAGAAGCACTCTTCACGACCCTGTATACATGTGATGCCATTTTTAGGGAATGCTGTATCTGTATTCCCAGATTCCCCTGTTCTACTGCACACCTCAGTGCCTTACCATTGCCATATGTTCTACCTCGGGCTTTCCTTCTAAAGTGCAATACCTCACACCTGTCTGCATTAAACTCTGTCTGCCATTTTTCAGCCCATTATTCCACTGGTCCAAATCCCTCTGCAAACTTTGAAAATCTTCTTCACTGCTCTCTACCCTTCGAATCTTCGTATCACCAGCAAATTTGCTGATCCAATTTACCAGATTATCATCCAGATCATTGACATACATGACAAATAACAATGGACCCAGCACTGATCCCCGTGGCACACCACTAGTCACAGGCCTTCACTCAGAGAAGCAATCCTCCACTACCACTCTCTGGCTTCTCCCACTGAGCCAATGTCTAATCCTATTTACTATTTCACCATGTATACCTAGTAACTGAATGTTCCTAACTAACCTCCCATGCGGGACCTTGTCAAAGGCCTTACTGAAGTCCATGTAGACAACATGAACTGTTTTCCCTCCATCTTCTTTCTTGGTATCCTCCTCGGAAAACTCTATTAGATTGATTGAACATGAACCACCACGCACAAAGCCATGCTGACTCTCTCTAATACATTGTTGTCTATCTAAATACTTGTAGATCCTATCTCTTACTAATCTTTGCAATAATTTACCGACTACTGATGCTAAACTCACCAACCTATAATTTCCCGGATTACTTTTAGAGCCTTTTTTAAACAACGGAACAACATGAGATATCGTCCAATCCTCCGGCACCTCACCCGTAGATACCGACATTTTAAATATATCTGGCAGGACCCCTGCAATTTCAACACTAGTCTCCTTCAAGGTCCAAGGGAATACCCTGTCATGTCCTGGGGATTTATCTACTCTGATTTGCTTCAAGACAGAAAACACTTCCTCCTCTTCAATTTCTACAGGTTCCATGACTTCACTACTTGTTTGCCTTATTTCAAATAGACCCCTTGCCAGTTACCTTTGTAAGTACATCTGCATTAAAAAAAACATTTAGGATCTCCCCCATTTCTTTTGGTTCAATACATGGCCGACCAGTCTTACCTTCAAGAGGACCAATTTTATACTTGACAATTGTTTTGCTCTTAATATACCTGCAGAAGTTCCTAGGGTTAACCTTCACCTTGACTGCCAAAGCAGCCTCATGTCTTCTTTTAGCCCCCCTGATTTCTTTCTTAAGTATTTTTTGCACCTTTTATACTACTCAAGCACTTTGTTCGCTGCCTGTTTCCTACAAATGATAGACATCTCTTTTTCTCTTCTTCTTTATCAGAGTTCCAATATCCCTCGAAAACCAAGGTTCCTTATTCTTATTTACTTTGCCTTTAATCCTGTCAGGAACATACAAATTCTGAACTCTCAAAATTTCTCCTTTGGAGGCATCCCACTTACCAATCGCATCCCTGCCGAAGAAAACCTGTCCCAACCCTTGCTTTTTTGATCCTGACTCAGTTTTTTTTTTCAAATGTGGCCTTTTTCCAGTTTAGAACCGCAGCCCGAGGACCAGATCTATCTTTATCCATGATCAAGTTGAAACTAATGACGTTATGATCACTGGAGCTAAAGTATTCCCCTACACACATTTCTGACACCTGTCCCTACTCATTTCCTAAAAGGAGATCTAATATTGCATCCTCTCTAGTTGTTACCTCTATATATTGATTTAGAAACATTTCCCGAACAGATTTTACCAACTCTAACCCGTCTAGACCATTAACAGTATGGGAGTCCCAATCAAAATGTGGAAAATTAAAATCCCCTACTATCACAACTTTATGCTTCCTGCAGTTGCCTGCTATCTCTCTGCAGATTTTCTCCTCAAATTCTCGCTGCCTATTGGGTGGTTTATTACCCATATTAATGTGGCCATACCTTTCCTGTTTCTCAGCTCCACACATATGGCCTCGGTAGACGAGAATTCTAATCTGTCCTGCCTGAGCACTGCTGTAAAATTTTCCCGGACTACCAATGCCAACCCCAACCTTCATCCCTCTGCCTCTATCATGTCTGAAACATCAGAACCCTGGAATAATAAGCTGCCAGTCCTGACCCTCCTGTAGCCAAGTTTCACTAATGGCTGTGATGTCATAATCCCATGTGTCAATCCAGGCCCTCAGATCGTCTGCATCCCCGCAATAACCCTTGCATTGAAATAGACACACCTCAGAAGATTATTACCAACACCCACAACGTTTCATTTTCTGACTTTGCATGAGCTTTTAACATCATTTATTTCCACCCCCGATCCATTATCTACTCTGGCAGTGTGGTTCCCATGCCCCTGGAAATCCAGTTTAAACCCTCCCCAGCAGCACTAGCAAAACTCTTTGCAAGGATATTGATCCCCCTGTAGTTCAAGTATAACCCGTCTCTCTTGTACAGGTCCCACCTGCCCCAGAAGAAGCCACAATGGTCGAAAAATCTGAAACCCTGCCCCCTACACCAGTTCCTCAGCCACGTGCTCATCCGCCAGAGCATCATATTCTTACCCTCACTGGCACGTGGCACAGGTAGCAATGCCCTCGAGGTCCTGCTTTTTAACTTCATACCAAACTGTCTATACTCTCTCCTGAGGACCTCCTCACTCTTTCTTCCTACGTCATTGGTACTGATGTCTACCATGACATCTGGCTGCTCACCCTCCTACTTCAGAATGCTGTGCACGCGATCAGAGACATCCCTGACCCTGGCATCCGGGAGGCAACAAACTACCCGGGAGTCTCGGTCACGACCACAGAACCTCTTCTCTGTACCTCTAACTGTCGAGTCCCCTTTCACTGTCGCGCTCCTCTTCTTCCAACCTCCCTTCTGCACTGTAGAACCGGACTCGGTGCCGGAGATCCAGCTGCCGCAGCTTGTCCCAGGTAAGTCATCCCCCCAGACAGTATGCAAATCGGTATACTTGCTGTTGAGGGGAATGTCCATAGGGGAAACCTGTTCTGCCTGCACTTTTTTCTTCCCTCGCCTGACGGTTACCCGATTACCTGTGCCCTGCTCCTTTGGCGTAAATACCTCCCTGAATCTACTGTATGTAAACTCCTCATTCTCCGGAATGATCCGGAGGTCCTCCAGCTCCTGCTACAGTTCCCTAACGCCGTTTGGTTTGCGGCTGGATGCTCCTCTTGCAGGTGTCGTTATCAGGGACACCGGAGGTCTCCATGACATCCCACTTCCTGCAAGAGTAGCATTTCAACATCCGGCCTGGCATTCTTTCTACTCTCAACTTACTAGTTAAAATCGAGACGAAACGTCCTTTATGGTTCTCGGCTGACCGGCTGTCTTCAGCTCCTCCGCTCCTTATTGGTTGGCCGTTTAAAACTGAAAAAGCCCTTGAATCCTCTCCTTCTCGAGCTACTTCACAGACTCCTTTATTTGTCACTACGTCCTATCTTAATTACTATTCCCACCAATCAGTTTACTGTTTAATCTTGAATTATTTGTTTAAAGGCACATACATTTTACAGGGCCCAACAAGCCCAGACAAGTCCAGCTGACTCGCCTCTCTCACTGTCTTCCTATACAGTCAACGGTCACAGGAAGCCTCTTCCCGTTACCACCGAAGCCTGTTGAGCCAAAGCCCTACCACTCTGCCACCCTGTCACTCGGTTGCCAACTCGATATGGCGGTGTTCCTTTTAAACCGTTCACACTACTGACGTCACTCGCCTGCGCGGTCGTGCCTCTTCTATCCAAAGTAGTAAAAAAAATCTCTGCCTTCTCTTCCGAAAATCGGTCTCTCACTCTGCTGCCTTCTCGCTGCGAATCAAAAAATTACAGACCCTTCGATCCAAAATGCTGTGCCAAATACGTAACCTACTATAGAAAATCCCTGGACTTCCCGAGCGCATAGCCGTCCATTTTTCTAAGTTCCATGTACCTGTCTAAAAGACTCTTAAAATACCCCTTTGAATCCGCTTCCACCACCTCCGCCAGCACTGTATTCCATACACACACAACTCTCTGTGTGAAAAACTTACACCTGGTATACCCTCTGTGCCTATTTCCAAGCACTTTAGAACTATGCCCTCTTGTGTTAGCCATTTCAGCCTGGGGGGGAAACAAAAAAAAAAAACACTGGTTATTCGCGCGATCAATGACTCTCTTCATCTTATACACCTCTGTCAGGTCACCTCTCATCCTCTGTCACTACAAGGAGAAAAGGCCCTGCTGTCCTAAGGTACGACTTCCATTCCAGGCAACACCCTTGTAAATCTCCTCTGCACTCCCTCTTTGGTATTCACGAACACTCTCTCTGTTGCCTACAGTCTAGAACCTGGATGGGGAATATCTGCGTTCATTCACCCTGTTCATTTCCCGAACTCTTTCTTTCAAGTTATCGCTGGATAATTTGAAGCTTATTAACATTTCTAAACTGTGGCCAGAATAGCCCACAATATACTACCTGCGGCCTCCCCAACGTGTTGTGGAGCTTCAACATAACGTCCCAACTCGTGTACTCAGTGATCGGATTGTGAAGGCCACTGGGAGCAGAGCTCAATACGGGCCGATCTGCCCGTGATGCCGATTTCCTGAAATTATTGTTCAGTAGCGGCAGGTACATTTTTAAATACTGTACACTAAAGTCCACATATTCAATATGTCCGTCGAGACCTATTGTATCTTTCCTCATAACTCAGACCGTCTCACACTTGTTTGTATTAACTGCCACCTGCCATTTCTCGGCCCATTTCCCAGCTAGTTAACATGAAGCTTGGATAGAGTTCCTGGCTGGAACAATGCCCCAAATTAGGAGTTGTCCGCAATTCTTCTGATTCAGTTATCTACATCGACACCTTAGTGATTAACAAACATGATAGAAAATAATACAATGGGCCTGACAACAACCCCTGCACTATAATTGTCAGAGTCAAAGAATCAAACATCCAGACTGTGTTAATCCAGTAAAGTACGTTCGTCAATCTGTCCTCAGGCCGCAACTAAATTCGTGTCGGCGCAGAACTTTTTATTATTATTATTATTATTATTATTATTATTATTATTATTATTATTATTATTATTATTATTATTATTATTATTATTATTATTATTATTAGTCCCTGAAACATTACTGTCGATCTCTTTTATATGCGCAGAAGAAGATACTGTACGTACAACGTGTTTTATTGTGATACATGTCATCAGGTGATGCTGTAGGTTTCTTCATTCAAATGACTCCATATGACTAAAACAAGCGACAGAGAAAACAATCCTATCTTCCTCCTCAATAAATTGTAACCTATTTTTCCTGCCGAGCTGATGTCCCGCCTCAATGTCAGAAGTGAATGTGCTCCTCTGAATGTGACAAAATGAGTATCTTTGAAGTTGATTCTCCCTGTTGATTGTTCAGGATGATCGTCTACGTTAGAAACAACACTGATCAGAAAATGTCCCAGTTCAGTAGCTGACATCAGATGTCTTGGAAAGTGCATTGGTAACGTTCGTATTATCTTTTGTTTAAAAGTTAATAACTTGTAACATCCCCTGGGGATACGAATTCATGGCACGGTGACAGAGTGAGAAAAACACTTTAATGTAACTGTATGGGTAGCTGGTTGTCCCTCATGCGACTGATGTCAGAACCACACTAACTGCCTCGGTGGAATTACGCTGAATTGCATATAACTCTATAGAACCAGTCCATATAAGCATTTGGAAAGTTCCTGGCACTGAACGCTGCATCTCACGGAATATGGGATATCCAGCAATTTCCCACATTGCGGGCGTTTTTTATCCTGCAATTGTAGCGATCGGTATCCCTGGTAAGATATTATGAGATGCTTGTTTTTGTTTCTTTTTTGCAATTATGTTGGTGCCAAAATTGCCATAGTTTCATAGTTTCACCTTACTCGGCTCTTTGAACCGATGTTGGTCGCTTTTCCAGACGGGAAGTATTTTTTCCAGCTGACCGGCCAGTCGAATATCAGCACTTAGGTCTGTTCTTCCATAAGCAACTACATCATAATTTATCCATTGAATCTCAAATTATGTCTACAAATAATCGCTTCAGCTATTTTAACTCAACTAATTGAAATGTTGTTGTTTATGGAGAGATCGACCATTTACCGGTACGTGAGTCGTGGAAATGAGATCCTCGACTCCAAACTGTCAGAAAATCGCCAACCCAGTGCCACTTCTGTCCATTATTGTCCTTCGGCAGGTGTGCACTGACGGAGACCGCCCACATTGAATTTATGCTTTTCACTGCTAAAAATCCGTACACTGCATAGCAATCAGGCATTTGGAGCTGTGTTATATTGATTTTTCCTCCAAATTTCCTGCAGTTAACTTAACGGCGATTGTGATCCTATCTCGAGGAAAATGCGGACTCTCCAAATGCATCAAGCGTTACCTGGTTGGAATGGCAGCAGCGGATCTGATGGTGGTTTTCGATGTCGGATTACTGCAACAGACCAACAATATCTACATTTATTCCAGATCCCTGCTCATCACTCCTGGATGCGCTCTGACAGAAGTATTGATGTTGGTGACGAGGGACTGTTCTGTTTGGTTTACGGTCAGTTTTACCTTCGATCGTTTCATCGCAATATGTTGTCGAAAGCTTGGGGAACGATACTGCACTCAGGGAACAGCAACGGTGGTTATGTTGTCCGTGGTTATAGTGAGCTGCGGGAGAAGTGTCACGTTTTAGTATGCTGTTGAACCTTACGTCATTATTGACAACATGCCGTGGCGTTGCGCCTTCTCACATGAATACGCTACTTCACCCGTGTGGAAAGGATCCGAATTACTGGATAGCATTTTAACACCGTTACTACCAATCGACTTAATTCTTGTCTTCAATGGGTTAACAGTAAGACATATAATTGCCGCAAATAGAGTCCGCAGAGGGCTCCGGAGCAGCAGTGATTGTCAGAAGGATACCGAGATGGATAACCGCAGAAAATCAATGATTCTGTTGTTTGCAATTTCAGCTAATTTCATATTATTTTGGATACCCTATATAGCTTATTCCATGAATTGGCAAACCTTAAATTATTTTTATGAGGACAGATATTTCAATTCCGCGCCATACATCCTACAACAATTTGGGCTCATGCTCCAAGTTCTGGATTATGTGTTTACATTAAATGGCCACCGGTGTAGATAACGCCCACTTCAGGTGCAATTAAGAGGAGTTTTCGAATAAAACAGTTTTAAACATGAGTAGGTTGGTCACAAATTCAAACAATCATGTGCCTGATAATCCAGAAATTGCAAAATCCACAGAAGATTGCTTATCTCCTGCAGTTAAGGTAGGAAACTGGACAAGCGTTAATTGAGCTGGCATAATTGTTACATATGTTGTGGTACACTCCAGTCTATCACGGAGAATTGACAATCACAAGGGTGGAAATGGCCTCTGAGCCTCCCTGGGTTCACATGTTTCAAAATGCAGAGTCGGTTAAAGAGTGTAAAGGGAGTGCCATTGAAACACAGTATGATAGTAACACAGCTATAGAAACGGATGAAACTGTGGAGACCTTGTCTATTGAGAGACGGTAAGTTGATCTGAGAAGTAGTATTCTGTAGAGACCTCAACCCTATCACCCTATCAGAAAAAAATTACGGAGAAGCGAGAAACTATTCGGAAGGTGGATTTTGAACAGTGACATACTAAGACGGCTGTTGTTATAGCCCTATTATTCATTGGCACATCCACAGGGTAAAAGGTTTAGATATGACAGAATTTCTCAGTTGCGTCTCGGACGGTGTCCTTGGACATTAAGAGGGCAGGCGAAATAGAGAACTGTCCATTCACGATCACGTACCAGAAAATGAAACAGGTCAGGTGACAGGTCTCCTCGCGGGCCAACTATTGGACATTTACTATAACCTTACACTGGGATAGGAGCTGATAGTATGGAATGTATTTAATTGAAACCAGTAGGTAGGAACTTGGGAGCCCAACTTGGGAAATGGACAACTGTGTAGGTAACGTCCAGATCCAATTGCAATTCAGCAGATTTTTTGAGTAAAACGGTTTTTAAAAAAAAGAGTAAGTTTAGCAAATATTTCATAAGTTCAAACAATCATGTGCCTGGAGATCCTGAAATGAATAAATTCCAAACTATCCCAGGAACTTGACAATCATCCGGGAAACGATTCTACAGCATAACAGCCAGGACCAACTGGCTCCGGGACAGCTTCAATCGCCGGCCTTCATACTGATTAACTCATGCTGATTTGAGTGCATTTCTATGTTCCATGTATTGTTCTACTTATTATAAATGACGATGATTGCACATTGTACCTTGAGACGGAGACGTAACGTAATGGTTTTTATACCTCAGGTATGTGAAGGATGTAACAAAATAAATCAATTCAATCACAAAGGAAGGAATGACTTCCCGACTCAGATGTTTCAAAATGGTCATAGTCGGGTGAAAGAGAGTAAACGAAGTCTCTCTGAAACACAGGGAGAGTATGATAGTATCGCAGATGCGGAAAGGGGGTACACTGTGGTGGGATTGTTCGTTAATCGACTGTGAGTGGAACAAGAAGTAGGAAGCGAACAAACACTAGTTTGAAAGTACTCTGTACAGATCTCCCATCACCAAAATGAAAACATCAGACCGAGACAGTGACAGATCGGGAGATAGATATTGAACAGGTGCCATATTAACAATGTTGTTGTGACAGGCAATAAAATCTTCAGTAATATTAGTTGGCACTTTCTCAGTTTGAAAGGTTCAGATGTGACAGAATTTCTCAGTTATATCCAGGAAGGAGTCCTAGCATAATATGCGGGCAGGCGGACTACCGACATCCTGGATCTAGTACTAGAAAGCGAAACGGGTCAGCATTTCGGAACGATAGGGCACAGATATTCCATATTTACTAATAGCTTACACTGGGATAGGAGAAGACAGAATGCAATGTTCTGAGAGACAGACATTAACTGACCTTTAATTTGACCATCCTTCAGGAATTGGACAATATATTGAATTAAGGCTGATTTTGAAAGCAAAATACTGAATTCGGACTAAATCTGCACGCTGTCTAAACTGAAGTCACGTTTACCTATTACAGGACAGATGCTACGATGACATCAAAACAATCTTTTCCGATGGAATCCTGCAGCTGGATGGGAGATGCCAGCGAGTAGTGTTGGATAACTGATTGTCAGGCTGGAGACCGGTGACTAGTGGTGAGTCTCAGGGATCTGTATTGTGTCCAATGTTGTTTGTCACATACATTAATGATCTGGATGACGGGGTGGTAAATTGGATTAGTAAGTATGCAGATGATGCTAAGGTAGGTGGGCGTTGTGGCTAATGAAGTAAATTTTCAAAGTTTGCAGAGATAATTAAGCCAGTTAGAAGAGTGGGCTGAACGATGACAGATGGAGTTTAATGCTGATAAGTGTGAGGTGCTACATTTTGGTAGGAATATCCGAATAGGACATACATGGTAAATGGTAGGGCATTGAAGAATGCATTAGAACAGAGTGATCTAGGAATAATGGTGCATAGTTCCTTGAAAGTGGAAATATCTTGTGGATAGGGTGGTGAAGAAAGCTTTTGGTATGTTGGCCTTTATAAATCAGAGCATTGAGTATAGGAGTTGGGATGTAATGTTAAAAATGTAAAAGGCATTGGTAAGGTCGAATTTGGAGGATTGTGTTCTCTGACCATCGAATTATAGGAAAGATGTCAACAAAATAGAGAGAGTACAGAGAAGATTTACTAGAATGTTACCTGGTTTTCAGCACCTAAGCTACAGAGAAATGTTGAACAAGTAAGGTCTTTATTCTTTGGAGCGTAGAATGTTGAGGGGGGACTTGATAGAGGTATTTAAAATTGTGAGGGGGTAGATAGAGTTGACGTTGATAGGTTAGTTCCATTGTGAGTAGGTGAGATTCAAACAAGAGGACATGAGTTATGAGTTAGGGGGCAAAAGTTTAAGGGTAAAACGAGGGGGAATTTCTTTACTCAGAGAGTGGTAGTTGCCTGGAACGAGTTTCCAGTAGAAGTGGTAGAGGCAGGTTCGTTATTCTCATTTGAAGTAAAATCGGATAGGTATGTGGACAGGAAAGGAATGGAGGGTTATGGGCTGAGTGCGGGTCAGTGGGACTAGGTGAGTAAGCGTTCGGCACGGACTAGAAAGGCCGAGATGGCCTGTTTCCGTGCTGTAATAGTTATATGGTTATATGCTCATAAAATCAGCTTTGGTAAGTAATCAGCAGCGTCCTTCGGTGCTCCCCAAATGTACCAGCCTCCCAGAATGCGAATTTCAAATTCCCAATTCAAGTGCACACGAATTTGTCTTAATATTAAATTACTTTGCAACAGCGGGTTTATAGTACCCGGAATAGATACACTCTACCCTCATCCTGGCCAGAGTATATGGTCGATCCCTTTAACCTTGATTTCACATGGCCAGTGCTGAATAAGGTCTCACCGTAAAATCAATATCAAAGCATACAAACGAAAGGACAGAATCTAAATACGCAGGCAAAGCACAACAATAATCTAAGCTCGAATGTTTCTTCCTTCAAAACTGCCGCCTGCAACTTCGTGTATAGAGTAAACAGTTTATTCCTGGAGTGCTAATCCTTATCAAATATGAGAAAGAACAACGGGAAAGCAGATGTGCGTGATTGCAGACCCCAGACACTGAAACATTATACAATTTTGGAAAAGGAAGCAGTCTCTGATATTCACATGTTCCTGCAATTTTATTTCAACCAATGAAGCAGACATTTGCAGGCAGAAAGATCCTATTGTGAAAGAAACGATTAATTCAAACATCTTTTCAATACAATCCTAAAAATCACACGGCTAGCCTTCCGTTGATTCACGCACGCATTATCTCTGTTTCTCTTTCAACTGAACTTACAAATATCCAGTCCTTTTGCAATATGTTACATTCTCAATGAGTTCACACTTTAAGCGATCGCAGAGCATAACATACCTTTAAGTGTTCAACTGTTAACAAATAATCTATAATTAGAATCATACAGCGTTCAAGAAATCCTTTGGAGTCGAATGCAAACTGACGCTTGTAGTTCCGGATGTACGCAAGTTAATATGCAACATATAGGTAAGATGTCAACAAAATAGAGAGAGTACAAAGAAGATTTACTAGAATGTTACGTGGGTTTCAGCACCTAAGTTACAGACAGAGGTTGAACCAGTTAGGTCTTTATTCTTTGGAGCGTAGAAGGTTGAGGGGGGCTTGATAGATGTATTTAAAATTATGAGGGGGGTAGATACAGTTGAGATATATAGGCTTTTTTCCATTGAGAGTAGGGGAAATTCAAACAAGAGGACATGAGTTGAGAGTTAGGGGGCAAAAGTTTAGGGGTAACAGGAGGGGGAACTTCCTTACTCACAGAGTGGTAGTATCGTGGTTTCTTGAAATAACCAGGAGACGCAGAAGATTCTTCGAGAAATTTAAGACTTTATTTGGAAACAAAAGCTGAATCAATTAATGAAAGTGTCACTAATTGCCCGCCGAGCCTCGTTCACAATATTCCTTATAGTACTTTCTTATCTCAGTTACATTAGCATGTACTTGTTCTAGTGCCTTGACTGGTATTCATAACATCACTCCACTCCACGACCCTATCTACCACGGTTATCTTTACATGCTTATTTTCACTGTTAGCTACATTCTTAAGGCACTGATGTGTTCAATTGTACAGAGACAATACAGAGATTACATTATGGCTAATAAACTGGATACATAGCAAATAGCAAACACAAGGCTGGCCACATAGTTCTGGCCACACAGCAAACGTTGCAACTTTATTCTCCAATATAATCCCCCCTTTGAGACGTATAGGGTCTCACACACAGAAAGAATACTAAGAGTCCGCGCACAAAAGCCCCAATAAAGTCCAGCACTTATTCCCAAATCTTGGATTAAACTATAATTTTCTGCGTCTAAACCTCAAAGTATTCTATCGCTGTTACCCTAGGCCGCTGAGTCAGAAACCTGTCCCTTTGTATCTGAGACAGGGGAAAAAAAACTCAGAAGCCCTTACAATCTACTCCAACACTGTCGTTTTGCTCTTGTTCATCCTGCAGGCGTTGTAGGCTGTAACAATACTTCTTCAGTGTTTCTTTCTCCACTAAGCTTGGTTCAGTAATCGCCACGAACATCGGAAATTATTTGGTTGCAGCACGCACTACAAGAGACTTGAGACAAGGAAGAAAACAGCACAGAACAAGCGCACAGCTCAGCAATACAATACCGACAGTCATTGCCATCTTAGTCAGCCATACTCCCCATCCTCCGAGTCTACATTCTAACCAGTCAAATAACCGATGTCCAAACCCTGCATTCTGTTTAACTTCCTTTTCGAGTCTTTTCAACTTATATAATGCCTTAGTAACTGATCCTTCTGGACTAGTGTTATTTGGTATAAAAGTATAGCACTGCTCTCCAAACATCACACAAACTCCTACTTTTTCTGCCAACAGCCAGTCCAATGCTTGTCTATTCTGCCACACCAGTTTGCTAGTTGCATCTGTTGTCCCAAGGCCTCCAATGCATCATCGGTATAGTTGATGAATCTCTGTTGATTGCAATATATATAATTTATCCATCTAACATTCTTAATAGTTCCTATCAAGGGCTGAAGTGCTTCGAAACCTGCAGCAATCTCATTCCTCGCCTTAAATTCGTTAGGTATAACTCTCGGCTGTCCTATACTATCTATCTAAATCGTCGAGTCGGGTTCATATTTTCTCCTTTTCTGCAATATTGTCTGCTGTTCAGAGGTATCAGTGTTGAAGTCTCCTTCTGGGGATACTATAAATTCTTGAAGTAGCATAACACGTGTACACGTACCTGCCCAATTGAGGGGAAGCGTGGATCTCAGACCCGCTTCGTCACCACACAGCCACCAGGTGTCTACTAAGGGGATGGTCTGGGCGTCCAATGCACCTTAGGGTGGAGGTAAATCTACTACGTGTCTTTACCCTGGGGTTATATCCCACATCTGAGTGAAGTTACCTCTGAAATGACCCACTGGACGAGCACATGTCCGCGTAAAACATTCATTGCTCAACTGATACTGCATCAATACTGAGAACCCTGCATGATTTCCATCATAATCCCTATAACAAGAGCCATCTACGAACAGAACCTTTTTATCTGCATCCTCTAGTGGTTCTGACCGTAAATCTGCTCTCAATTTGGCAAATGCCATCGTCTTCCCTAGACAATCATGGGGTTCTCCTTCATGGTCCAAAGGGACAAAATCTGCTGTATTACTGGTAGTGCATCTCTGTATGGTTATGTATGGAAATGTCAATAGCATCTGATACGCTGCTATCCTAGCTGGCGTCAGCACAAATTTCCCTCTTTCCAGCAATTCTGCTACTTCGTTGTGTGTGTACAGAATCACAGGATAGCCCAGTGTTACAGATGATGCCTTTTCATACGCATAGTACAGCGCCGCCAATCAATGATAAAGGGTGGATACCCCTGAGCCACCTCATACTGTAGTCTCGTAGGCACATCCTGTGCCTGTCTCTTGTGTTAGAACCGCTGTAACATAATCTTGCTGTCGGTTGGATACATACAAATGAAAAACTTTCTCGTAGTCAGGCAAAGCTAATGCTGGTGCTGACTGCAATTCCTGCTTAATAGTATTGAAAGCTACCTCCGCCTCTTGCTCAGTCTCCAGTGTCCGCCTTTTCAACTGGTTTTCTACATAGGCTGCTGGGCTTTCAGTGTCTCCCAGTGGTTCCCCCTTTAAGGCTTTGGGGTTCACATAGGATGGATAAAGCTTTCTGAGGGCCTGCCATACCCTCTGCCTCACTCTGTCAATCCCGTCTCCGTCAGTTCTCGGGTCGTTCGGGTTTATTATGCCAGCCATTTCCATTAGTTCGTTAAATTTGTAGGTTCCCATCATCCTTATCAATAGTGCCTTTAAATCTCCCATAGCCAATAATCGTCCCGCCGTTTCTTCTTCAAAGGCTCTAATCCATTTCCCTGCTCCTTCATGTAGACAGAGAAGAGTGTTTTTCAGCCCTTCTAGGTCCTGGGATCCCAAGGCTTTTACTAACAACGGCATCATTCTTCCTCCTTCTTCTTACCTTCCATGGCTCTCCTCCTCGCCTGACTCCCCATCCGTCTCTGGGTATGTCTTTACTGCCTCCCACACAAATTTATCCGAGGTCCTCTTCTTCCCTCGGTCTCCCTGCGGAGTCCTTCCTTTCTGTCCTGATTCGATACTTCGTCGGCCGCTGGAGTACTTCTCACATCTCCTCTGGCAATTCCCTTTTTATAAATTCTCTAGCTCTCTCTCTCTACTTCCGCTAGTCGCTTCCCTACCACCTCCTTCTGCTCTTCTAGGCTTCTGCCTCCTACATCTTTCCACTTCCTCTTGAATCCCTCAGCTCTTCCTATCCCGATGAGCCATTTTCCTTTCTCGACTGTTCATTTCTACGGTATAGCCGGTACTCCTCATACTCCTTTTCCTCTCTCAAGTATTTCATCCGTTCAATCTCTTCTCTCATTTGTTCCACCTTTATCCTTTCTGCCTGTATCTCCTTCCATATCGCCGCTTTTTCCTTCTCGTATTGTCTTTTTTCCTCCTCATTATCCCAAACTTGTACTTCTCCCTGCATGTTTACTGTACCCGTCAGCAGGGGCCACAGCTTAGGGGTTCCTTCTTCATAATAGGGAGGAGGTATTTCTGCTTCTTTCAAATCCGGGTATGGAGCTGAAGCCAGCTTCTCATTGTACCTTCCTCTCTCTCTAACAGGCTGCTTTTCCAGCACCTTAGGGTCTTCCTCGCTTGTAATCAAAATTCTACCTGTCCTCCTCAACCTCTCTCCCTCCGTTCTGAACAGTTTTAGCACTTCCATTTCTCGTTCTCTTTTTTGTTCTCTTTTCTTAGATTTATCTTTTGGTTTGTAAATTTTAATTAGCGCCTCCATTTCTTCGCACAAGCTAACATCAAACGTTCTTTCTATTGGCCATTTTGTGACCAGGTTCTTGGTTCTTCTTTCCCATTTTTCTGAAGTTTTTATGATCTCATTTTTACTTACCGGGAATTTTTTGCTCAGAATATCTACTGCCATTCCTTTATCTGCCATGTTGCTCTCGCGTTCTAGGGTATTTCAGAGATTCACAGTTCGTATACTGGATAATACTATTTTCTCTAATTCTATGCCTAGTCTATCGTCTATCTACCAGCGCTTTAAACCATTTATCGGACTGTCCTTGTTTCCTATTCCGTCCTCCCCGTGCAGACCCCTACTTAGGGCGGTATCCGCAGAACTTTTTCTTTGCACCTCGTCTATTCAGACCCTTATCTCTTAAGGCGGTATCCACGAGGATTTTCTCTATTTTACCTTTCCCTGCCCATTCAGACCTTCGTTTCGTACGAAGCGGTATCCACAGGGACTTACCAACACCACGTGGATTTTTTCTTCACTTAACTTCTTATTAGCTTATTCGTACTTACTGCAGTCTTGCATTCGTACCACAGTGTTCTCGACCAATCCTCTGAGCCTCCTGTTAACCCCCAATTCTGACAGATTCTTTGGACCGGAGAGACCCTTCGGCTGTAATTCCGCACTTCAGAGCCCCCGAGACCTTCACAAAACTGACAGAATTCTTAGTCCAAATTGTCGCAAGAAGCGCTTACCTTTTGTTCGGGTGCACCCTTAATTCTGTTAGCCCTGTGTGGGTCCCTAGAGGACCGGAAAGCATCCCCAATCTGCCGTTTCCTTTCCGCGGGTCTCTTTCCGGTCCTGCCGCGGTCGCCAATTTTTCTCGTGGTTTCTTGAAATAGCCAGGAGACGCAGAAGGTTCTTCGAGACGTTTAAGCCTTTATTTGCAAACAAAAGCTGAGACAATTAATGCGCGTGTCACTAATTGTCCGCCGAGCCCTTGTTCACAGTATTTCTTATCTTAGTCGTATTAGCATATACTTGTTCTAGTGCCTTGATTGGTCCCCATACCATCACACTACTCCGTAGCACATACTTGCTCTAGTCTACTCCCTGGAATAGGTGTTCCCCTTCTCGACCATAACTGGTCCCCATACCATCACACCACTCCACGATCCCGTCTACCACCGTTATCTCTACATGCTTAGTTTCACTGTTAGCGACATTCTCAAGGCACTGATGTGTTCAACAGTACAGAGACAATACAGAGATTACATTCTGGCTAATAAGTTGGATACAAAGTAAATATACGGCTGGTTTCTCACTGTTAGCTACTTTCTTAAGGCTAGCTATATTCTCAAGGCATTGATGTGTTCAATAGTACAGAGACAATACAGAGATTTCATTCTGGCTAATAAATTAGATACATAGCAAATAGCAAACACAAGGCTGGTTACATAGTTTTGGTTACACAGCAAACAATGAAAATTTATTCTCCAATAGAGCCCGCTTGGACATTAACACCCAGTAATTGGACTCGGCGAAAACGTTGCCCGAATGGAGGGCCCACAGTGAGAGAGGGTAGGCTGCCCCCCACCCCTGAGATGGATACTGATTCGGAGGATGAGGACCTGAATGTGTAGCATATGCTGCCATAATTCCCCAGTGATTGAGGAAGAGACTCCCAACCCTTCTGCTGCTCATTCAGGTGAAGATGGCAGCCTGGGTTATAGCAGGACCCTGAAGGAGAGGAAGCGCACTTGGATATGGGACATTGGGCTCTGTGTTGCGGGGGGGGGGGGGGTTGGCGGGCGGTGGATGAGTGACAGGTCGGGGTGGACTCGCCAGATAGACCGGAAGTATACCTAGTAGCGTCTGAGCCTGAAGAGGAAGGAAGGTATCAGAGAATTAGGAGAGCACCGGATAAGTTGGCCTATATAGCGCCAGAGGGACAGGGCATGATGTCTACTGTTTCGGGGAGCTATGTCACTGCCTTTTGCACCTGAATTTGGCATTGTGTTTGTAGGTAAGGTTGGCGAATTATTTCAACGTCATGAGGACATGATTAAATTTGGTGGTGGGGTGGGGGGAAGAGTGTTAGGCGCTGTTATGGCTTCTCTGTAATGTTCACTGCTGAGGTACCGGTTTGTCTGTAGCCGCAATATTTGGGTTATGCCAGTAGATAACAGGACTGTGGTATGCATGTTAGCCGATCAGGATTTTGTCTCCCTGTCTTGTGAATCTGGAAGGAGTTGATTTCGCGGGGTTTTGCTAGAGAGAGAAAAATGAGGAGAGAAGACGCGAATGGAGAGATTTGGTACACCACCGGACGGAGTGGAGTCGGAGCGAGGGTCCGAGGACAGCGAAGATCGGAGGAGGTCGACACTGAACGATCGGCCTATGAGTGAGCTCCAACTTTGCACACAGACTGTTTAATAAGATCAGGCCCTATTTCTTCATTTATTTCGTTTCTCTACTCACGATATAGTCAAAGTCGGCTAATCACATATTGTGTACTGTTTGTTATTTCGGGCTACTGATTTGTAACAGGGGACACATCGCTCAGCATCCACCCAAACGAGATTACTTAAGTTTGGCCGGGCCGGGGATTATCTCCCCCGATACGAAGCCGCTAGGCGAAGCGAGAGTTACACGTACTTTAAATTTACACTTACCTTTTTTAATGTAATTCCGTGGCAATCCCAAGGATTAGGGTTAGCCCGTGTGCACACAAATATTCGACAACACACCCCCAGTTCTGCGCACATCCCCAACTCTGTGAGTACCCGAAATCCATGTGCACCCCAAATCAGAGTGAACTCCCAGATCAGTGCACCCCTAAATCCACCAACATCCACAAATTCTTGTGCGCCCCGATATTCCTCGAAAAATTCAAATCCCCAAATCCGTGGGCAGCCCAAGCCCACTGACACCCTTGAATGCACGTTGGATTATCACAGAGATAGAGTCATCTCGAACTCTTCAAAAAAATAACTGTATCCACCTTTAAAAGTAGCAAGTCCAAAGTGCATTAGTTATTTAAGTATTTTTAAATGAAATAACCTTGCTGTTCGTCACACCCCAAATGTTTCGCCACACACAAATCGATGTGCACCCCGACATTCACCAAAAAAAAACCCTAAACCGGCGCTCATCCCCGGATCTGCGGACACCCGCAATCTATGCGTGGCCCCAAACACGTGTGCACCTCAAAATCCGCATGCACCCAAAATGAGTGTGCATATCAAACCCACCAACACTCCGGATTCTGTGTACACCGCATATTCGCTGACACACCGCTAAATCTACACACACCCACAAATCAACGTGCCCGCCCAAGCCCGCTAACACAGCACATGCACATAAGAATTATTTCAAGCAGTTCACAAACCTGATTCCCAAGCTTAGAAAAATCAAGAACAATGTTCAATTGTTAAACTACATTTATTATTAAAGATTCTGTCAGAGATTCATCACACCCTCAAATCCACCAAATTCTCGATATACGTGTACCCATATTTGCCGACACACCCATAAACCTGCGTACATTGCCAAATCTGCACGTATGCCATAAAACCACTTGCCGACACGAGCCGAACTCTTCTCAAATACCCAAATATGGGTGCACCTGCAAATCCGTGCGCACTTCCAATCCTGCTGCCACCCCCAGGGCAATAATAATTGTAAACATTTCACAATATAGCTGCATCCTCTTTAAAAAATAGAAAGAACGAAATTCATTTATTTTCACAAAACTAAATGAAACAACCTTGAAATTGGACACACCGACAAATCAGAAGAATTCCCAAATACCTACGCGTCCTCTGGTCAGCACTGGGCTCCATATCCGTCAATGCCTCCTAAATCTGAGCTCATCTCTACATCCACCTGCACCCACATAGTCCCCGACACACACCTATATCTACACACATCAACAAAATCGCAAGCAGCCACAAACTCGTGTCCTCCCAAATCCGTATGCACCCCATATGTCCGTGTGCATTCCACAAATCCCTGTGCTCGTCCGAAACCGCTGACACACTCTCAGCGTCATTAGATTTTACCGAAGCTAGAATCATTTCAAATAGTTCAAAGATACCTTCCTCTACCTATAAAATATAGCAAGACCAATTTGAAACATCAAAGTGAATTGATTGTTAAAGTGTCACAAATCTAACAACCTTGAGATTCGTCGTAGCCCTCAATCCACCGACACCCGCAACACATCCTTAGATTTGCACACATTCATAAATCTGCGCAAATCCTGTCAACACCACGTCGCAAATCTGTGCACGCACACACACCCGCGCATACCCCAACACGCAGATTTGAGTATACCAGAGAAAGAATCATTTCAAACATTTCTCAGTGCATCTACCTTCAAGTCCATGTGTACCCATAAATCTGTTTGGCAGCCAAATCCGCAGGAACTGCTTAAATCAGAAATGATGGAGCATCCCAAATTTACCGACACACGAAATCCACGTGCATTTAAATACACATTCGACTCCCAAATCAGTGTGCACCAGTAAAATCGATCTGCGCCACTATATTTGTCCACAAATCCCTAAATCAGCACACCTCTACAAATCCGTGTGAAACCTCAAATCTTAAAGCACCCTAAATCTGAATGCCATCCACCAAAAATGGGGTGGAGCTTTGGAGAACGATGGCGCCTTATAGCGACCCTTTGCTTGCATTCTCTGAAATATTTCTGTTTCTATCTTTAATATATCTATTTTTTTCTTTTTCAGTGTTCTTTGAAGACCCCGACCTGGAGATGCACCTTAACTTCGGTTCTCTGCGGGAGTGGGATGCACTCTCGTTGTCTCGCGGCTGGCCGCTATCCGATATTCCATGGTCACGGTCTAGAAGACCAGTGCGCCTCACGATTCCGGAATTTCGTGGCACTCGATGCGGCTGCATTCAAAGTCGGTGCCTCCGCAGGAAATTGGTATGTTGTGAGATACGGAAGATCGAAAGCAGCAAGATGGCTGCTAGCTGTGTGCCCAGAGACCTGAGTTCTTTGGGCACAGAGTTGTAAAACAGCAACGCAACAGACTTTAACATTCTATATCAGCGAGTTGCTTGTTCTGTCGCAGTGTAATGCGGAAAACTGAATCGAATGTCATTCCACCATTCCGAAATCCATTCTGATTAAACGATATATCACTTTTCATTACCAAAATAAATTTCTACGGTTGAATAACCAAATGTTCCATGTTTACAAAAATGAGATATTTATGATGCAGGGGCATAACTAGAAGGACCAGATGGGGAGATCACAGGTTTTGGGATAAGCACAGCTACTGCTATTTTCCCTAAGTAAGGGTGAAGGCCTTGCCTCCAAACACGCTTTAAAACAGTTATTATCTCAAGAGTGTTGTGAGTCAAATATCTAATCATGCAATAACGTTTATCATCATCTCCTAGAGATGTCTGGCCAGCATTAATATTAGCCTTTTTAAATTCACAGAAAGATCACTGGACATTAGTGATACTGCCAACACATCACCATATTCAATCTGAACCTTATCCCTACATTGTTTAACCTCTTCACTTAAATTATCTGGATTGTGTATCAGAGCAAAGATCCAGCCAGTAACTAAACCTTCCCTACTTCAGTAACAATAATTTTACACTCATATATCGATAATGGAATATAATCGTCCTTACAAGTCGTCCATTTTATTAATCATTCCTCAGACATCTCCATGTATAATATCCATTCCAATATTATTACAATATGACCTACGGCAGGCCTCTTTCATCATTAAGGCGATTTTACAAACCATAATTTCGGTCGGAGGTGGTAATTCTTAACTTTTCTAAACGCCCTTTTCTCTCCCTAATTACCACTGTACACTCATTAATCCACCACGGTACAACCGTTCTTCCTAATAATTCCCGTATTAACAGGAATGCAGTCTGAAGAATAATGTGACATAAGCTTTCATTACAAAAATTAACATCATACTCAACACTCAGATCTGACTCATAAAAAAAAACTTCAGCCAATTTAATACCTGCTGAATCAAATATATCTGTTAGTGTCTCAGACCTTTCAGTCACATTCACAACTTTAGATTCTGCGCCATTCATTACACTAACTGAGCGAACATGCCTAGTAACAATATAACCCAGTATGGAAAAACCTAACCGTAGTAACAACCAGGTTTCATAAATACATAAAATATCTGAAGAATCGGGCAAATTAGAAATAAACGTCTTGAAGTCTCGACCATTAGAAATCAGTGTGCAATGTTTTTAAACCCATCATGTACCTTCCCAAGTAGACGGGGACACCGATACCCCACGCATCAGAGATTCATTTACAGCTCTCCACATACGACCAGTTATAACAAGATGGCCTTTTTCAGCTTTCACAATAATTTTAAATTCCTTAGTACGACAAGACGTCTGAGCAGTACAAGTCAGTACATCCGTTATAAACATCACAAAGTTCATTTTATTCAGCAGCAAATAATCTTCAGTAAGGAACCGTTATGCCAACAACTATCCACTAACTTGACTGACAGTTCACTGACTGGTCACTCTTTTGCAACATCGCTCTAACTTCTTACAAGGCTGACTTACGTTCATATTAACTAATCATCGTGTTTTTTTTCACTTGACTGAGAGGCACCTGAGCCACTGACAGCAAGGGACAGAGGTGGGTCTGAGCTCCGATGGGCCGGGTGGAAATCTGACACATGCTCAGCCGTGGTGTCGCTCAGTGAGTTGCTGCCTGATTTCTTGCCTGCTGCCTGCTCCCTGCTGTACTTTTCTTTTCTGTGTTCCATGTTCTCTATTTGAGACGGGCCCCTTCAGCATTCACCAGCTTGTCTGTGCCAAACGGTACTGGAGCACAGGGTTTGTTTCATTGGGCGACATGGTGTTATTGACTGGATTCAATATTTCAGCAGTGGACGGTAAGCCTGAATTAACATTGTGGAACTGTGGTCACAGTGCCCAAGATCAGGGCGTGGAATGGCTTTGAAAGGACCACGTCTTTTTTGTGTAAACATACTTGAGTCTGTTTGCTCCATATTGTGAAGTGGTGTTCGAAATTGGTAAAATGTTGGGATCAGCAACAAAAAATATTGTCACAGGATTTGATTTTACATCTTCTGCCATGAAATGTTCAGCAAACAACATTACAATAATTGCTTGTAGTATCCCGGGGGGCGAGGTAGTCATTGGTGATTGACACAATATGCATAAATAGACTATGGTGACTATGGCAATTGTTCTTCGCTCTGTATCTGGCGGTGGTGACGAAGTTTTCATACTAATTAGCTGAGCGTGCTTACTCCCTGCTGTATAAAAAGGCTCTTTGACTGAATGAATAGTGCATATCGATACCGGGAAAGCTCTGTACAACTGATCGCTCCTTCACATGGAAAATGGAATATCCGGCTATTTACTACATAGTGAGCATTTACTATCCCGTATTTGCAGCGGTTGGTGTACTTGGTAAGATAGAAGAGCTGGGCTCCCTCCGTGTTGTTACATTTTCTTCTCGTACCTGCTGCAGAGCATTCGGCTTAATCCCTCATACAATTTCTGCTTGTCCTGATGGCTGTTTATAGATTTACGAGAATACCTTTGTTTTATTTTTTAGATGTTCTGTATAATCTGAACCTGATTCTCTTCTCAACTGTTTCAAATAACTTATTGTTGGGAATGGCGTTGCTATCAGTATTTCAGCAGTTCGCCTTTCTGAAGCATCACTGGTATGTCTTCTTCGAGGCCTGAGTTCCCGTCAATGTATCTGAAATATTGCAACGACAAAATCCTCAGTACGTAACAGCACAACGAAGAAGAAGGTCCCGATTGCTGAGGAAAGCAGCCGCAAACCATACGCCGTACTTTTCGGAGGATACATTGCAGTTTCTTGGAAAAACGGAAAACAGAAAATGTTGGAAACACTAGACATGTCGTATACATTCTCGGGAAAGAGAAATAGTCAACATATCAGGACGATTTCAGCTTAACTATCCTGATCTGAAATAGCAGACCCATTTTGTTCTCCCTGCCGATGGTGTGATACTGGGCAAGCAGATCAACACACACACAATGCTGGAGGATATCGGCCGAAACGTCGACTATACTTTTTTTACCCATAGATTCTTCCTGACGGCTGAGTTCCTCCATAATTTTGGACGGACGGCGGTGTAAAGAGTGTGCCCCGATTGCGGCTGTGCAGCTGGAGAGCTCTAGCGGACTGAGTTTCTACTCACTGATTCCATGCTGACTGTCCCAGCATTAGTGCAGCACAACTGGAAACAATCAGTACTTTACTGCGCATTATAGAGCAAATAACCAACAATTAATAGGCAGGACTTCTTGGTAACATTACTTTTTCTTTATTCTTGCAGTTAATATAATGGCGATTGTGATCCTTTCCCGGGGAAAGTGTGGACTCTCGAAATGCATCACTCGTTACTTGGTGGGAATGGCAATGGCGGATCTGATGGTGGTTATCGTTACTGCTATCGTGGAGCAGTCTAATTTAATTTATAGCTACGCGGAATTCTTGTTCATAACGCCGATTTGTGCTGTGACAATTCTGCTCAAAGTAGTCACCATGAACTGTTCCGTTTGGCTCACAGTCGGTTTCACTTTCGATCGGTTTGTTGCAATTTGTTGTCAAAAGCTTCGTGGACGATACTGCACGGAGAGAACAGCGACTGCGGTTATAGCGACCGTTGTTGCTGTGTGCTGTGCGAGGTCTGTTCCGTTTTACTTTATAGTGGAACCTGACGTCATAATAAACAACGTTCCATGGCGCTGTGTTTTAACGTCTGAATATTTAACGTCATCGGTGTGGAAAGGTTACGAGCTATTTGACAGTATCTTCACACCGTTATTACCGATTTGTTTAATTCTATTGTTTAATGTTTTAACGGTTCGACATATTATTTCAGCAAATAGAGTCCGTCGAGGTCTCCGGAACAACAGCGCGGATCAGAAGGATCCAGAGTTGAAGAACCGGAGAAAGTCCATGATTCTGTTGTTTGCTCTGTCAGCCAATTTCATATTACTCTGGCTTCCCTATGTCGTACACTCCATGAACTGGCAAGTGCGGAATTATTCTCAGACAGACAATACCCCAGTATATATCCTTCAACAAGTAGGTTTCCTGATGCAGTTCCTTAGTACCTGCACCAACACGTGCATCTACACACTTACACAGAGAAAATTCAGAGGTGAGCTCAGAAATGGAGTCAAGTATCTGTGCACACTAAATGGACGGTGCAGTAGATAACGTGTATGTCTGTTTGCAAATTAAATGAAGATTTATAGGGGTGTAGTATATGCCATATATTAATCTACTCACGTATTTAACAAGTAAGAGCAAAACTAATATGCTTAAATCGGAAAATTTGGCAACCCAAACTAAATATGGCGGTTAGACCACTTGTATCGAGACAGTTCCCTGAGCCGTAAGTCCATATGCGATGTTGTAAGAGTCTGAACATATCAATTATCAAATGGAAAGCTGATGTAAGAGAAAAAAAAGCGGACGTCATGTTATATCCATGGATTCCTTGAAAATATTTTGAGTTTTGCCTTATGTGTTTTGGCTTGATTGGGTTCGGGATGTATGCACCACTCTTCCAGCGCTGAAGTATGCAAACGCCAAATAAAGCAAATCCATATCTAACTTGGAACTGATCATCGTTTTCAGTCTCTGCTGTGCAAATGGAGACCGAGGCCCAAACTAAATGCCCTTTTGGCTAGAAAATCAAGCCCGTAAAGCATGCAGACTCAAGTTCGCATTTGGTGGGAAGGGACAATGATTGTAATTCTTTCACTTTCTTCTCACCATTACCTACCACCACACATCAGGTATATTGGGCCGAGATTTTCACGTGGAAGCACCGTTCGACTCTTTTTGCAGCTGTCCAGTTATGCATCACCGCCATTTTATAACATCAGGTGTTCCTTTGGATTTCCAACAAAAATAATCATTTCTATTCAACTGTCACAAAATTACAACTTCATAGAGGAAAAGATGACATTGAATTTATTTCTGTTGCGGAAACAGAGTTCCGGTATATTTGCCAAAGTAGGTGGACGATCAGGCCAGGGGCTTCATCTGAAACATTGTCTTCATTTCTCTCGTAGTTGGCTCAACCGCCATTGTACGTTTCAGTTTGATTTTCCTGCTTCTCCAGCGCTGTGCTTCACATTTCCATGTTCCTCGCGCTTCTAACACCACCCTACTGTCAACGGGCTTCCTCAATGTTAGGACGAGATCCAAAAGAAACTTGAAGAACATCAGTAGTAACGTAGCGCAGGTCGTAACTTGGGCTGAAGAACTCTCCTACCAATCCGTAACTTGGTTGTTTTCTGAAGATATCAAACAAATGAATATTCCAGAATGTGTCCTCAATTGGATTTTGAAATCTGTTTTAGTGCTCTCATACTTTCGAATCTGCTAATATCACTAAGCTCTGCTCCAGGGCACTACTGTTGCTTTAAAGCCTAAGGTACCAGTCAGGGTAGAAACAAGACATTCGGCAGATAATACGTAGCTGAAAAGCGGGATCTCATATCATTAGCATCTCTTCTACGTAGTTTGACCTGTACAAAATGAACGGGTTGCACCGGAACCCGAGGAGGAGCAGTTTTCTCGCGGGCAGGTTTGTCATACTGGCTTCGGATGGTTTAAACGAACTTGGCATGGAGGTGTAGACTCGAATGAACGGAGTCAGGTCAGCACAGTTGGTAAAAAAGCAAACAGAGCGTGTAGTCAGACTATCGGAAAGGGCAGGTAGGTGACAAGATAAATTGCAGCAAGCAGGATGAATATCAATGTATTATCGATTCAAAATCAAAAGTCGCAGCAAGTGCAGCACTCAGGATGATATAACTGTATGAACGGAGCATAAGGCATAAGGTGCTGTATAATTACTGTAATAGTCCGGTCCGTGGTTCCGCGTTCCGGCTCACGGTCCGGTCCGTGAACACCGGACTCCGGGTCTTCCGGCTGTCCCTTGTTTCAGTTGTGCTTCATCATAGGCACCTGTTGCTCGTCTTGAGGCTGGGATTATAAGTAGCCCTGAGATCGAGTGTGGGTGCTGGTTCATCTCGTCAGTATCCCCTTGGAGCAACCAGCTGGTGGAAGGCTAAAACAGCCATTCATGATCTCTAGGCCTGGTTGGAGGACCACCGCTTCATGGATCCTTATTCTCTCTAGTCGGAGCAGCAATCGTGGTATAGTTTCGGCACTCCGAGCTGGATATGGATTCGACTGTTTCCGTGGCCAGCTGAGTGGACGTCTGTCACTCCGAGTTAGATATAGATTCGGCCGTTTCCGTGGCCAGCTGAGTGGACGTCTGCCACTCCGAGCTAGATATGGATTCGACTGTTTCCGTAGCCTGCCAAGGTTGCTAGCCGGCTCGAGACACGGAGCCAACCCGGATTGTGCTCCATTCCTGTCCTTGCCTCCGTTGAGTAAGCCAGGCCTTCTTTGCCGTTACCCTGAGGCTAGACTGTTTCCTTCCCCTCTCCATCTGAATCCCTGACGGTTTTTTGGTAGTTTACATCGGCCGTCTTCTCGGCCCCGCGTCCTAGTCAGCATCCCACCCCGGTGTCCAAGGAAGTGTCCCGGACATGCGTTCCAAAACGGAGTACCTCGTTCTGCCACGCAAGCCTCGAAGAACCGAAGCCTCGTCTTGTCCTCGCCTAGTTCCGTGTTCCGAGACCGAGTCAAGACTCAGGTTCTGGGTCCTTGTCCAGTCTCTGACTCGGGATCCAAGCCCAGACTCCCAGTTGCGAGTTCCTCGTCTTGGTCCCGCTCTCCTCACTCAAGTCTGTGTTCCAATCCCAGCACCTCGTCGCTGTGCAGCCCCGCCCCTATCTCTAACCCAGTCCATTTTCCAGTACTGTACTGTCTGTGTCTTGCATTTGGGTCCACCTACAGCGCCCCCCCCCTCCCCTTTATGACACTGAGCCCTTCCGTGACATATTCCCTCACTGGCAATGCTGTACGTCCCGCTTTCATCCTCCCCGCTCTGTAACGTCTATAACAAAGGAAACCCGGCATACTGAGCTCCCAGTCCTGCACCTCCTGTATCAAAGTGTCGCTGATGGCGACCATATCACAATTCCATGTGTTGATGCATGCCCCGATCTGATCTGCCTTTCCTACAATACTTCATGGAATGGAATACACGCAGGTCAGAGTATTCGTAGTACCACGTTTAACCTTTCATTCCTGATTTGATAGAGGAATTAACATCTGTTTGAGAAACTTGGATAAGTACGTAGATGGGAGGACTAGGGAGACCAGGCAATGGGTCTCGGTAGGCTAACGGTTCAGCATGGAGACCGGCAAACGTGCACACTAAACATCCCAGAGTGGGATTTGGCGATTGGGGAAATCATACGCGGTAAAACTCCCGGTGTAGCATATGGACACTAGAATTTTTCTGCGTTGGGACATGGAGACTGGTAATCGTGAAGTAAAATTATCGATGTCAAATCAAGTAAAGTCAAGTCGCTTTTACTGTCATTTCCGGATGGTTTTCTAGTGCTACTACGGGGAGTTTAAAATAGATTTGTTTAAAACAGAGTGTTGGAGCAGATAGTGAGGTGGAGGAAGATAAAGGTCATGTGAGAGCTGCAAATATAGTGCATGGAGTAAAGCCAGATCTAACATATAAAGAGGCTTTGAAGAAAGAGAAACAGAAAGAAAGGGTGTAACACGAGTAAGGGAGAAGAGCTAAAGTTTTAAATGGGATGAGGGGAGGGGAGGAGGGGTGGCATTACTGGTCAGGATACTATTACAGCTACAGAAAAGGTGGGTACTGTAGTAGGATCCTCTTTTGAGTCAGTATCGGTAGAAGTTAGGAACGAAGGGAGCAGTTACTCTACTGGGGGTATTCTATAGGCCCCCTGGTAGCAGCAGAGATACAGAGGATCAGATTGGGAGGCAGATTTTGGAAAGGTGCAAAAATAACAGGGTTGTTATCATGGATAACCTTGACTTTCCTAATTTTGATTGGCACCTGATTAGTTCCAATGGTTTAGACGGCGCAGAGTTTGTTAAGTGTGTCCAGGATGGATTCCTGTCACAGTATGTTGACAGACCGACTAGGGGGAATGCCATACTAGATCTAGTATTAGGTACGAACCGGGTCAAGTCACAGATCTCTCTGTGGGTGAGCATCTGGGGGACAGTGACCACCGCTCCCTGGCCTTTAACGTTGTCATGGAAAAGGATAGAATCAGAGAGGACATGAATTGTTTTAACTGGGGAAGAACTAATTATGAGCCTATCAGGCTAAAACTTGCGGGTGTGAATTGGGATGATTTTTTTTTTCATTTTTAATATTTTTTAATTAATTCTGATTAAAGATCAACAAAAACTTTCAGGTAATCAGGTCAATATGTACAATGATGATTTAAAATTAGCAAATATCTGACTAATAAAGCTAAGCAATATATCCATAAGAAAAAATAAAGTGTTAATAATATATTTTTGAAAGAGAAAAGAAAGAAAAAAACCCTTACTAACTAAGAAACAAAAACTCTTGCTAACTAAAAAAAATCGTTAAAAGATCCTTATTGAGGTCACAACCCCGGAGCTATACGTCATACAATCTTCCATAAAAGAAAAACATCAATCCGCCAACTCAAATCCATTTAAGTGAAAGTCGGAAGGAAACCATATTAATTAACTTAAATCAGATGCTAGTAGCGGGCAAATGAGCCCCAGGTTTTCACAAAATCAAATCGAAGATCAAAAGTTCGATTTCTGATTTTCTCCAAACTAAGAAATATAATCACCAGAGAAAAACTTTGTATCAAATTAGGAGCAGAAGCATCTTTCCATTTCAACAAAATAGCCCTTCTTGCCAATAATGTAACAAATGCAATTACATGTTGGTCTGATGGAGAAATACCATGAATATATGAGGGATTATACCAAATAAAACTGTCAATTTATTAGGTTGTTATTTATTATAAAACTTTAGAAATTGTAAAGAAAATAGATTTCCAAAAGTGTTTCAATAGAGAACACAACCCAAGCATGTGGCTGTCTCGGTTTTACATTGTCACACTGACTAGCAACATTAAGGAACATTTTAGACAATCTCTCCTTTGTCAAATAGTGGCGATATACAATTTTAAATTGAATTAATGAGTGATTGGAACAAATCGAAGAAGAGTTAGCCAACTTAAAAATCTGCAACCAATCTTCTGTTATCAGGGTCATGTTACGCTCTGTCTCCCAATCTTGCTTAATCTTAAGTGAAGGGTAATTATGCTGTTTAACAATAGATTATAAATTTTCCCAATAAAACCCTTCACTAAAGGATTCATTTATTTAAAATAATATGTAACAGGTCAGAGACTTTATTAATGGAAAATTACTTAAGTATTTTTGTAAGAAGCGTCTGACCTGAAAATATTGCAGGAAGTGTGAATACGAGAGAGAATACTTAGTTACTAATTTCTCAAGACATCAATCGGCCATCTTGAAACAGATCTGTGAAGGAATAAACTCATTTATTCCTCCAAAGAAGAAAGGTAGGGTTACTTAATGAAGGTTTAAATAAATAATTTCGATAAATTAAACTAAAATGTTTAAGTTCTGAGATTACAAAATTACGAACCTGGGACCAAATTTGTAACGACTCCTTAATCACAGGATATAAATTTAAATGAGTAATTTTGTCCAGTTGTACAAGTAGGGAAGCTCCGAATAACGAGGTGAAGTGAAACTGTTTCAAAGATTTCAATTCCAAATCAACCCAAGGTGGTCGTTCATTTTTATCAGCCCAATGTAACCAAAAACACTTATAACGTGTATTAACAGCCCAATAAAGCATTCTTAATTAAGGCAGAGCAAGACCGCAATCCTTTTTTTAAAAAAAATTGTAAATGTTATTTACCAATTCTTGGTCTTTTATTATTCCAAACAAAAGATGAAATAATAGAGTCAACCTGATCAAAATCTTCTTAGTTAAAAAGGGATATTTTGAAATACATATAAATATTTGGGTAAAATTATCATTTTAACTGCATGAATTCGGCCGGCTAACGAAAGTGTAAGCGGATTCCGTCCACAAAATAATTGTTAGATAAAATCTATAAAAGGAAACAAATTAGCTTTTACAGGGAAATGTACTATGGACATCTGGTCGATGTTTAGGGATCTCTTGCTGGATGTTAGGGATAAATTTGTCCCGGTGAGGAAGATAAAGTATGGTAGGTGGAAGGACCCATGGGTGACAAGTGAGGTGGAGAATCTAGTCAGATGGAAGAAGGCATCATACACGAGGTTTAAGAACAAAGGATCAGATGGGTCTATTGAGGAATATAGGGTAGCTAGAAAGGAGCTTAAGAAGGGGCTGAGAAGAGCAAGAAGGGGGCATGAGAAAGCATTAGCGAGTAGCGTAAAGGAAATCTCCAAGGTATTCTTCAGTTATGTGAAGAACAAAAGGATGACAGGAGTGAAGATAGAACCGTTTAGAGAAAAGGTGGGACGATATGCCTGGAGGCTGCGGAAGTGAGCGAGGTCCTCAATGAATACTTCACTTCGATTTTCACCAATGAGAGGGAAATTGATGACGGTGAGGACAATATGAGTGAGGTTGATATTCTGGAGCATGATGATATTAAAGGAGAGGAGGTGTTGGAGTTGTTAAAATACATTAGGATGGATAGGTCCCCGGGGCCTGACGGAATATTCCCCAGGCTGCTCCACAAGGCTAGGGAAGAAATTGCTGAGCCTCTGGATAGGATCTTTATTCCCTCGTTGTCCGCGGCAATTGTACCAGAGGATTGGAGGGAGGCGAATGTTGTCCCCTTGTTCAAAAAAGGAAGTAGGGATAGTCCGGGTAATTATAGACCAGTGAACCTTACGTCTGTGGTGGGAAAAATGGTGGAAAAGATTCTTAGAGATAGGATCTATGGGCATTTAGAGAATCGTGGTCTGATCAGGGACAGTCAGCATGGCTTTGTGAAGGGCAGATGGTGTCTAACAAGCCTGACAGAGTTCTTTGAGGAGGTAACCAGACATATAGATGGGGGTAGTGCAGTGTATGTGATCTACATGGAATTTACTAAGGCATTTAACAAGTTTCCACATGGTAGGCCTATTCAGAAGTTAGAAGGCATAGGATCTAGAGATGTTTGACCAGGTGGGTTCAGAATTGGCTTGCCTGCAGAAAGCAGAGGGTCATGTTGGAAGGAGTACATTTGCATTGGAGGTGTGTGACTAGTGGTGTCCAACAAGTATCGGTTCTGGAACCTCTACTTTTCGCGATTTTTATTAACGACCTGGATGCGGGGGTAGAAGGGTGGGTTGGCAAGTTTGCAGACTACGCAAAAGTTGGTGTTTTAGTGCGTAGTGTAAAGGATTGTCGAAGATTACAGAGAGACATTGATAGGAGGCAGAAGTGGGCTGAGAAGTGGCTGATGGAATTCAACCTGGAGAAGTGTGAGGTGGCACACTTTGGAAGGACAAACTCCAAGGCAGAGTGCAAAGTAAATGGCAGGATACTTGGTAGTCTGGAGGAGCAGAGGGATCTGAGGGTACACGTCCACAGATCACTGAAGGTTGCCTGACAGGTAGATACGGTAATTAAGAAAGCTTATGGAGTGTTAGCTTTAATACATTGAGGGATAGAGTTTAATAGTCGCGGGGTAATGATGCAGCTCTATAAAACTCTGGTTAGGCCACCCTTGGAGTACTGTTTATCAGTTCTGGTCGCCTCATTATAGGAAGGATGTGGATGCATTGGAAAGGGTACAGAGCAGATTGACCAGGATGCTGCCTGGTTTAAAGAGTATGGATTATCATCAGAGATTCAGGGAGCTAGGGCTTTTCCCTCTGGAGCGAAGGAGAATGAGAGGAAACACGATAGAGGTATACAAGATGTTAAGAGGAATAGATAGATTGGACAGTCAGCGTCTCTTCCCCAGGGCACCACTGCTCAATACGAGAGGACATGGATTTAAGGTAAGGGGTGAGAAGTTCAAGGGGGATATTAGAGGAAGGTTTTTCACTCAGAGAGTGGCTGGTGCGTGGAATGCACTGCCTGAGTCAGTGATGGACGCAGATACACTAGATAGATAGATAGATAGATAGATAGATAGATAGATAGATAGATAGATAGATAGATAGATAGATAGATAGATAGATAGATAGATAGATAGATAGATACTTTATTCATCCCCATGGGGAAATTCAACTTTTTTTTTCCAATGTCCCATACACTTGTTGTAGCAAAACTAATTACATACAATACTTAACTCAGTAAAAAATATGATATGCATCTAAATCACTATCTCAAAAAGCATTAATAATAGCTTTTAAAAAGTTCTTAAGTCCTGGCGGTTGAATTGTAAAGCCTAATGGCATTGGGGAGTATTGACCTCTTCATCCTGTCTGAGGAGCATTGCATCGATAGTAACCTGTCGCTGAAACTGCTTCTCTGTCTCTGGATGGTGCTATGTAGAGGATGTTCAGAGTTTTCCATAATTGACCGTAGCCTACTCAGCGCCCTTCGCTCAGCTACCGATGTTAAACTCTCCAGTACTTTGCCCACGACAGAGCCCGCCTTCCTTACCAGCTTATTAAGACGCGAGGCGTCCCTCTTCTTCGTCCCTCTTCCTCCCCAACACGCCACCACAAAAAAGAGGGCGCTCTCCACAACTGACCTATAGAACATCTTCAGCATCTCACTACAGACATTGAATGACGCCAACCTTCTAAGGAAGTACAGTCGACTCTGTGCCTTCCTGCACAAGGCATCTGTGTTGGCAGTCCAGTCTAGCTTCTCGTCTAACTGTACTCCCAGATACTCCCAGACTAGTGAAATTGAAGATACTACTAGACAGGTATTTGGAGGAATTTAATGTTGGAGGTTATATGGGAGGCAGGGCTTTAGGGTCGGCACAACATTGTGGGCCGAAGGGCCTGTAATGTGCCGTACTATTCTATGTTCTATGTTGAACCATAACTGCTGGTACAGTACACAGTAAAAACGAAACAGCTATCCTCCAGGACCATGGTGCTATGTGAGACAACAGAAAACTGCACTAGACGACGTGAAGCAACACAAAAATACATCAGACTTCAGGGCTATACTGGACTACATAAAGGGCACAAAACAGTGTAGGGCAGTACAATAATTAATAAACAAGAGAATAGGCACAGGAAAGGACAAACTACAATATAATAATAAATGATGTAAATATAAATGTAAATGTAAACAATGTTTTAGCAGAAATTGAGACAGAAATGAGCAAAACTTGCAAAGGGATTGGACTGGTGTTCAGTTGAGTGTGTGTGCGTGTGTGGGTGTGTGTGTAGGTTGGTGTCAGCCTAGAGTCTGGGAATAGAGGAGTCTAATGGCTTCAGGGAAGAAACTGTTACACAGTCTGCTCGTCAGAGTCCGAATGCTTCGGTAACTATTGCCAGATGGCAGGAGGGAGAAGAGTTTGTATGAGGGGTGCGTTAGATCCTTCAAAATGCTGTTAGCTTGTAGAAAATGTTGAGGATGGTGGGTGGGAGATGGACTTTTTTTAAGCTTTCACAGAAAGTAGAAGCTGCTGGTGTTGAGGGACCAAGTGAGATTCTCCGCCAGGTCAACACCACGAAATATGATGTTTTTAACGATCTCTACGGAGGAGCCGTCGATGTTCAGCGGAGAGTGGTCACTCCGTGTTCTTCTGAAGTCAACAGCCATCTCTTTTGTTTCGTTCACATTCAGAAACAGGTTGTTGGCTCTACACCAGTCCATTAGCCGCTGCACCTCCTCTCTGTAAGCTGACTCGTCCTTCTTGCTGATGAGACACACCACGGTCGTGTCATCGGCGAACTTGATGATGTGGTTCGAGCCGTGTGTTGCAGCACAGTCGTGGGTCAGCACAGTGAACAGCAGTGGACTGAGCACACAGCCCTGGGAGGTCCCCCTGTTCAGTGTGATGGTGCTGGAGACCACCTGATGTCTCCCAGTCAGGAATCCAGTTCCAGACAGACGTGTTCAGGCCCAGCAGGCTCAGCTTTCCAATCAGGAGCTGAGGAATAATGAACAGTATTTGAACGTACGTGTCTCTTTTGTCCAGGTGGGTTAGGGCCAGGTGGAGGGTGGTAGCGATGGCGTCATGGTGTGCCTCATGACGAGCCTCTCCAAACACTTCATAATGATGGATGTGAGTGCAATAGGACGGTATTCGCTGTGGCAGGACACTGAAGACTTCTTCGGCACGGGGACGATGCTGGCGGCCTTGAAGCAGGTTGGAGCTATGGCGCTGCTCAGGGAGATGTTGAAGTTGTCAGTGAGAACTTCTGCTAGCTGGTCTGCACATCCTCTGAGCATTCTGTCAGGAATATTGTCTGGTCCAGCCTTCCGTGGGTTGACACTGTGCAGAGTTTTTCTCACATTGGCCACGGTAAGACACAGCACCTGGGCATTGGAAGGAGGAGCGGTCTTTCTCGCCACCATGTGTCACTTTCCGTCTCGAACAGAGCGTAGAAGTTGTTCAACGCATCTGGGAGGGAGGCATCACCAGAAGTGGCAGGTGATGTTGTCCTGTAATTGCTGATGTCCTGGATGCCCTTCCAGATGCGCCGCGTGTCGACGCTGTCCTGGAAGTGGCTGTGGATTAGCTGAGCGTGTGTACGCTTTGCCCCTCTGATGGCCCGGGACAGTTTGGCCCTCGATGTTGTTTGGCTGCCTTGTCACCTGCCCTGAAGGCGGAGTCACGGGTCTTCAGCTGTGTACGCACCTCCGCAGTCAACCATGGGCTCTGGTTTGAGCGTGTAGTGATGATCTTCGAAACAGTGACGGTGTTAATGCACTTGCTGATGTAGCTAGTCTCTGATGCCGTGTACTCCTCTGAGTTGGTGGAGTCGACATCGGTTGCAACCTCCCTGAACGTGTGTCTGTCAGTGTGCTCAAAGCAGCCTCGAAGAGCAGAGATGGCTCCTACTGGCCAGGTTTTCGCCTGCTTCAGAAATGGTTTGGAGCGCCTGACGAGCGGTCTGTATGCTGGGATTAGCATAACAGAAATGTGGTCTGAGTAACCGAGGTGGGGCGGAAATCTTCATTGTACGCGTCGGGATGCTTGTGTAAAGAAGTTCCAATGCGGTGGCCCCTTTCGTTGCAAAATCCACATGCTGATAGAATTAGGGGAGCACTGACTTGAGGTTCGCTTGGATAAAATATTCGGCGACAATAAACAGTCCATCAGGGTGTGCGTCCTGCAGTTCGCTAATAGGCCCATACAATTAACAGAGCCCCTCCTTAGCATCAGCACGGGTACACAGCGACTATAAGGACAGTGGTAAATTCTCCTGGTAAATAAAATGCGAACGCTAAAAGACGCTGCAAAGACGGGGAACGCTGGTTTTGAGTTGCGACGGTCCATTGGAAAAGATTGATTTAATGTCATCGTAGCATCGGCACTGTAATAAGTACACGGGATTTCAGTTTAGAGAGCGTGCAGTTTCAGTCCGGGTTCAGTATTTTGCTTTCATCATCGGACCTAACTCAGTAAATTATACAATTGCTGTAGGATGGTCAAATTAATGTCGGTCTCTCATAACACTGTAATAGCAGATACTAGATCTCGTTGTCAAGTGTACTGAAGATTATATCTTCCTTGCAGAACATCTCCACCCACTGCCACATCGGCCTTCCCTTGGTTCGCCAGTTCTGAATCTATGCAGCCAGGTATCACTAGATCCCAGGCCACCTGTCTTTGTGAATTCTTACACCAGAGTCAAACAACTTAATAATTAATATTCCAAAACTCGACTGTCCTGACTTTTTCATGTAAATTATTCTGGCTTATAAGAGAATACCTGCCCTTGCAAAACCATGCTGACTATCCGCAACCAGGATACGTTTCTCCAGATACTCATAAACTCTGTCTCTAAGAAAACTTTCTTATAGCTTGCCCACCATTGAATTCTCAGAACTGCATTAGATTTCTTGAAGAAAAAAAGGAATAACATTTGACATTATGGTTACAGTTAGGTGATGACGCAAATGTCATGTCCTAAAGCGCAACAATATCTTCACTCGCTTTCTCTAAATACCTGAATTACAAACCTTGTAGCACCTGGGAAAGATATATTTTCATTGTTTTTCCAATGTTCCAGCTTGTAATTCTAAGCGTCCGCCTGCCCCGGCACATCTGTCCTTTTCCCCTGTATCCACATTCATCAATGTCGCACTCTCGGGAGAATATCAAAGCGAAGTATCAGTAAGGACCTTCAGTGCCTCCTTGCACTCCAGACACATGCTTCCTCTTTCATCGCTGATCGCTCCCACTCTCTATCTCGTCATCCTCCTGTTTTACACGTACCTGAATGGGACATGCATTCTCATGTCCCCTTCGAACTCTAATAAGTCCATTGTTAAATCCCTCCTGGCTGCATTGTGACTTTCCATAGCCCTGCCTGATCCTTTCTTCCCAAACTTTAAGTAGATTTCTTCCTGCTTCTTGAAGAGGTGTTCCTTATCTCTTATCAACCAGGGTTTCTTTGGGGGCCTTCCGTTCCCTGCCAAAATTAAACAAGCCTATACTGCACCCCAATCTAGTGGTCCATTAACAATCTCCATATTTCCGTTGTGCATTTGAAGTAACAAATCACGTCCCAAATTCCACTAGCAAGTTCCTACCTGACAGCATCAATTAAATACATTCCTCCTATCCCAATATAAGGTGTTAGTAAATGTCGAATAGCTGCGCTCTATCGCTCTGAAATACTGACCCGCGGAGAGATCTGTTAACGGACACATTTCACTTTCC
Organism: Hemitrygon akajei; assembly: GCF_048418815.1. Lineage (NCBI taxonomy): Eukaryota > Metazoa > Chordata > Chondrichthyes > Myliobatiformes > Dasyatidae > Hemitrygon > Hemitrygon akajei. The sequence goes on from NW_027332014.1 coordinate 1,655,796, forward strand.
AGTACTAGTTCTGGGATGGATTGTTCGCGAGACCGCCTGCACGTTTATGGTGTCAGGACTCCTTCCTGGGCACAAATGAGAAACTTTGCCACATACTTCATTCAATTCTTCAATTCTTTTCTGAATTTCCTCTGTGTCAGTGTGCAATTTCCACATACTCAGAATTTGCAACATGAACCCAGATTGTTGCAGTTTATATCCCGGGGAACTCAAATATTTGTCCACATAAAACAAGCTTTCCGCTTGCAATTTCAGAGAATGAACTACATACGGCATCCAAAATAGTATGACATAAGCTGATATAGCAAACAACAAAATCATTGGTTTTCTGCGGTTTTCAATCTCGGTATCCGTCTGACAATCACTGCTGTTCCGAAGCCCTCTGCGGACTCTATTTGCCGCAATTATATATCTTACTGTTAATCTATTGAACACTAGAATTAAGCCGATTGGTAGCAACGGTGTTAAAATGCTATCCAGCAATTCTAATCCTTTCCACACGGGTGAAGTAGCGTATTCATCTGTGAAGGCGCAAGGCCACGGCACGTTGTCAATCATGACATAAGGTTCAATGGCGAAGTAAAACGGGGCACTTCTCTCGCAGCTCACTATAACCACGGTCACCATAACCACCGTAGCTGTTCTCTCAGTGCAGTATCGTTGCCCGAGCTTTCGACAACATATTGCGATGAAACGATCGAAGGTAAAGCTGGCCGTAAACCAAATAGAACAGTCCATCGTCACAACATATAACACAACTGTCACTGGGCGTACAGGAGTGATGAGCAGGGATCTGGAATAAATGTAGATATTGTAGGTCTGTTGCACTAAAGCGAAAACTATAACCACCATCAGATCCACTGTTGACATTCCAACCAGGTAACGGGTGATGCATTTGGAGGGTCCGCATTTTCCCCGAGATAGGATCACAATCGCCGTTAAATTAACTACAAGAAATTAGAAACAAAACAGGATTCTCGTTAGCTGCAACTGTCTGAATGCCTACCATTCTTCCAATACTATGCACGGTATGTTTTTTTGGAAGTGTAAAGCAAAGGTTCAATGTGAGCCTGCTCCATTGCTAGACTCCTACTGGGGGACTACAATGGACTGGCGACTTTCCAACAGTTTCGAGCGAGGCATCTGATTTACACGACTCACCTACCGGTGATCGCTCCAGAAAACATCATCATAAGCAACGGCATTTCCATTATTAGCAGTGAAACAGCTGAAGTGATTATTTGAAGAGAAATTCAGGAGGTTTGCAGCATAAGTTATAATTTATTGACTTATGGAAGAACAAATCTGCGTGTCGATATTCGACTGGCCATTCATTCGGAAAAGTTGCCGATCTGGAAAAGCGGCTACTGTTGCTGCAGAAAGCCGAGCAAGGTCCAACTATGAAACTATCGCCAACAACATATTTGACAAAAGAGAAGATAAAACATCACATCTGGAAAATATGGAAACTGAATTAAAAAGAAATATCAGATGCTTGAATTCTCAATTCTGGAAACACAATTCAGGCGATGGTAACATCTGTGCTGTTCTCCGAACAGTGCAGCGGAACAAAAGCAAGACGACTGCGCTATACATCGAGTGACCAGCTCCAGTATCTTACCAGGGACACCGATCGCTACAAGTGCAGGATAGAAAACACCCGCAATGTAGTAAATCGTTGGATGTCCCATATTCCGTCAGAAGGAGTGTTCCGGTGTACGGAACGTTCCAAAGGTTTGTACGCACCGGTGATCGGTTTTACAGAGTTATATGCAATTCAGAGTAATTCCACTGAGGCAATTAGTGTGGTTATCACATGAGTCGCATTAGGGACAACCAGCTACACAAACACATACATTAAATTGTTTTTTTTTTTCACTCTGTCATAGTGCCATGAATTCGTATCCCCAAGGGTGTTACAAGTTGTTAGCTTTTAAACATAAATTAACATGAGCCTTGCCAGTTTAATTTCCAAGGCGCCAGGCTTCAGCTGTTGAAATGGGACATTTTCCGATCTGTGTTGTTTCTAACAAAGACAATCATCCCGAACAAACAATATCAAAAATCACCTTCCAAGAGATTTATTTTGACACAACGTCGGAGTACATTCGCTCGGGACATCATCTCGGCAAGTGAAATGGAGTACTCGTTATTGAAGGCGAAGATAGGTTCATTTTTTCTCGCTTGTTCTAGTCATTTCCGGTCATTTGAATGACGAAAGTCACAATAGCTGATGGCATGTTTCACAATAAAAGACGTCCTACGTATGTTCTTCTAAGCGTACAAACGACGCAGAGAACAATATTCCAGGGACATTTCATAATAAAAAGTTACGCGCCCTCACGTCTATATCTGCGGCATGTGAACGGATTGATGAACGTTCTTCTCTGGATTAGCAGACAATAGATATTTGATTCTTTCACCGTGACAAGTGTAGTGCAGGGATTGGTGTTAAGTCCGTTGTTATTTATCATGTATTTCAATGACTTAGAAAAATAATTAGGACGAATCTTTGTTTGTGTTGTTGTTACAGCCAAGAGCTCTATCCAAGTTTGTAGCTTGATGTTGACTGTTTGGAAAATAGGTTGAAAACTGGCGGACGGAATTTAATAGTCAAGTATGAGTTCGCCTGCATTGTGAGGATAGATACAGCAGTTTAAGAAGCACATTGAATAGGTGGAATTTAGTTTGCAGAAGGAGACCTGGGAATACAGATCGGTAATTTCAGGGAAGCAGCGTCACGGGCAGATCGGCTTGTATTGAGCTCCAATCTCATTGACTTTCACAGTCAGTTCACTGAGCACAGGAATTGCGACGTTAGGTTGAAGCTGTACAACACGCCGTAGACAGAATATCGTGGTCTGCGCCGGCAACATACCTACCGTTTTACAATGTCAATAAGCTTCAAAGTGTGCAGATATAATTTGAAAGCAGGAGTTCGGGAACTGAGAACAAGAGTTAGAAGGAACTGTTGAATTGGAATTTATTCACTTGACGGCAGGACAATGAATGGATATCTTACAGAAGTAACACATTTGTGAGAATTACGGACAGGGTGAATGCTCGCAGATCTTCCACATCCTCTGAGTGAATCTTAAACTACTTCATAGGTGCGGGGTGAAAGCTGAAATATTCAAGAGGGGTGTGTGTTAAAGCTGACTCGCTAGGAAGTTCAATTGTATCATTATAGAGAAGACTGTCTAGCTAAGTGCATGAGAGGTGGACCGAGGGTGCAGATAAATGGGACGAGGCGAAGAATCACAGAGGGATGATACAGATGAGCGAAAGAGCCTACTTCACTGTAGTAATAATCTATGACTCCATGACCATATCTGTCCCATTTTTTTCCATTCAGTGCCTTCTGGTTTTCACTTCGTCACAGAATGACGCTAGTCAAACTAAAAGGACAAATAAACAACATCTCTATCATTCAAGTATCTGCACCCACAACGGTAAGGTCAGAGGAAGAAATTGAAGCTTCCCGAGACATATCACTAGAACAATGCAAATTGCAAGAAGTCATCATAGCCATGGGCGACGTCAATGCAAAAGTTGTTGAGGGCAGAGAAGACCATATTGTTGGAGACCAGAGATTGGGAGAAAGAAACGAAAGAGGAGAAAAGCTTATATCGTGGTGTAAAACAAACAATCAGATAACCACCAACACTTGGTTTGAACAACATCTAAGAAGGAAATGGACATGGAGAAGCCCAGATGGGAAAAACAAAAATCGAATCATCACATAACAATCCATAACAGATTTTGTGGGAGCGACCACATACCAGTCATTTGCAAAGTGAAAATAAAGATGAGAAAATTAAAGAAACCAAAAATATCACAGCTAATGTATTATCAACAACTACAAAACACCCCTTATCTGAAATCAAAATACACAATCGAGGTGAAAACTGGTTTTCAATTACTGCAGGATGAAGGAAGCATACCTTCCTGGGACATACTGAAGGATTCCATGGTTAAAGCTGCAAAACAAACCATCCCACGAAAAGAGCGGAAAGGTAAGAAGATAACAGAAAATATAATACAATCGATGCACAAAAACAGACTATCAAACCCAGTGATAGCGAAGGATACAAACAACTTGATAAGATAGTATAAAAATAAAAAAGCAGAAAAGCTGAAGAGAAATGGCTAAATGAGTAATGCTCAGAGATAAAAATGCTGCAAACCCATAACTCTGGAACAAAGATGATGTACAGTAAGATTGAAGAACTAACGTGGAGGTTACCTTGCTCAGCAATTGGATGCATCGAGGCAAAAGACGGCAAGTTAATTATGAACAAAGACGAAATCCTAAGCAGATGGACAGGATATATAAAAGAACTTCTTGAAGACGAAAGAGAAGAAGAAATCCTGAACATAAAGAAGAATCTTGAAGGAACTAACATTCTAAAATCAAAAATTTAAAAAGCCATAAACATAACAGAGCAACTGGTCCAGACAACATCGCTGCTGAAATGATACTGGCCTCAGAAAAATTTGGAATAGGGAAAATAACAGAAATGGAAAATGCAATCTATGATCATGGGGAGATACCTGATGATTTATTTAAATCAATGTTCATCACACTTCCACAGAAAGAGGGAGCAACAGTCTGTGAAATACAGCGTACAATAAGACTGATGAGCCACATGGCAAAAACTATTCTCAGAGTAATCATGATGACAGCAAAACGTTATATAAAACCTGATATCAGCATGGAACAATGCGGCTTTGTGGAAAACACTGGAACCAGAAATGCAATTTTCATGCTACGAATGATCTGTGAACGAGCCAGCCAGGTACAAAAAGAAATCTACCGATGTTTCATCGACTATACAACAGCTTTTGACACTATCAGACATCAAGATCTCCTGGAAATGCTTCAAGATCCTGACACAGATGGGAAAGAGATTCGTTTCTTAAGAAACTTATACTGGGACCAGGCCAGTGTTTACGGACGTCAGCACTTCCATTGTGCGTTATTTCATTGTAATTACATACCGTTGTCGAATCAGAAAGGAAGGCTAAATTGATTTTAAAATATATTCTTTGCAACGAAACCCGTACATGATCCCACACTACAGTGGTAAAAAATTGTTCCGGAGTATGGCACCTGATGCTACTCCATTAGATGCAGAGAAGTAGGATGAGAGGACATGATTTATCCAGATGCATCATTGCCGTTCTTCGAACTGACCTTATACATATTACCAAGCAGTTACCTCATTTCTAATCGTTGTGATTTTTCGTAATTTGCCTTTGATGAAAGACCACAGAAATCCCACCGCCACAAGTGACTGAAATCGGAAACGAAGCACAACTCATGCACAGATTCTCTGAAGCACTTAATGTTCCAGTTCTTAAAGTAAATAGTCTTAGTGAATGGATGTAGAAACGGCGGCCTAAGCGGTTCATACCATCTAAGCTATTCTCATTTGCTCCCTTTTTGACCTTATCCCGTTAAAGCATTCCTATCTATGGGTTGTACAATTACATTTTGAATGTTCTGAAAGTGTGTTCCTGAAACACATCCTCAGGCAGCTCGTCCCACACACTTACTCACTTTATTGGTCAAAAGTGGTCCCTCCACTTCCTAGTAATTCTTTCTCCTCACCTTAAATCAATGACCATTATTAAATGATCCTCACTGGTCAGTCTACAGAGACAACAGTATTATTAGTCTGGTCAGTGATGGGCCTGGATTACTAATGTCGTCATCATCATCATGGTCAGCAATGCCATTGTCAGTGTGTGTGTAGGAATGGTTCTGGAAAATCACCAGTTAATATATTCATCATGACATGAAACCGCATTCAAGTTCGGTTGTACAATATAAAGTTCTACACACCATTACTCAGTAAATGATTCACTTTTCAATTCCCAGATCGGGTCCATTACCTCTTGCCACTGAATACAAGTGACACAACTTTATGGAGCTCCCGATTCTGGTTCCACTCACCCACATACGAGGCCAGATTTGAGTTTGAACGGATTTAAATAATTGTGACATCAGTGTACATCAGGACATCAGTGTAAATCTACCATATTGCGCTTAATCTTAGAAATGAAAGGATGTGTGCGAAGCTGGGAAATGACAGGAGGAAAAGAGAAAGAGCTGAAGAAGAAGGATATCTCCTCCACCTGTTTTCACCTCTCACCTTCTTCAGTTTGTGCATATTTATGAGGTTGCGTTTTAGGTTGCAAAGTATTTCAAAATCCTTAAAACTCTCTCAATTTTATTGTACACAAATGTGCAATTGACCGTATATTGCAGCTCTGCAAGTTCCGATCTGTAACGAGTTAACTACATCTCACCTGACTGTAATTAATCTGACTATTGATGCACAATAATTCCCTCTTGTTTTATTCTAAACCATCTTCTTGAAACAACAGAAAGCTTAAACGTTTATTCCTTGCCCAATAAACATGGGCTAATATGATGATAGAGAAAACGAGTGAATATTTTCCCTTCTCCACTGGGTCACACCTGATATCAGTACGAAAATGAGTACAAAAGCAAAGGTTAAATGTCTTTATGTTCACTGATGTTTCGGTCACTCCTTGGTACATTGATGGTACAACTCTCTCCTTTGAAAGACAAGTTGCACAGAAATTCTATTCACATCGCATAGTCATCTCCTGTTGTTCAGGGTACTATAAATGCCATTAACGATTACATATTTTAGACATTGATTCTGCAGTTAGTAATGTGTGTGTTATTAGCATTTTATTTGCTGCAAGAGAGTGGACATTGAAGAATAAATATATAAATAATATGCTCTGATATTCAGCGACAGTGCGATATCTGATGCAGGGAATCGCCACCAATAGTCTGATTGTGCTGAAGAGCATTTTTACAAAGAGGGATGCTGATATGATTTTGTGGTAACGCGCACTGTTTTTGCTGACCATTATGAGATTGGACAGGCAAGGAATTCAGCAGAATACATGAAGATGGTTCTGAATAAGCAGTGATATTCTCTGTGTGAGATATCATCGGAATGAATGTGATGTGATAATAACATTGCAGAATTGAGGGATCTAGAAAAGAAGTGACATTTGTTCGGTGGCACTTTAGAATGCACTGGTTACACCGGATCGGAAGTGATGTTCCTGTAGTCCTGTTCATTGTAGTGCTGGATCCCTTGGAAGGAGGGAAATAACCTCAGTTTCTCCTCAGGGCCCAGAAAAATCAAATTATCTGTCTTGTTAATGTAATCCTTCTCAATCGAACTGCCTATATATTTACGAACCGATCTATCAATTTATATACGCCCATTGGCGATAAACTGAAAATCAGTTTCTTTGAAAGAGTCGTGGTGAGAATTTCTATTGTATATGCAGAATTATAACTGGAAAACAGATGTATAGTTGAAATGATTGTGAAAAACGTGCAAAGAAAATTTCTGAAAGAATATCAATGGGTTATGTCCTAGCGGTTTTGTCTATTTTTTTAAAATTTTAAATTTCTAACGCTTATTTATTTATTTATTTGTTTGTTTGTTTGTTTGGTTTTCGTTTGTTTGTTAGTCAGTGTTGTTCGTCTGTCTTTCCGCTGATGGCGTAACTTGTGATGGAAGAATTTCATAGCCAAAAAGCTGTTGGTTTGGGGCAGTTCCACTCGCTCGGCCTCAAAAGTAGAACAAAACAGCACAGAGGCAGGCCATTCGACCCTTCTAGTCTGTGCCGAAACTTTATTCCGCTACTCCCATTGACAAGCACCCAGTCGATAACCCTCCAGACCTCTCCCATCCATGTACATATCCTTTGTTCTTAAAACTTGAAACTTAAGTTTTGGTCCAATGGCAGGAAGGAACGGCAAGTTTGGAGAATGTCTCGGCTGCAGCGGTACCTTTTTTGCCATTCGCTCTCCATGAAGCTTTCTGCACCACCTTCTTGGTTGATGCATCTTGTAATTGACCTCACCCGCCGAGTCCGGGAACTGGCTTCAAAGGCTCTGCTAAGCAAATCCCTAACTCAGGAGGGTTCAAGTTTCCAGACTACTTTCACCAGGTTTAGCCCCCCTGTCGAAGCTCCGTACTGGCGGTTGCCGCTTTCAGACGCAAACAGTTACTCGGAGCCACCGGTAGGAGCTGGCTTTTAGGAGGTGCCGAAAATGGACGAGCTGCCTCTGGGCAGAGTACAACAGGCCCGCCACCAGAGGTGCAAATATGTAAATGCTTATTACATTTTAAAATGAAGGGTCTTGGAGATTTTATTTTGTTGCAAAACTTAAGCTGCTAATTTGAGAAATATTAATAATTAGTAACTTTCATAGCATGTATATCATGCACTAAATATGTATTTAGTGCAAAATGGCTCTCTGCTAATGACAAGGAGTTTCTTTAAGTGGGTAATATAAAGTAAATATATATTATGCAAAAACCAACAATGAAACCTGCAAAATAATGATGATTACCATCTGAATTAAAGGAGAATGCAGGAAACTGCCCCAAACTTCAAACGTGTGATGGATGTTGATCAAGATCTTCAAATGGAGTTAGCTAGAGACACTGGTCTATTTACTTGCTAGAAAGTGTTATTCTGCCAATTCTGCGACAAGATTCCAGATGAAGTTTCTCCGGTGAATACAATTACTGTCCTTCGACCTTCAGGAACACATATACATATAACATATTTTACCTGCTTAAAAAAACGACAACAACGACTCCCTTTCATTAACAGAGAGCCATTGTATATGCTTTCCTGATGACGGAACACCCACGATACACTGAGCCGTCAGAAATGCAATGCTGGTTGCAGTTGATGATATTTAGCATAATAAATGTTTGCAATATTTATTTGACCAGTACAAAAGCATTTTCAGGATCACAATGACAGTAGTTGTATTCAAAGGAGAGACACCACCTGGTAATTTGTAGCAGTAGGCAAAACAACACTTCCCAGCAAGCAAATAGACCTGTGTCCTCAGATAACTCCAATTCTAGATTCTGATCAATCATCCTCACATGCTTGAAATTTAGTTCTGTTTCCTGCATTTCCATTTAATTCAGATAGTAATAATCATTATTTTGAAACTTTCATTGTTTGATTTTGCAACCATTTGCTTGACCTTTGATTGACTGAACGATATTATCACACTGAGACGGGTGAATATTTCCGAACATCTATGTCTCACTCTCTGGAGAATTTACACTTACCTTCCTCCAGCGTCACAGAAACATAGAAAACCTACAGCACAATACCGGCCCTTGGCCCCACAAAGCTCTGTGAAACATGTCTTTACCTTGGAAATTACCTGGGGTTACATATAACTCTATTTTTCTAAGCTCCTGTACCTGTCCAGGAGTCTCTGAAAAGATCCTATCGTATCGACCTTCACCACCGTCGCCAGCAGACCATTCCACGCACTCACCACTCTCTGTGAAAAAAAAAGCTTACCACTGACATCTCCTGAGTACCTAATTCCAAGCACCTTAAAACTGTGCCCTCTCGTGTTAACCATTTCAGTCCTGAGAAAAAAAAACTCTGATTTCCGTTGCTCGCTTTCTATGGTTTCTATATTCCTCCTAGAGCTGGAGTGAGAGGTAGAAAAAAAATGTTCATGTTGATACCTAACACATCTCCGGCATTCCTCCTTCGTAACTCCCATGGTCTTCAACGGAACCTTACGAAGATACCATTCCCTACACGGGCCTCTGACCCTTCTGCGGTTACTGCAGGAATCACAGCACTCTCTTGTCCATAATCTCTCCCGACTAATCTCCTTCCTGGCATTAATCACTTCAAACGTAACAGTTGCCCTACCTGCATCTACACGTCCTCCCTCATTCCACATTGGTGAGACCCAATATAAATTCCGCTACCGCATTGTGGGATACTATCGCTTCACATTCCCCCTCTAAAATCCATGCTTTCTGCATTAGCGAATGAACGTGTAAACGTGCTCCGGTGTTCCTATCAAAGTCCAGACTTTGTTCCGATCTCCGTCCAGACTATAAGAATGGAACCGAGTAAATTCCAGGTAGATTGTCAGAATAAGGTTCATACTGCCTTGCAACAGGATGCACAGATTCACATCGAAGACTTGCTCAATGAGACGCCTCCTAAAATATCCTACCTTTTGTCCACAGATGACAGGGAACAAGAATATGATGGAATATTCCACACTTACATCTTCAGCAAGTCAATAGGAATGTTGATTCCATCCAGCAACTGACAGCTCTTCATCACATTTCATTCTGCAGTGTGTATTGTGTTCAGTGCTTGTCCAGGCAGCACCTCCAGCGTCTGGACAATGACCACAGGGGATTTGCTATCTCAGAGTCCCCGTGTGAATCAGAAACCTGCTTTGCCGGGAAATATATCTCCGCACGTCACTGTTACTCCCCAACTCTTCCCATTCGCCACTGGAAAGGCTGCAATCCTATAAAAGGGAAGTTAATAATTGCCATCGAAGGAGCAATTGGAGACAGGCGATAAATGATGCCTCGGTAACAACACAAATATCGCCGAAATCAACAAAACTTGTAAGAGTGTTGATATATTGATCAATGAACAGGGTGTATTGATTAATGGTACAGTTGAGTAATGGCGGAGTAGAGATGAAATTAATTGCTGTCGCAACAAATGACAACTGTTTCCGAGCTACCGATGGAAAGCAATTTAAAAGAAAATGCGAATCACACGGTAAGACTAGTGCAGTCAGCCTCACAAATCGTATTCAAAGTGTGAGAGGGATAAACGTGTTATAAGGGCTGAGATATCTTCAAAGAAGCCGAAGGCCACGCATCAGTACGAGTTCCACAATGCATACAGAGTGGTGAGTCAGCCCACAGTGATGATAACAATTCCGCACATCACGCAATGACACCAGCTCCACGATGGATGCAGATGTGAGACTCTCTCCAGTCAACCGAAGGCTGCACAGTGGTACAGGTTCCAACCTGGATGTAAAATGATGAGACTTCGTTTTTCCATTAAACCGAGCGCCGCTCATCGGTACAAATCCTGCAATAGGCAGAGAGTAGTTTGTACTACAAAGGTAGAAGGAAATGAGATTGAAAGTTGAGCTTCAACACACCTTCTGTTCTGCACATCATTAGATTGGTGAGGAAATGGAGAGGACACTAGATAGGGAAATGGGACAGAGATAGTCATGAAGTCACAGATTATTACTACAGAGAAATAGAGCACTTGCGTTCATCTAGGTCATCCCGCTGTGATCCTCCGCCCCTCCCCATTATCTGCAACCTCCGTCCCTCTCTCATCCACGTACCCACACAACCTTCACTGAAATGATAAAAATTGAAACCGCATTTACCATTTACGCTTGCAGTTCCTTCCACACTCGCTCGACCCTCAGAGTGAATAACTTCTACCACATACACTGCTGCATATTTCAACTTACTCCCCAAGCCGATGAACTCTAGTTGTAGATTCCCTCAAAGGATGGAACATAGAACATAGAAACCTACAGCACATTACAGGCACTTCGGTCAACAATGTTGTGCCCTAATATGTAACCTACTCTAGAAACTCCCTGGACTTTCCAGTGTACATAGCCCTCAATCTTTCTAAGCTCCCATGTACCTGTCTAAAAGACTCTTACAAGACCCTATTGTATCCGCTTCCACCACCTCGCCGGCACTGTTTTCCATGCACACACCAGTTTCTGTGTGAAAAACCTACCCCTGGTATCCCCTCTGTACCTATTTCGAAACAATTTACAGCTATGTTCTCTTGTGTTAGCCATTTCGGACCTGGGGGAAGGGGAAAGAAAGCCTCTGACTATCCACGCGATCATTGCCTCTCTTCATCTTATACACCTCTGTCAGTTCACCTCTCATCCTCTGTCACTACAAGAACAAAAGGCCCTGTTCTCCTAAGGTACGATCTCCATTTCAGGCAACACCCTTGTAAATCTCCTCTGCACTCCCTCTCTAGTAACCATGCACCCTCTCTATAGTGTTTACAATACAGACCCCGGATGGGAAAAAATCTGCGTGCATTCACCTTGTTCATTTCCCGAACTCTTCTTTTCAAATTATCGCTGGACATTTTGAAGCTTAATGATATTTCAAAACTCTAAGTAGGAGGCCAGAACATCCCATGATATTCTATCTACGGACTCACCTACATGTTGCACAGTTTCAACATAACGTTTCAATTCGTGCACACAGTAATCTGTTTGGGAAGGCCACGTGATCAGAGCTCAATACGAGACGATCTGCCCGTGACACCGATTTCCTGGAATTATCGATCTGTTTAGCCAGGTCTCTTTTTAAATACTGCACACTAAAGTCCACATATTCAACATATGAGTCGAAACCTGTTGTATCTTTCCTCAAAACTCTGACTATCTCATAAGTGTCTGTATTAAATGCCATCTGCCATTTTTCAGCCCATTTCCTAGGAAGACAACATCACGCTACAAGCTTGGATAGAGTTCCTGACAGGAACAACGCCTCCAATTTTGGAATCATCCGCAATTCTACTGATTCAGTTTTCTACATCGACATTTGTGTAATTAAAATGCATGATTAGAAAAAGCACAATGGGCCTAACACCAATCCCTGAACTGCAGTTGTCAGAGTCAAAGAATCATCCAGCCACTCTCTGCTAATCGAGAAAAGAACGTTCATCAATCCGTCCATAAATCCGTATCTGAGTTCGTATGGCCGCGTAAATTTATATTAGCAAAGTTCCCTGGAATATTACCCTCGATCTCTTTTATACGCTCAGAAGAACATATGTACAACGTGCTTCAGTGTGACACATGTCATCAGCTGTTACTGTGTATTTCGTCATTCAGATTACTCGAAATGACTGAAACAAGCGACAGAAAAAATAATCCTAACTTCCCCCTCAATAAACTGTACCCTATTTCACCCGTTGAGCTGATGTCCAGCCACTAATATCAGAAGCGAATGCGCCCCGCTGAAAAATAAATCTGTTTGAAGTTGATTGTCCATGTTGATTGTTCAGGATGATTGTCCACGTTAGAAACAACACTGATCAGAAAATGTCCCATTTCGGCAGCTGACGTCAGATGTTTTGGAAAGTACATTGGTTCGGTTCATAGTATCTTTTTGTTGAAAAGTTAATAACTATAACATCACTTGGGGATACGAATTCATGGCACGGTGACAGAGTGAGAAAAACACTTCAATGTAAATGTTTGTTTAGCTGGTTGTCCCTAATGCGACTGATGTGATAACCAATCTAATTGCCTCAGTGGATTTGCTCTCACTTGTATATAACTCCGTACAACCTGCCACCAGTCCATATGAGCAGTCGGAAAGTTTCGTGCAACTGAACGCTGCCTCTGACGGAATATGGGATATCCGCCTATATTCTACATCGCGGGTATTTTCTATCCTACAGTTGTAGCGATCGGTATCCCTGGTAAGGTACTGGAGCTGGTTACTCTATGTATGGTGCCGTCGTCATCTTGATTTTGTTCCGCTGCACTGTTTGGACTTTTACTGAGCACAGATGCTACTTTCGTCTGAAATGAGTTTCCAGAACTGAGGGTTCAAACATCTGATAGTTTTGTTATTCAGCTTCCATATTGTTTCTATTTGATGCTTTTGTATTTCTTTTGTCAATGACGATGGTGTCGTTATTGCCACAGTTCCAATGTTTCACCTTGCTCAGCTTTCTGAAACGATATTGGTCATATTTCCAGATCAAAATCTTCTACAACTGACCGGACAGTCGAATATCGTTTGTTCTTACATATAACGTTAAAATATGCATTAAGTCTCATGATTTCAGTACAAATAAACATTCAACTATTTCACCTTAAATAATGGAAATGGTGTTGTTTATGGAGCGATCGAACTTCACCGGTGTATGATTCACGGAAATCAGACGCTCGGTTCTAATCTGTTGGAAAGTCTCCAATCCACTGCTAATTCTGTCCGTTTTTGTCCAGCCGGACTGCACGGACAGAGTCCGCACAAATTGAATTTCTGCTTTTCACTTCAGAAAAAAAATCACACCCTTCGTAGCATTGGAAAAATGGTGGGCATTCTGATATTTGCTGCTAACGATAATTCTATGTTGATTTTATTTTTCTCTTCAAATTTCTTGTAGTTAATTTAACGGCGATTGCGATCTTATCTCGGGGAAAATGCGGACTCTCCAAATGCATCACCCGTTACCTGATTGGAATGGCAACAGCGGATATGATGGTGGTTATTTTTTTCGCTTTAGTGGAACAGACCAACAATATCTACATTTATTCCAGATTCCTGCTCATTACTCCTGTATGCGCAGTGACAAGCGTATTATTTATAATGACGAGGGACTGTTCTGTTTGGTTTACGGTCAGTTTTACCTTCGATCGTTTCATCGCCATATGTTGTCCAAAGCTCGGGGAACGATACTGCACTGAGAGAACAGCAACGGTGGTCATGGTGACGGTGGTTATAGTGAGCTGCGGGAGAAGTGTCCCTTATTACTTTGCTGTTGAACCTTACGTCATTATTGACAATATGCCGTGGCGTTGTGCCCTCACAGATGAATACGCTACTTTACCGGTGTGGAGAGGACTCGAATTGCTAGAGAGCATTTTAACACCATTGCTACCAATCGGCTTAATTGTTATCTTCAATGGGTTAACAGTAAGACATATAATTGCGGCAAATAGAGTCCGCAGAGGGCTTCGGAAGAGCAGCGATAAACAGAAAGATACTGAGGTAGAAAACCGCAGAAAATCGATGATTTTGTTGTTTGCAATTTCAGCTAATTTCATATTATTTTGGATACCCTATACAGTTCGTTCCCTGAAATGGCAAACGGAAAATTACTTTTACCAGGACAGATATTTGAGTTCCCCGGTATATATACTACAGCAATTTGGGTACATGTTGCAAACTCTCAGTGTGTGCACCAATACTTGTATCTATACACTGACACAGAGGAAATTCAGACAAGAGCTGAGGAATGGAATGAGGTTTCTTTTAACGTTAAATGCCCATCTGTGTAGATAACGCTCACTTCAGTTGCAATTCAGTGGAGTTTTAGAACAAAACAGTTTGAATTATTCATTAGGTTTGACAAAATATGTCATAAATTCAAGCAATCTTGTGCCTGGTCATCCTAAAATTAATAACTTCCAAGCTATCACAGAGACTTGAGAGACATCCGAGAAACGGTACCACAGTATAAAAGCCGGGATCAATAGGCTTCGGGACAGCGTCATCTGCCAGGCCATCAAAGTGATAAACTCAAGCTGAGTTGAGTGTTTTTTTAATGTTATATGGACTGTTCTACTTATTATAAATTACTAGGATTGCAAATTGCACTTTTAGACGGAGACGTAACTTAAAGATGTTTATTCCTCATGTCTGTGAAGGATGTAAGAAATAAAGTTAATTGAATCACAAGGGGAGGAATACTTCCGGGATTTTCGTGTACAGATGTTTCAAAATGCTGATAGTCGGTTCAACGAGAGTGAAGGAAAAGCCTTTAAAACACAGGACCAGCGTGATAGTATCACGTCTGTGGAAAAGGAGGACACTGTGGTGGGATTGTATGTTAATAGACTGTGAGTGGAACTCCGAAGTAGGAAGAGAAGAGACACTCGTTTGAGAGTATTCTGTGCAGAACTCGCATCTCCAAAACGAAAGCAACACACAGTAACAGTGACAGATCGGAGATCGATATTCGACAGGTGCCATTTTCACACGGCTGTTGTCACAGGCAGCTGAAACTTCTCTGATACTCATCGGCAATTTCTCTATTTGAAAGGTTTAGATGTGACAGAATTCCTCAATTGTCTACAGGAAGGGGACCTCGCACAAGTAGCGGGCCAGCGGACTAGTGAACAGACCATCTTGTGATAATACTAGAAAGTAAAATGGGTCAGGTAACCCTGGTTGAGAAGAGATATGGAACACCTCGTTAAGAAGAAGAAAGAAATATATTTAAGTGTTTGGAAGAAATGATCAGGCAGGGTTACATAAAGTCACAATATAGCCTGGAGGGATTTAACAATGGACTCGGGATCAATTAAAAGAGGAATGAGAAGACATGGAACAGCCACATTAACGTAGGTGTAAAAGAGGAGGATGACGAGAGAGAGAGAGTGTGAGAGATAAGAGATAAAAGAGGAAACATGTGTCTGCACTGTAAGGAGGCAGTGAAAGTCCTTATGATACGTTGCTTCGATATTCTCCAGTGAGTGACATCTTGATGAATGTGCATGCAGTGAAAAAGGCAGGTGTGCTGAGGCATGCAGACGTTTAGAATTCCGAGCTGGAAACAGGGAATACATGAATATAAACCATGTCTTGCTACTGGCAGGTATGCAATCCAGGTAATCAGAGAAAGTAAGCAGAGATATTGTTGAGCATTTGGACATGACATTTGCATCATTACTGGACACAAAATTAGTACGGGAGGATTTGAGAATTGCAAATGTTTTTTTTGTTCAAGAAATATAATAGGGATCGTCTTGAGAACTACAGGCCAGTGCGACTTCAGTCAGTAGTGGGCAAGGTACTGGAGAAGCTTGTTAGAGACAGAATTTAAGGAGAAACGTATTCTGCTTGGTGCTAGACAGCATGGTTTTGTGTCCCTTAGGAGCGAGAATAAATTCAATGAAAAAGTGAAAAATAGGTCGATGAAGCAGAAGAGTCGATATGGGGTATATTAATTCTGTAGGGCATCAGAATGGGTTCCCTATAGTGCACATTTTTCAGAAGGTCAGTGGCCTGGGATCTTGTAAACCTTGGATGCATGGATTCAGAACTGGTTAACCAAAGAAAGACCAATGAGGCCGTGGATGGAGTGTGTTTTGCCTGGAAGACAGTGTGTAGTGATTTTCCGCAAGGAATGTATAATCTTCAGCACACTTTACAACTATATCTAGACTCTGATATCATAGTGGTCTAACCGACAGACTTTAATTTGACCATCCAGCAGGACTTGTATAATTTACGGAGTTAGGGTTGATTTTGAAAGCACACTGCTGAATTCACACAGAAACTGCACTCTATCTAAACTGAAATTACGTTTACTTACTGCAGGGCAGATGTTACGATAACAACAAAACAACTTTTTTTTCCACTGGAACTCTGCAACTCAAGATGAGAATTTCAAAATATTAAGTAGCATCGTTTGTTGCTTTCCAAAGGAACCAGTCTCCCGGAAAGCGAATTTCAAATTTCCAATTCAAGTACACAAATTTGTCATATATCAATTTACCGTTGAACATGGGTTTATAGTACCCGAAATAGATACACACAGAACTCGATCAATTTAACCTTGATTTTACATGGCCAGTGTGGAGTCCGTGTATCCCTCTGAAATCAACACCACAGCAAACAAACACACAAATGCAATCGAAATACGCAGGTAAGGAAAAACAAATATCGAAGCTCCGACGTTTCCTCCTTCCATACTGTCGCTGGTGACTGTCGTATATAGAATAAACAGTTAATTCCTAGAGTGAAAATCCTTATCAAATACTCTAAAGAACAAAGGGAAACCAGGTGTGGGTGATTGCGACCCCTATACACTGAGACCTTATAAAATTTCGGAAAAAAGAAACTGTCTCTGCTATTCACATGTTCCCGCAAATTTATTTCAACCAATGAAGCAGAAATTTGCAGACAGTGAGATCCTCTTGTTAAAGAAAAATAAATTATTCAAACATCCTTTCAATAGAATGCTAACAATCACATGACTACTCTCTGTTCATTCACGCAAGAATTACCGCTGTTGCTCTTTCAACTGAACTCCCAAGTGTGTAATATTTTACATTCTCAATGCATTCACACTTTAAACTATCTCAGTCCTTTTATGTTGAACAGTAAACAAATAATCTATAATAAGAATCATACAACATTTAAGAAATCCTTTCGAGTCTAAAGCAAATGGACGCTAGAAATTATATATCGTCACCAAATTATTATTCAACATATCTACAGGATGACGTCACGACGTGTTCAAAGATCCAACGACCTACACGTTTCTCACCTCCAATCACTGACCAAAGGTAATATTGAGATTAAATGAACGTTTCGTTGTATATTATCAGGTTTAATAATCCCCATCACCGCCGTTAAGGTAACAGATTTGTACACTGTACTTACGCATTTGCCACACGTCCCCACCCGCACTCCGGAACTATGGTTCTTACCGCCTGAATGATGGAGTGAAGGTACATCCGTTTATTGCGTTACCTCCCTTATAATCGCAAGGAGGAATTTTGGATGATGGCTCCTAACGGAGACTCATTTGCTTGCATCTTCTGATTGAGTTCTACTTCTATCTTTAACATCTATTTTACTTCCTTTTCTGAGTTATTTTTAAGGTTGTGTCCTGGAGCTACAGGACATAGAAACATATAAAACGATGAACGGGATGGATAAGATAGAGGCAGGAAAGGTGTTTCCACTGGAATATTAAACCAGAACTAGGAGATACAGCCTCAAGATATGACAATGTAGATTTTGGACGGAGATAAGGAGGAAATATTTTCCCAGAGAGTGGTGAATCTACAGAATTCTCTGTCCAATGAAGCATTGCAGGCTACTCCAGTAAATATACTTAAGACCATGTTCGGATAGATTTTTGTAAAGTAGGGCAATTAAAGGTGACGTGGAAAAGACAGCTATGTGGAGATGAGTCCATGTTCAAATTGGCCATGACCTTATTAAAAGGCCGAGAAGGCTTGATAGGCCAAATGGCCTACCCCTGCTCTTATATGTTAAGTTCTACTGTTTTTATTCTTGCGTTTCCTATGGTCCGATTTTGTTAACACGTCCAGCGGTATCCTCTGATAATATCCAAAAAAAACTTAACGGATTATTTAATTATTCACTTTCTCCTCTATCTTTGTATTTATGAAATTTCGAATGTTAAGAATGTAATTCTGAGGCTTCATAAAGCTGCTATGCGGTTTTTTGATATGTTCCCTTAAAAACACAATCTAATCCAATTTCTTTATTTTGTCGTACCTAGACTTTACACTGTTCTCTGATGATCAGTTGCCTGCAACAGCTTACTATGATTATCAATGGACAATAATCTCCCTATATCTTGATCAATATTTCTCAGGTACAGAGGTACAATGACGGTAGGGCATTTTGTAATCTTCATTTGGATTCCTGGCCCTGTGTCCTTTCACTGTGATTTTCTCTCTGGTCACAAATAGGGAAGGGAATCGGAGTAGTGTCAATAGTAATGGGTTCTTTGTATGCTGGCAGGAAATGTTTGGAAATAGGCTGAGTTTCATCGCCATAACCTTATGGAGCTGCGTCGCTACGTCCATTAACCAACTCCTGTTTCAAGCCCAGCACCTGTTTAGTATTTCTCTGTGAATGAGGATGTTAGCCCAGCAACTTTTCTATCGGCTGTAGACAGTGCATTTGATCTCCAGTGTTAACGTTTCTTCGCTGATAAAAATTCCATCATGACATTCAAAATGTGTATAAATGATTATACATTTTACTCAATCCTTCCACTTCACTACAAACAAAAGTGCTTCTTATCACTCACTCTTTTCTTTCACAGGCCTTCTAAAACTGATTCAAATGTATTAGTTACACGCTCCTCGCACGCACCTTCCACGCAAATATATTGCCTTCCCATCAAGGCTGACAGCTGCTCTTCAGGACGGGTCACCATATCATGGAAAACATGATTGTTTCATCTAATCAGTCCCTCTATGCTTCGCGGTGCTGCCGCGATCCTACTAAATTCTCAATTAAGCATCCTTTTGCTCAGGCTTCGTTTAAATTCCTTGCCTCAGATCGTCCCATGCGTAATCATCCAAATCTTTATCACAGTGTTTTTAATTTTCCTTCATTCATCCAGGACCAGCGATATCTCCACACTGAGGAGAATTCCACGTGACCGTTGTTATGACTGATGAACAGACCTGGTGGACAATGGTGTGAAGGGTTAACCATTCCCAACCCCGCCTCCTGAGAACCACGAACTATTACTGTTGTTATGCTGCTCATGAGAGAGAATGATGAAAAACATGCAAGAACATCTGCTACAGATAAGAGAGGGGACAGAGACTGTTGATTTACTGTATTATGACTTCTGCGAGGGTTATTTATCTTCTACCATTTTGCTCATCAACATTCCTCAGTGGACTGTAGGAGTGGACTGGTTTGATAAACACAGTCATTCAAAATTGATGTATAGCTGAGCCCCCGTTGATGGGGATAAAGACAGGTCTGGAGAGACACCCTTCAGACACGCCAGTGGACACTGATTGAGTGTTGGAACCCACAAGAAAGGCGGGTTCTTCGAAGACCGAACCAGGAGGTCGGTCAGTAAGGTTATCAGTGTAAAAACAGGGCCGGTGGGGGCTTGTGTGCGTGTCCACTCATGCCAGTGTGACGAGTCCACCACAGAAGAACGGTCTAGCAGAAGGACGGAGAGGTCATAACTGAATGACCACAACGACACGACGGATTAAGAAAGCAAAGGAAGGTTTCGCTGCTGTAGCTGTTACAGTTCGCTTGCTCGCTCTCTCTCTCTCTGCAACGATTACAATACAACAACCATAACTACATCAGCACTCATGAACTGAACTGAACTTTTTACTTTTCTATGACAATTCATTTACCCCTAGACATCAATACAGCTTGTTTTTTTATTGATTATTATTATTCCTACACTTCTAGGTTTATTACTGCTAACTTGATTTATATGTATCTTTGCATTATTGATATGGTTTTGCTTATTTTTATTAATAAACACCTTTAGTTTGGTACCACCAGACTTCAACGGGTTCTTCTTTCTCTGCTGGTCTGACACCCAGTTACGGGGTACGTAACACAGTGTAACAATCAGGATTAAATTTTGAGTACGGAAGTTGTTGAGCCTTTCGGAGCAAGTTATCATTTCATTATTAATCTAGAAGTTTTGTTGATAAAAAAAAGTGTGTGCAGCTGCAGCTGGGTCTTCAGAAGGTAAACTGAAAGGAACTGCCTTACGTTGAGTCAATTGCGGAACAATGGTGTCGATTTAAAAAGTGTACATACGCTGTGGAGGAAGCTTTCAAACCCAAGGTCGAGAGAAGCACAAAAATAAACAATCAATTATTGTTGAAAGTTCAAAGTAAAAATTATTATCAAAGGACGTAAAATATACAACAATATATCTGCAGGCATATTTAGCAAATCTATAGACGAGTATATGGATGAATAAATACATAGATAAAATATTGAAGAAACGACAGTTGCAAAAAGAGCAGAGAAAAGAAAGCAATGATCTTAACCGTACAGCATATGATGAGAGAGCAATAGTCAAGAGTAAAATTCGATTTGCCCAAATATATGTTGAGAATGATAATGCCGTTAATGCTAAGATTGAACGCAATAGATATTCTTTCTTATAATTGAGCAGTAAAATAAAAGTTAAGGAAGAAGTTAAGTATATTAGGAATAAAAGAGTAGTGCATTATTCAGAGAAGGACATAGTCAATACTCTTCCCTCATATCTTGTCACCTTATTCATGTTGAAAGATCATAGCAATATGTCAGTAAGAGTAGAAACACATAAGGTTGCTTTAATATTGGCCAGCAGAAGTTAGTCTAATGAAGGACAGGAGGAGCAGTCAGACCAGTTGTACTGATTTACAGCCTCGTCACCCACCTCTTTTTGTGGATTTTGAACTGATTCCTGCTCTTGGATAACCTAATTAGAACAATTGAATGCCGATACAAGAAGCTTCAGGTTATGAGCTGGTAAACATGTGACCATTCCCAGACAAGTCAGGTAAAGAGCGTGGACTCTGAACTGAATCTGGTTCTTGGACAATCTAATCAGAGCAATTGAATGTCGACACAAGGAACTACAGATCATAAACTGCTAAATGAGACCATTTCCGGAGGGGTAGATACTTATTATGTAAAATGTCAGAGAAACAATCTGTGATCTCGTTAGACAATATCTGTTTTGCCTTAATTAATTAGCTTAGACCAGTCAGAGTTAGAAGGCAAATGGCACAACGATGGTTGTAGTCCTATATAATAACCAGTAGGAAGCTGTCCTTGGTCAACTGACCTTGAGACAATGCAATGGAGATCAATTGATGAGGAAAACTATAAGAGAAAGGAACTCTAAATACACTGGGGCAACAACTCTCCAGCAACCAGAAACCCACCATCGCGGTTAAGAAGGACCCCAGGGAGAGATGAAGATTGGGACCACCAGGAACGTATGGGCAGTGTAATCAGTTTTCTCTTCATTGACTGTCCAGGGAGGCTCGGGAATCCTAGTAGGGTGCACACAAGTACATAGTTTGTAAACCCACGTGCTTTTTAGTTGGGAAATAGAAGATACTTCTCAGTAAATGCAGGTTTTCTCTGCCTCACAAATCATTATTGCAAGCGGTGATACTTGTAATAGAATTGTCATCCCTGCCTGGTCTCGATTGTGAATCTCTTTGTTTAGCTGGTCACTCGAGACTGACCATGTGCCTGAAGTATTTAGAGATCTGGTGCTAACACAGGATAAAGAATTCAGGGGATTGTGCAAATCCAAAGTACTTGGATTGCTTTCATTAGAGTGGATACTTCGAGAAATAGGTGTTGAAGAAGTGGCCGGAAAAAGACGAAATTGTCCCTCACAGAGGTTGGTAAAACTGGGAACTATGTTGCCACGAGCGGCTGTGTATGCAAGGTCATTGGGTGTGTCATTGGGCAGAGACAGTTACGTTCTTGGTTAGCCAGGACGTCAAAGGGTATGTGCTGAAAGCAGGGGAAACGGAATGTCTAAAAGAATTAGATCAGCCCATGATTGAATGGTGGAGCAGACGCGATTGGCCGAATGGCCTACTTCTGCTCCTATACCTTAAGATCTTACTGTCTTGTGGTCTAACACAACAGCAATAATATCAAAGATATGAACATTTCGCGCTAGAGAATATCCCTATACATTTAACTACATTTTTTCTCATCAGAGATCGATAGAAAAACCCTGAACATTAAATTAACTAGGCATCTTGTTTTTCAGAGTGTTCTGCTGGAAAGTTGAATGAGTATCAGGACATTCGACCCCTCGGTTCTTTCCCCCCATTTTCCATCATCACAACTGAACTGTAATAACAGCGGCCTTAGACTTGCTTTAGCGAATTTAAACAATGAAATTTAATGGGCCCTAACACTGGGTGAAAACACGTTGAGGTAAGTTCAGATAATAACACACTCATAATCTGAATTTCACCCTTTTCAACATGTACGCTGCTCTCTGTTTCACGATGCTGTTCTTAAAATACGCAAATACTCATTTTACTTAAATGAATCTTTGTTACATGTGTTCCCAATCAGAAATATTAATTCAGTGCACGATAACAAAGGCCACGTTTCTCTAGGAAGTTTTATCTGCTGCAGAGAGTAATCACAACCTGCTTTCTGGTTCAGTTTAGTTTGTGGTCGGCGCTTTCATTTATTGGTCTGCTGGTGTTCAGTTTATTGTCAGACTACAATCTCCAGAGACTGTAGAGAGCAAATACCGCTGTGACTTTCTTGCACAGACACAGACAGAAAGAAAGGCTCTGTGAATTGTGACCACATGTTATGCCTTTGGAATATATGTTTTCATGAACTCTAGATACTTCCCCTTCTTCAGATTTAACTGCGTTCACATTGAGTAGACCTGCACTGAGTTCCAGGTGACCTGCGGCTGCTTAGGAAGATTAGAAACCATGGAATTAGAGAGGAGTTACTAGCATGGATGGAAAATTGGCTGGTCGGCAGAAAAAAGGTAATTGGGATAAAGGGATCCTATTCTTGCAGGCTGCTGATTACTAGTGAAGTTCCACAGAGGTCGGTTTTGGGACCGCTGATCTTTACAATGTGTATCAATGATTTGGTTTCCGGTATTAATGAGTTTGTGGCAATATTTGCCAATTATACAAAGATAGCTTGGAAAGCGTGTAGTGTTTATGAAACAGAGAGACTGCAGAGAAAATTAGATAGAGTAAAGGAATGGGTAAAGAACTGGCAAATGAAATACAATGTTGGAAATTGTATGATCGTGCACTTTGGTGGAAGAAGTAAATGGGCTAATATTATTCAGATATGGAGAGAATTCAAAGTGCAGGGATTCAAAGGGACTTCGTAGTCCTTGTACAAGATACCCTGACGGTGAACGTCCACGCTGAGTTGTAATGTTGGCTTTCATTTCTGGAGGTATAGAATATAAGAGCAGGGATGTGATGTTGAGGTTCTATAAAGCACTCATGAAGCAACCCTTGGGGTTTTGTGTATAGTTTCGGGCTTCTTATTTTAGAAATGATATATTGGCATTGGAGAAAGGTTCAGAGATGATTCACAAGAATGATTCCAGCAATTAAGCGGGTTACCGTAAGAGAAACATCTGCCAGGTCCTGAGCTGTAACCACTGGAGATCAGGAGAATGGCGGGGCGGGAGCGGGGAATCTCATAGAAACATTCTGAAACTTAGAAGGCATGAACAGATTAGATATAACAAAGTTATTTTCCATGGTAGGGGATTCTAGGACAAGAGGGCGCGATATCAGAAATGAAGGATATCCTTTTAGAAATGAGATGTGAAGGAATTGCTTTCGTCAGAGGGTGGTAAATCCGTAGAATTTGTTTCCACGAGCAGCTGTGGAGGACAAGTCATTGGGTATGTTTACTGCAGAGATAGATAGGGACTTGATTAGCCAAGGCATCAAAGAGTACGAGCTGAGAGCAGGGGAGTGGGGATGACTGTAAGAAATTGATCAGCTCATAATTGCATGGCGGAGCAGTGTCGATGGGCCGAATGCCCTGCTCCTGCTCCTATATCTTATGGACCTATTGCCTTTTGCGTCTGTGACAGCAGCAATCAATTCAAATCACGACCATTTCGCGCGGGTGAATATCGCTAATGCCGCATCTATTTTACAAATGCAACTACTGTTCATCATCAGAGATCGATAGAAAAACCCTGCACATTAAATTAACTGGGCCTCTTGTTTTTCAGAGTATCAGTAACCTGCAGCTGACCGGTTAGATTCCATGTCTTGAGCACAGACCAAGTACGCTGTGACGAGGTTTCGGATGTCTTCTCCCATGGAGGGTCACCAAAACCGCCGACTGTTGAAGGCCTGATTACGCCTGATACCAAGGTGACAGGATACCGTAAATAATGAACTTGCTCTGTTGAGCAGCTTGCATAATGGATTCAATGTCCCATTGCGCTACACCCACGAGACTGTGAGCAGCGACGATGATATCGTGTACCTCAGGGGTCTGAGAGGAGGGAAATCTTCGGAAGAGGGCATCAGGTTTTCTATTCTTGGAACCGGGGCGGAAGGACAGAGTAAAATTGAATCTTGAGAAAAACAGGGATCAACGAACTTGACGGGAGATTAGTCGCTTGGCTGTACGGTTATAATCCAGATTCCGGTGATCAGTCCAGACTAAGAATGGCACCTTGGCTACCTCCAGAGCTAGCTCCACAGCCAGCAGCTCACTTTTTCCGACATCGTAATTCCGCTCCGTGGCAGTGAGGCGGTGAGCGAAGAAGTCTCAGGGGTGTACCTTCTCATCCTTGGCCGAGCGCTGAGACAGAACAGCTCCTAAGGTCAGACGCATCCACCTCCAAAATGAACTGCCTGTCGGTGTCGAGTAGAATCAGGATGGGGGCAGAGGTGAAACGTTCCTTCAGGGCAGAGAATGCGTATATATTTTTAATTGAGTTTTTAAATGATTACAGAAAGAAAGTGAAAAAAACTATCAACTGTTCCCCTGTCCCCCTAACCCCTCCCCACTAACATATCCCTATAGAAAGAAAGAAAAAGAAAGAGAAGAAGAAAGAAAGAAAGAAAGAAAGAAAGAAAGAAAGAAAGAAAGAAAGAAAGAAAGAAAGAAAGAAAGAAAGAAAGAAAGAAAGAAAGAAAGAAAGAAAGAAAGAATGCCTGGATATCAGAAGATCCCCACATGCTCCACGGAGTTCAGAATAACTTTAGTATATATATATTTATTTATTTCCCCAAATAACCAATAATTTTATCTTCGGAGCACCTATATATTTAATCCTGTCTTTTGTAAATAAGGGTGCCATATTTTGAGAAATGTTTCATATTTATCTCTTAAATTATAAGTATTTTTTTCAAGTGGAATACAGCTGAAAATGTTATTCTTCCAGCTATCTATACTTAAGTATGAATCCAATTTTGGCTACCGCCAATTCAATTTTTATGAATTCTTTCTGATATTTATTCAATTTGGGTTTCGGTTTTGTCCCTTCAATATCACCTAATAAAAATAATATTATGTGGAAGTTGTGTTCCAATAATTTGTTCCAGTAAAACTCTTAAAATTGTCCAAAAAGGTTGAATTTTAGAACAAGACCAAGTAGAATGTAAAAGAGTACCAATTTCCTGATTACATCGGGAACATTGATCAGATAAATTAGGGTTTAATTTTTTTTTTATTTTTTGTGGTGTAATATATAATTGAAGTAAAAAATTATATTGCACTAATCGTAACCGGACATTTGTTCCATTTGTCATACTGCCAAGACATAGTCTTGACCAACTAGTTTCTTCAATTTTAATATTAAAGTCAGTTTCCCATTTTTGTCTTGACATGAATTCCTTGTTTAATTGCCTGTTTTTGAATCAAACTATACGTACAAGAAATACATTTTTTATTTTTTTTTCCTTTTTGAATTAATTCAAAACCGGCAGAGAATGTTTGTACAGCAGCAGGGGACCAGGAGAATCTGACAGCCGACGAGGAAAGAGCATTGAGTGGTGCAGTCAGTGTACTGTAATTTCTGATGAAGCAGCCATGGAAGTTAGCAAAGCCCAAGAGGCGTTGCACATCCCGAGGAGTCGAAGGCTGGGGCCATTCAACCACCGCCTTGACCTTCTGTTGGTCCATCTGAATGGAGCCGTCTGAAATTACATACCCCAGGAAGGAGACATTGCGATAAAACTCACATTTCTCAGACTTCACAATGAGGTGTTTCTCTGGAAGGTGCTGCCGAACTCTACGGATGTAGCCTGTGTGTTCAGCAAGGCACTTAGAAAAAAATAAAAATATCGTCGAGATATACAAAAGCAAATTGGTTCAGCATGTCCCAGCGAACGTCATTTACCAGGGCTTGGAAGACGGCGGGGACATGGGCGAAACCGAATGACATACCCTGATACTCATAATAGCCTGAGGCAGTTTTGAAGGCCATCTTCCACTTATCCCCTTCGAGGATATGGTCAAGATGGTAGGTGTTACAGAGATCAAACCTGGTGAAAAATGAGTCACCTTGCAGTAGTTCAAATGCCGAGGTCATGAGCGGAAGAGAGTAATGCTTCTGAACAGTGACTTCAGTCAGTCCCCGGTAATTAATGCGTGGACCTAAAGAGCCGTCCTTCATTTCCGCGAAGGAATAACCGGCACCAGCAGGGGAGGAGGACGGCCGGATGATGTCTGCATGCCTGCAGGCAGAGGATGTTGAAAGTACTTCCCCTTGCTTCGGTTTCAGCTATGGACAGGGAGTACAGGCGGCCCCTTGCGGAAGATTCAGGTTAATGAATTGAGGAGGGATGGCACTAAGGTCCGAAAATTCCTCTCGGATCTGGGTTTGGAGACAAGGGGATCTGAGCATGGCGGAGAGAGTAGGAGTGAGAGAATGGGTTCTAGGCTACAATCTTGCGACTCAGCCAGTCAATGTGGGGGTTGTGTTCAACTAAACAGGGATGGTCCAGGACAAGGGGAGCGTAAAGATTCATTAACATAGTTAAATATTCATGATGGTTGCCAGATAAACTGAGACACACCGGAACCGTGACAACGGCAATATTAGCCATTCTATGGTCTTTAAGGGGGTCGACCATTAATGGTGACCGGAGGGCAGACGTGGATACTCCCAACCGGGCAGCCATGCCAGAATCGAAAAAACACCCGTGCGCTCCAGAATCGACCGAGGCGGAAACTGCTCGGCGTTGCACGGCAGAATGCAGAGAAGCAGGAATGAGGGTGAGTGATGTCGAGGAGGGCAGGACAGGGGTCACTCTCAGCAGTACCCCTCGTTCTGCTTGTGAACGCTTGTCTTTTACTGGACAGGTGGATATGAAATGGCCTGGATGGCCTTAGTACAGACAGGAACGGGTGCCGATTCTTCTTTCTCGTTCAGTCGACGACAGGCGTGTACGGTCAACATGCACAGCTTCGGGCTCTGGAACGGGAATTGAAGAAGGAAGTAAACGGTAGGGCAATGTAGATTGGCGATGAGCTTGGAATTCACCCAGTGGGCGCAGGGTCCCTTTGGAACCCTTCCCTCTACGACGCTTCTGAAGGTGAACATCAATACGAACTTCCAACTCCAGCAGGGCTTCAAAGGTGGAAGGAAGGGCCTGGGTGATCAGCTTATCTTTGATCTCTTCGGAGAAGCTGTTCATCAGGTGTTCTACCGTGCCTCTGAGTTTTGGCCGCTGGAGGTGGTAGGATCCGGAACTCTATGGCAAAATCTGACACAGATCTGAAGTGCATATGCAGCACTTCACGGAAAGCCTCTCTCCCATGTTTAGAGCGATCAAGTACTTTCTCACCTCCCCAGAAAATAACAGCCAGCTACTGGAGAAAGGGGAGCCTGCCTCCCGGTCGGCTATTCACCGTTCTGTTTGCCCGAAAGACAATTGGGTGATGACCTATGTTACCTTGGCTCGATCATTTGGAAATGTTGCAGGTTGAAATTCAAAAATGAGGGTGCACTGGGAAAGAAAGGAACAGCAGGTACCGGGCTCACAAGCGTATGTTTCTGGAGGAGGCGTAGGAGGCTCTTGGAGGGGATTCAGACAGACAGAATCCAGATACTGGTTCAGGAAAGACTCAGGAAAATTCTCTGGCAAAATCTGGCAACAAACAGGTGAAAACACAGGACTGAAATACACTGAACAATAAGCAGAACGGCAGACGATAAGTGGAGCACAATGAGAGACAGGTGGCAATGGTAATAATGAGAAACAGATGAGAAACGGAATACTCAGTAATACAGGGGTCGTAGTAGAGCAGGAGCGAGGACCGGAGCACATGGCAATAAAACACCACAGACTGATAGCCGGTGGGAAATATACAAAAAGAAAGAGCTCAACTGGAGGTACTGACAGAAACAGTCCCTGCAAGTCTCCCTTCGACATTTACCAATGAAGACGGATGCAAAATACATGTTCAGTTCGTCCGCCAGTTCCGTGCCCCCGTCCCACATTATGAACCCTCTGGCGTTCCAACATCCGCTCTCGCCTCTGGCCTCTATTTTAGACTATATTTTACCGAAAACACTTTTGGTATCCTCTTTAATATTAACGAGTAGCTTACCTTTATACTCGAACATTTCATTCCTAATAACCTTTTTAGTTACCTTCTATTGCTTTTTAAAATATTCCCAATTCTCCCACTTCCCAATAAAGTTTGTTCTATTACATGCCATCTCTTTGGTTTTTGGTTGCTTTTCACATCTATTATTAGCTAGGGTTGTCCATGTGCCTCTAGAATACTCCTGCTTCTTTGTGATATTGTGTCTTGCTCCTTCCGAATTGCTTGCTGAAATTCAAGCCAATGCTGCAAATCCATCATCCATACCAGTGTTGTTATTCAATCAATACTGCTCAACTCCTCTTGCTTGCCTCTGGAATTCCCTATACTCCACGGCTTTACTGATACTTCGGACGTCAGTTTCTCCTGAAATCTCAACGTGAATTCTATCACGATCACTCACCCCTGAGTGCTCCTTTGATTTCAGCTCTGTAATCTTTGTTGAACCCTTTGGGCTAAATGAGGAGCTGCTCTAAAAACTCACCTCGCAGGCGTTCCAGAATTCCCACTTCTTGGGATCCAGTACCAACCTGATTTTCCCAATCTATCTCCTTCTAAGGCTTGGATTTCATTTTTTTTACTAACAGAGTCAAGCAAAACCCTCTGCATAAATTCCTGCTCTTTTAATACATCGTGTATTCTTGGATATTAAGCTGCCAGATTTAATCCTCTTTTTTTTTGATGCCCTCTAATTGTTACCTACCTGGTTACCGACCTTATTCTTGTACTGCGTGTGTCCATCACCATTTTCTTTCCGTCCGTCCTTTCCGTTGCATCTCATTCCATTAACTGTAATTTAACCTTCTCATCGCCATGTCCTTGCAAGCAGTATCAATGTACATTGGTCGCCGCCATAATCCAACATAACCGTAAAGTTTTTTCGGTTTGATGAGCGTTTGAAACTAGTTGAAGAAAAGCTCCAGACACTTTCACTGGAATCACAAAAACAACAAGCAAGTATTTTGGCTTTTGAAGAAGCCGCCCGCAAGAAAGATCGTATAATTGAAAAAATACAAGAAGAGCAAACTTCGACTTCTCAACAGATGGATCGTTATAAAGTTAAAATTACTGATTTGGAAAATCGCTCTCGAAGACAAAATCTTCGATTAATTGGGATTCCGGAAAAATTTGAGAGAGGTGATCTTACCGTTTTCTTCTCTAAATTTCTAATGGATGTCTTGGGTCCAGAGGTACTGGACTCTCTCCCGGTAATCGATCGGGCACACCGTGTCTCCCGTTTTCGGTCGGATTCAAGTTTGAAACCACGACATGTAATTCTTCGGATCCATTACCCTCATACCAAAGACCGTTTGATTCGGGCGGCTCGAAAAAAAGGTATGATCAGCTATCAAGAGTTTAAATTTCGCATTCTGGAAGATTATAGCCCTGAAGTCTTAAGGGCGAGAATGGCTTTTAGATCGGTTATGTCGAAATTTCACCAGAAAGGCTGCAAGCAAGCGCTGTTATTTCCAGCACACTTGAGAGTCACTCTTGATGACAGAACTTTTCGGCTGTTTAAATCTCCAGCGGATGCTCAAAGCTTCCTGGAACAATGACATTCTATCGGGCTGTCTAATGTAATTTAGCCTATAGATTTGGATCTGTTACAGAATGATGTTTGGTTATTTTTTGGGGGGTATGGCTTACATGTATTTCTTATATACGGTTAAAGCTCTTTTTGCTCGGTTCATTTTGACTATTATTTTTCCATATTATTAATCTATTAGCGTTGAAAATAACTTATTAGGTTTTTTTTTCTCCCTTTTGCTTTTCTTTTTAAGCTGATATACACTTTTTTATACTCTTAACATTTAAATAATAAGATTTAAAAAAAATAAAATGTCGTTTCTTCTTCCCGGCAGACTTTAGTGCTTGGAACGTCATATGTGTTTTGATGTGTTTGAAAGTTTTAAACTTTCATTTAAAATACCAATCCAGTATTAGTCATTTATGGGTTTTATCGTTTTAATTCTTTTTTAACCCTTTTGTTTATATACATTTATAATACTAATTTTATATTTTAACTTTTGTTATACCAACCCTCTCTTATAATGTGGGTTGTTTGTATTTTTTTAAACTTTGTTGCGTCTGAGTTGCCGTGTTGAGACACGGGGGTAATTTTAGTATTAGATTGCTTGCTTGCCTCTTTTTGGCATTTTCCTGGGGTTTTGAGGGTGGAGGGAGGGGGAGTTTTCTTTTTTCTTTTCTTTTTGCTGGCTTTGTGCTTAGTTTTATTTCAAGGGCTTATATGAAACTACAAAAATGGTCGCAGTGCCGTGTCTTCCGGTTTCTCCTTGAACTTACTTCCTTCTTCCGGGTTCATGAGTTCACATTTTTTTCAAACTTATGTGTTAATTGTAATAAATATTGTCAATATGGATAGGACTATTAACTTTGTTTCTTGGAATACTAATGGTTTAAATCATCCGATCAAACGGAAAAAAATCATTCAAGGTATTCCATAGAATGAATGCTAATGTTATTTTTGTACAAGAGACTCATGTAAGGAAGGTGGATAGTCAACGGTTGTTTAGGTTTTGGAAGGGTCAACCGTATCACTCAAATTCGCAAGCCAAAGTGAGAGGTGCTTCCATTTTTATAGATTCATCAACTTCTTTTATACATCATGAAACAATTTCAGATCCGCAAGGTAGATTTTTGCTTATTGCTGGTCTACTTTTTAATCAAAAAGTTGTTTTAGTTAATGTTAATGCTCCAAATTTTGATTGTCCTGTATTTTTTAAATGTTTATTTACATCCTTTCCTAATTTGAATCAATATAGATTGATAATGGGTGGGGATTTTAACTGTTGTTTAAACCCTTTGATGGATAGATCCAAGCCCACCGAAACTCTACCGAATAAATCGGCTTCTCTCATTAACTCTTTTATGATTGATTCAGCTATTTGTGAAATTTGGCGTTTTTTACACCCTAACGATAAAGAGTTTTCATACTTTTCCCATGTTTACCATAATTACTCAAGAATTGATTACTTTTTCATTGATCACCATTTACTTACAGATGTTATGGATTGTAAATATGACTCTTTTACCATATCTGATCATGCACCTTTGAAGTTATCTATTAAGATGATGGATTCATATATTAGTACTAAAGGTTGGAGGTTTAATCCTGTTTTATTGCAGGATCCTGACTTTGTCAACTTTATTAAACAGCAAATTGATTTGTTTCTCTCAACAAATTTTACAGCAGAGATCTCTAGTGGAACTCTGTGGGATAATTTTAAGGCATATATTTGTGGACAGATTATTTCATATTCCGCTGGAGTTAGGAAACGAACTAATTCTAAAATATTAATACTAGTTGATAAAATCAAAGCAATTGACAAGATTTATTTAATGACCCCTAGCAAAGAACTTTATAAAGAAAGAGTGGAACTTCAAATGGAGCATAGCTTACTATTATCCTCCTCGATTGAAAGTCAGTTAATTGAATCAAAAGCCCAATTCTATATATATGGAGATAAGTCTGGTAAATCACTAGCTAATCAATTGAAAATTGTTTCAGATAAACGACAGATTACTAGGATTCGTAAACAAGATGGTACTTTGACGATCGATCACAAAGACATAAATAAAGCCTTTCAAGATTTTTTATAATTCCTTATATCAATCAGAATGTACTAAAGACTCTTCTAGAATAAATGAATTTTTAAGGAAATTGAATATTCCAAAAGTAACTGTTGAGGATAGTGTATTTTTGGATACACCTATTACGGAGTCTGAAATAGAAAAAGCTATTTTTTTCAATGAATTCGGGTAAAGCTTCTGGTCCAGATGGTTTTTCTACAGAATTTTTAAAATATTTTTCTTCCATACTTTCTCCTTGGCTTTGTAAAATTTTTAAAGATGCATTAAGTATAGGTAAACTACCACAATCTTTTTATGAAGCTTCTATGTCTTTAATTTTTAAAAAAGATAAAGACCCTACTGAATGCGCATCCTATCGGCCTATATCCTTGTTGAATACGGATTTTAAGATTTTTAGTAAAATTCTGGCTATTAGTTTAGAAAAAATATTACCTCGGATTATTTCTGAAGATCAGACTGGATTTATTAAAAATGGCTATTCATCTTTTAACATTAGAAAATTAATTAATATTATTTATACCTCTCCATCTAAAATACCAGAATGTGTCATTTCTTTAGATGCCGAAAAAGCATTTGATAGAGTCGAATGGCCATATTTATTTAATACAATGCAACATTTAAATTTTAGTTCAAAATTTATATCATGGATTAAATTAATATACCATAAACCCCTAGCTTCGGTTTTTACCAATAATCAAAGATCCCCTTTTTTCAGCTATTTCGTGGTACAAGGCAAGGTTGTCCTTTAAGTCCTTTATTATTTGACATTGCTTTAGAACCCTTGGCTTTAGCTAGTCGTGATTCACCCAATATTTTCGGTATTACCCGTGGGGAGACGACATATAAGGTATCATTATATGCGGATGACTTGTTATTATATATATCTTACACTGAAAGATCTATTCCTGCTATTTCTTCTTTGCTCGCTCAATTTAGTAACTTTTCTGGTTATAAATTGAATTTTAATAAGAGTGAACTATTTCCATTAAATATGCAAGTTCCAATTTATAATCATGCACCATATAGAATTGTTACAGATTATTTTACTTATTTAGGTATTAAAATTACTAAAAAACATAAAGATTTATTTAAAATTAATTTTCTACCTTTAATCGATCAAATTAAGCAACATGCTAATAGGTGGTCTCCATTATCTTTATCTTTGTTAGGCAGAGTTAATGCCATTAAGATGATGATACACCTAAATTTTTATATTTATTTCAAGCATTACTAATTTTTATTCCTAAATCTTTTTTTGACATGGTTGACTCTAAAATATCTTCTTATTTGTGGCAGAACAGAAATCCTAGACTAGGCAAAACATATTTACAGAAGCCTAAGAAGGAGGGCGGCTTGGCTCTACCAAACTTAAGATTTTACTATTGGGCAGTTAATATACGGTATTTAATATTCTGGACACAAGAATTGACTACCGCTGCTTGCCCACAATGGGTAAATTTGGAATGTAAATCTGTGCAAGATTTTTCATTGATCTCAATCTTAGGATCTTCACTTCCTTTTTCGTTATTTAAAATGAATAAACAGATAACTAATCCCATATTCAAGTATACATTACGAATTTGGTTTCAAGTTCGTAAATTTTTTTGGCTTGAATACGTTTATGCTATAATATCTATAATATCTAACTACTTCTTTCGGCCTTCATCTATAGATCAAGCTTTTCTATTATGGAAAACAAAAGGTATAACATTTTTTCGTGATCTGTTTTTGGATGATAACATTATGTCCTTTGAACAGATATCTAATAAATATAATTTACCTAAAACCCATTTTTTTAGATATTTGCAAGTCAGAAATTTTCTGTATAATGAATTAAAGTCTTTTTCAAAAGAATGTCCATTAGACATTACAGAAAGAATTTTAGCCCTCAATCCTTGTCAAAAGGGTTTAGTAGCTATCATTTATAATATGATTATGAGTGTACAGCCAGATGTATCAGAAAAAATTAAGAAGGAATGGCAAGAAGAATTGCATTGTCCTATATCTACTGAGAAATGGGAAAAAAATTATCATTGGTAAATTCGTCCTCTATTTGTGCTAAACATGCCCTAATTCAATTTAAGTTTGTACATAGAGCTCACATGTCTAAAGATAAACTTGCTCGATTTTATTCTTATGTTAATTCAACCTGTGACAGATGTCATTCTGATGTTGCTTCATTGACTCATATGTTTTGGTCTTGTCCTTGTTTACAAAATTATTGGAAAGATATTTTTAATATTATTTCAAGAGTTTTAAATATCAATCTCCAACCGCATCCTTTTATTGCAATTTTTGGTTTACCAATGATAGATAATAATCGTTTATCCGCTTCATCTCAACGAATGATTGCATTTGTTACATTAATGGCTAGAAGATCTATTTTACTGAATTGGAAAGAAATTAACCCTCCAACTGTATTTCAGTGGTTTTCTCAAACTATTTCTTGTCTGAGTTTCGAAAAAATTAGAAGTGTGGTTTTTGATTCTTCAGTTAAATTTTAGGAAACTTGGAGACCATTTATTCAACATTTTCATATGAGTTAAATGGTCTGATCCTAAACACTGTTATTATCCTTAATTACTTGGATGGAGGTTCGGAGTTATCGGCACTACTGTATGTATTTAACATTATGCAATTGCCCATGTTGGTTAGTTTTTTTTAAAGTTTTCTTTTAGTTTTTTTTTTGTTTTTTTTTTTCTTTTTCGATTCTTTTACATTAATACTATGAGTTTGGGAGGCTTTATATATTGATTATTACATATCTGATTGTCTATTTAAACTACTAATTATTTACTCAAACGTTTTGTATTCATATTTCACTTATGTTTTTCTTAAAATTAATAAAAAGATATAAAAAGAAAGAAAGAAAAGAAATTAATGTCTGTCTCTCAGAACACTGTAATAGCAAAGTCTAGATATAGATGTAAAGTTAACTAAAGATTATACCTTCCATGCGGAACATCACTATCCACTGTCCTCCAGGCAGAGTGCACTCCATCCACTATCTCATCAGCCTTCGCTTGGGTAGACAGTTCAGAATCTATGATAGATAGATAGATAGATAGATAGATAGATAGATAGATAGATAGATAGATAGATAGATAGATAGATAGATAGATAGATAGATAGATAGATAGATAGATAGATAGATAGATACTTTATTCATCCCCATGGGGAAATTCAACATTTTTTCCAATGTCCCAGACACTTATTGTAGCAAAACTAATTACATACAATACTTAACTCAGTAAAAATATGATATGCATCTAAAATCACCCTCTCAAAAAGCATTAATAATAGCTTTTAAAAAGTTCTTAAGTAGTTTACTTAAATACATTGAGTCCTAACCCCGGCACTTTAACATATCTTACTCCTGGCGGTTGAATTGTAAAGCCGAATGGCATTGGGGAGTATTGATCTCTTCATCCTGTATGAGGAGCATTGCATCGATAGCAACCTGTCACTGAAACTGCTTCTCTGTCTCTGGATGATGCTATGCAGAGGATGTTCAGGGTTTTCCATAATTGACCGTAACCTACTCAACGCCCTTCGCTCTGCTACCGATGTTATACTCTCCAGTACTTTGCCCACGACAGAGCCCGCCTTCCTTACCAGGTTATTAATACGTGAGGCGTCCCTCTTCTTAATGCTGCCTCCCCAACACGCCACCACAAAGAAGAGGGCGCTCTCCACAACTGACCTATATGCAGCCAGTTTTCACTAGATCCCAAGCCACCTGACTTTCTGAATGTGCGAACCATAAGAAACCCAGTCTAACACCTTCCAAGATTAATATATCCCTCATCGACTCTTCTGACTTGACCTGCCTATCTTTTACTTTTTCATGGAATTTATTCATGCTCATTAGGGACACAAAACCATGCTGACTATCGCCAAACAGAATACTGTTCTCTAAGGAACCTCTTCAATACCTTACCCACTACTGACCGAAGGCTCACTGGCCTGCAATTCTCAGAACTCCCTCTATTACGTTTCCTGAACGAAGAAATAAAATTTGCCATTCTCCAATCCTCTCTAATTTTCTAATTACCTTTTATTCTAATTACATGGATTATATCCCTTCTAGCACCGGGAAATGGTTTATATTCATGTTTACCCAGTTTCCAGCTCTCAATTCTAAGTATCTGCATGCCCCAGCACAACTGCCTTTTTCGCTGTATCCACATTCATGAAGGTCTCACTCACTGGTGAATACCGAAGCAAAGTATCATAAAGGGTTTTCACTACCCCATGCACTACAGACACGTTTTATTTTTATCCCATATCTCTCCCACTCTCTCTCCTCATCCTCCTACTTTTCACCTACCTTAATGTGGCTGTCCCATGATTTCTATTCGCCTTTAGATTATTCTATGTATATTATTAAATACCTCCTGGCTACATTGTAATTTTCCATAGCCCTGTTTGCTCATTTCGTCCAAAATCTTAAGTATATTACTTTCTTGCTCTTGATGAGGTGTTCAATATCTCTTTATCAAGCAGGGTTTCCCGACCATTTCCTTTCCAGTACCTGCAGACAATTGAGGAATTCTGTCACAACTAAACCTTTTAAACAGAGGAATTGCCGATGAATATCTGTAAATTTTTTGTTGCCTGTGACAACAGCCGTGTTAGAATGGCATCTGTCGAATTTCTATCTCCCGATCTGTCACTGTCTCTCGGTGTTGCTTTCGTTTTGGCGATGCGAGTTCTGTATAGAATACTCTCAAATGGATGATTCATCCCCTCCTTCTTCGGAGTTCCACTCAAAGTCTATCAACATACAATACCACCGCAGTGTCCTCCCTTTCCGCAGCTGTGAAACTATCACACGGCCCCAGCGTTTAGAAGGGTTTGCCTGTACTCTCTTTTATCTGACAATCAGCATTTTGAATCATCTCAACCCCGAAAAGCCCAAAAGTCATTCCTCCCCTTGTGATTCAATTGACTTTATTTCTTACATTACTCACATGCATGAGGAATACAAATCTTTAGGTTACGTCTCCGTCTGAAGGTGTAATCCTAGTAATTTATAATAGTTTATAATAAATATAGCAGTCAATATAGCATCAAACACACTCAAATCCGCCTGAGATCACACCTGCCTTTTTTCTTGCTGCATCCACTTTCAGAAGGACTCACTCACTGGTGAATACCGAAGCAAAGTATCAGTAAGGACCTTCACTGCCTCCTTGCACCCCAGACACATTATTCCTCTTTTGTCGCTGATCTCTCCCACTCTCTCGCTCTCGTCATCTGCTGTTCCTCATCTACCTTAATGCGGCTCTCAGGCGTTCTCATATCCCCTAAACCCATTGTTATATTCCTCCTGGCTGCATTGAGACTTCCCTTAGCCCTGTCTGATTCTTTCTTCTCAAACCTAAGTATATTCTCTTCTTCTTCTTCTTCTTCTTCTTCTTCTTCTTCTTCTTCTTCTTCTTCTTCTTCTTCTTCTTCTTCTTCTTCTTCTTCTTCTTCTTCTTCTTCTTCTTCTTCTTCTTCTTCTTCTTCTTCTTTTCCATATCTCTTGTCAATCAGGGAAACTTTACGGGGCCATCCGTTCCACGCCTCAATGAAAGAAGCCAATACTCTACCCCAATCCAATGTTCCATTAGCCATCTCCATATTTCTGTTGTTCATTTGAGGGAACACATCACTTCCCAAGTTCCTACTGTTACGTTCCCCAGTAACCGGGTAGTTTTCCAGCAAAGATAGATGGAGCCACCGAAGCCTGATGCTACTATTTTCAAACGTTTTTATTTATAAAGGGGCATAAACGTATGGTTAATACCAAACATTCAGATCATATACGTCGTCACAACTCAATCTAAAGCACAGGTATAGTAATAATCAATCAGAAATAAGCTCTACAGTTGTCTAGGGGTAATGTAGATATATATTGTTTACTGGATATTTAAAAGTCTTTTTGCGGTCACTGCAGTTCCACCATCCGCCGTCGGTTGTGGTGTCGCGTTGGTGCACTTTTGTTAGAAAGAGAGAGAGAATGACACATTTACCCGACAGGTTTTCCAACCTGTAGGAGGTAGTCGGAAGTCTCGTTGGGGAATGGATTCTCATCCGTGGCTTCCCCTGTAGCTAGGCCGTTCTTCCGTGGGGAAGTCGCCAATCCCAGGCAAGGGAAGGACGCACACGAACCCCACCACCGGCTGTCGCTCTCTAAACGCAGTCACAGGAATTCTCGCGTATCTTCTCGTGCGTCTGGCGCCCCGCCTCGGCAGCCCACCTTTTATCTGGACTGGCAGGGTTGTAGATGTCCATCAGGGTAGGGGGGCGAGGCAATCCTTCCCCTTTCACCCATCTCACATTGCCCTGAGATTTTGCACGTAGGCCAATTCCTTATCCCGCAAAGGTGTCTCCCAAGACAATGGCTATGTCCGAGGCTTTTGTCTTGTTGAGCGACCAGCCCACTTTGCCCGAGGGCTTTACACGTGGTTTTCATGAGACAATAGTCAAAGAGTCGCTTTATTCTGCTTCCCTGGGGAACGTGGTCTTCAGCACGTCTCCCTCTCTCTCTCTTGGGTCATTTGACCCCCCCTTGACTAGGGCTCTTGCGAATCTCACAAAGGAGGGGGCTGGGGTCATAACACTACATAATAGCATCAATTAAGTACATTCCATTCTGTCTGTTCCTATCCCAGTGTAAGCTATTCATAAATGTGGAATAGCTATGCCCTATCGATCTGAAATACTGATCCGTTTCGCGTTCTTGTACTAGATCCAGGATGAACTGATCGGTAGTCCGCCTGCCCACTTATTATGCCAGGACTCCTTCCTGGACACATCTGAGAAATTCAGTCACTTCTAAACCCTTTAACTTGAGAAAGTTTCAATGAATATCAGTGGTTTATGTTACTTGTCACAACAACACTGTTAACACAGCCATAGTGGGGTGTGTCAGGAATGGACAGGAGGAGGAGTATAGGAAACTGATACAGGACTTTGTGATATGGTGCAACTCAAACTACCTGCGTCTTAATATCACCAAGACCAAGGAGATGGTGGTGGACTTTAGGAGATCTAGGCCTCATATGGAGCCAGTGATCATTAATGGAGAATGAGTGGAGCAGGTTAAGACCTACAAGTATCTGGGAGTACAGTTAGACGAGAAGCTAGACTGGACTGCCAACACAGATGCCTTATGCAGGAAGGCACAGAGTCGACTGTACTTCCTAAGAAGGTTGGCGTCATTCAATGTCTGTAGTGAGATGCTGAAGATGTTCTATAGGTCAGTTGTGGAGAGCGCCCTCTTCTTTGTGCTGGCGTGTTGGGGAGGAAGTATTAAGAAGAGGGACACCTCACGTCTTAATAAGCTGGTAAGGAAGGCGGGCTCTGTCGTGGGCAAAGTACTGGAGGGTTTAACATCGGTAGCTGAGCGAAGGGCGCTGAGTAGGCTACGGTCAATTATGGATAACTCTGAACATCCTCTACATAGCACCATCCAGAGACAGAGAAGCAGTTTCAGCGACAGGTTACTATCGATGCAATGCTCCTCAGACAGGATGAAGAGGTCAATACTCCCCAATGCCATTAGGCTTTACAATTCTACCGCCAGGACTTAAGAACTTTTTAAAAGCTATTATTAATGCTTTTTGAGATAGTGATTTAGATGCATATCATATTTTTTTTTACTGAGTTAAGTATTGTATGTAATTAGTTTTGCTACAACAAGTGTATGGAACATTGGAAAAAAAAGTTGAATTTCCCCATGGGGATGAATAAAGTATCTATCTATCTATCTATCTAATACGGCACCTGTCCAAAATCTATCTCCCGATCTGTCACTGCCTCTGTGTGTTGTTTTCGTTTTTGTGATGGGAGATGTGTACAGGATACTCTCAAAGCAGTGTTTGTTCGCTTCCTACTCCTAAGTTCTACTCACAGTCTATTAACATACAATCCCCCCACAGTGTCCTCTCTTTCCACAGCTGTGATACTATCACACTGTCCCTCTGTTTCAAAGATACGTCTTTTACTCTCTTTCACCCGACTATGACCACTTTGAAACATCTAAACCTTGAAAAGTCCGAAAATCATTCCTTCCTTTCTGATTGAAATGACTCTACTTCTTACATCCTTCACATACATGAGGAGTAAAGATCTTTACTTTAAGTCTCCGTTGCAATGTGCAATCATAGTCATTTATAATGAATAGAACAATAATTGTAACTTAGAAATACACTTAAATCAG
This sequence comes from Hemitrygon akajei, assembly GCF_048418815.1. Taxonomy (NCBI): domain Eukaryota; kingdom Metazoa; phylum Chordata; class Chondrichthyes; order Myliobatiformes; family Dasyatidae; genus Hemitrygon; species Hemitrygon akajei. The sequence continues at coordinate 1,696,887 of NW_027332014.1, forward strand.
CTTGAGTTAATCAGTATGATGGCCCGGTGATTGAAGCTGCCCCGAAGCCTGTTGGTCCTGGCTTTTATGCTGTGGTACTGTTTCCTGGATGATTGTCGTCTCTGCGATAGTTTGGAATTTATTCATTTCAGGATCCCCAGGCACATGATTGTTTGAACTTATGACATATTTGCCAAACTTATTCTTTTTTGAAACTGTTTTATTCGAAAACTCTACTAAATTGCAATTGGACCTGGACGTTTCCACACAGTTGTCCATTTCCCAAGTTCGGCTCCCAAGTTACTACCTAGTAGCATCAACTAAATACATTCCATACTGTCGCCTCCTATCCCAGTGTAAGGTTATAGTAAATGTCCAATAGTGGAACCGCGAGGAGACCTGTAACCTGACCTGTTTCATTTTCTGGTACGTGATCGTGGATGGACAGTTCTCTATTTCGCCTTCCCTCTTATTGTCCAAGGACACCTTCCGAGACGCAACTAAGAAATTATGTCATATCTAAACCTTTTACCCTATGGAAGTGCCAATGAATATTCGGGAGATTAAGTTGCCGATAACAACAGCCGTCTTAGGATGTCACTGTTCAGAATCCATCTCCCGAATTGTTCCTCGCTTCTCCGTATTTTTTTTGTTGATAGGATTGTGGGAGGTGGGGTCTCTACAGAATAATCCTTCTAAGATCAACTTACAGTCAATCAATACATAATGTCTCCACAGTTTCATCCGTTTCTGCAGCTGTGTTACTACCATACTCTCCCTGTGTTGCAATGGCACTCCCTTTACAGTCGGGGAGGTTTTGAACCCGGGAAGGTTCAGAAGCCATTTCCACCCCTGTGGTTGTCAATTCTCCGTGATATATTGGAGTGTGCTACAATATATTTAACAAATCAAGCCAGCACAATTAACGCTTGTCCAGTTTTCTACCTTAACTGCAGAAGGTATGCAATATGGATTTTGCAACCTCTGGATTATCAGGCAAATGATTATTTGAATGTACGACTACCCTAATTATATTTAAAAATGTTTTATTCGAAAACTCTTCTAAATTGCAATTTGGACGTGGTCGTTATCTACACAGACGGCCATTCAATGTAAAGACATAATTCAGACCATTCTTCAGCTCTTTTATAAATTTCCTCTGTGTCAGTGTATAGATACAAGTATTGGTGCACATACTCAGAACTTGGAGCATGAGCCCAAATTGTTGTAGGATGTATAAAGGGGAACTAAAATATCTGTCCTCATAAAAATAATTTACGGTTTGCCAATTCGTGGAAAAAGTTACATAGGGTATCCAAAACAATATGAAATTGACTGATATTGCAAACAATAAAATCATCGATTTTCTGCGGTTTTCCATCTCGGCATCCTTCTGATTATCACTGCTGTTCCGAAACCCTCTGCGGACTCTATTTGCCGCAATAATATGTCTTACTGTTAACCCATTGAACACAAGAATTAAGCCGATTGGTAACAACGGTGTTAAAATGCTATCCAGCAATTCGATTCCTTTCCACACGGGTAAAGTAGAGTATTCATATGAGAAGACGCAACGCCACGGTATGTTGTCAATAATGGTGTGCAGTTCAACGGCAAAGTAAAACGGGACACTTCTCCCGCAGCTCACTATAACCACGGTCACCATAATCACCGTTGCTGTTCTCTCAGTGCAATATCGTTCCCCGAGCTTTCGACAACATATTGCGATGAAACGATCGAAGGTAAAACTGACCGTAAACCAAACAGAACAGTCCCTCGTCACCACAGTCAATACTTCTGTCAAAGCACATACAGGAGTGATGAGCAGGGATCTGGAATAAATGTAGATATTGTTGGTCTGTTGCAGTAAACCGAAAACTATAACCACCATCAGATCCGCTGTTGCCATTCCAACCAGGTAACGGGTGATGCATTTGGAGAGTCCGCATTTTCCCCGAGATAGGATCACAATCGCCGTTAAGTTAACTACAGGAAATTTGGAGAAAAAGATACAACACGGAATTATCGTCAGCTCCAAATGCCTGATTGCTATGCAGGGTATAGATTTTTTATCAGTGAAAATCATAAATTCAATATATGCGGACTCCGTCAGTGCACTCCTGCCGGAGGACAATAACGGACAGAAGTGGCTGTGGGTTGGCGATTTTTAGAGAATTTAGAGGCGGGGATCTGACTTCCATGACTCCCGTACCGGTAAACGGTCCATCTGTACATAAACAACAATATTTCCATTATTTGAGTTAAAATTGCTGAAGCGATTATTTGCAGTGAAAATATGAGATTCAATGCATACATTATAATTTAGTGGTTTATGGAAGATCAGACATGAGTGCCGACATTCGACTGGCCTGGCAGTTCAAAAAACTTATCATCTGGAAAAGCGAGCAACATCGGTTCAGAGAAACAAGTAAGGTGAAACTATGAAACTATGGTAAATTCGGCACCAACATAATTAACGAAAGAGGAAGAAAAAAACATCACATAGAGAAAAAAAACATATGGAAACTGAATAACAAAACAACCAGATGCTTGAGTCCTCAATTCTAGAAAGACATCTCAGACGACGGTCGCACTTGTGCTCTGTAACAGTCCAAACAGCGCAACGGGACTAAAGCTAGGAGACGACGGCACCATACATAAGGCGACCAGCTCCAGTACCTTATCAGGGACACCGATCGCTACAATTGCAGGATAGAAAATGCCCGCGATGTAGTAAATCGCTGGATATCCCATATTCTGTCAGATGAGATTCAGTTACACGGAACTTTCCCACTGCTCATATGGATTGGTGGCAGGTTTTACAGAGTTATATGCAATTCAGAGTAATTCCACTGAGGCAGTAAGCGTGGTTATGACATGAGTCGCATGAGGGACAACCAGCTATCCACACAGTTACGTTAAAGTGTTTTTCTCAGTTTATAACCGTGCCATGAATTCGTATCCCCAAAGGATGTTACAAGAATGATAACATGAACGTTGCCAATGTACTTTCCAAGACATCTGACGGCATCTGCTGAAATGGATCATTTTATGATCATTGGTGTTTCTAACATTGACAATCATCCTGAACAATCTTCATGGACAAACAACTTCAAACAGATTTATTTTGTCCCATTCAGCAGACCACATTCGCTTCTGACATTGAGGGTGGGGCATTAGCTTGGCAGGTGAAATGTAGCACATTTTATTGAGAGGGAAGGTAGGTTCATTTTTTCTGTTGCTTATTCGAGTCATTTCGAGTCATTTGAATGACGAAAGTCACAGTATCGCCTGATAACGCATCCAAATAAAACAGATAGATAGATAGATAGATAGATAGATAGATAGATAGATAGATAGATAGATAGATAGATAGATAGATAGATAGATAGATAGATAGTTGCATAAATAGTTAGATAGAATGAAAAGGATTACATTTACGACACAGATAATTTGATTCACTTTCTGGGCATTGAGGAGCAACTGGGATTATTTCCCTTCTTCCAATGGACCCACTACTGCAATGAACAGGACTGTCACAAGTCTACAGGCACATCACTGACAATATGGATGGCAGCAGTGCTTACTCTGACACGACACCGGCCACATGGATAATGTATCTGCTTGTCGAGATCCCTGAATTCGGCAATATTAATACCACATTTCTTTCGGTCCCACGAACTCTCACACAAAGAATGTCACTGCTTATTCAGAATCATCTCCAAGTATACTGGTAAATTCATTGCTTGTCCAACATCAAGATGGACATATCGAAAACGAAACGTTTGACTATTATTCCATATCAATATCCCTCTTTATAAAAAAAAAGTTCTACAGCACAATCCAGTTATTGATGATGCCCTGCAATCAATATTCACACAGTCGCTGCTTATCAGGATATATTGGTTAAACGTTTATGTGTCAATGACAGCTCCCTTGCAGCAAATAAAATGTTGATAACACACAAATTACAAACTGCAGAATCAATACCTCAAATGTGTAATCACTAACGGCATTTATAGTACCTGCACAGCAGGAGATGGCTACGTAATCTGGACAGTATTATTAATGTGTAATCATTAATGGCATTTATAGTACCGTGCACAGCAGGAGATGGCTATATAATGTGGACAGAAGCTCCGTGCAACTTATCGTTCAGAGGTGAGAGTTAACACTTCATGGAATATAATTAACGTCATTTCAAGAGTGGCTGTAATATGACCTGAAAGATATTTTCTCTATTTAAAACGCTTTCCGTTTAATCTGCCAGGAAATGCAGAGGAGGCTTGAGCCAAAATCAGAACAGAAGAGCGGATTAAGCGGGGAATGATAACTTCCATAACAGATCACAAAGTAATAAAGCAGAATAACACCAGAAGCCTCAAAGCAAGGGACAAGGGAAATTAAACGTCATTTGCGACAAGGTAAACGTTATGCAGGTCGAGTGCAATCTGCAAAATATTGGTTGAGGCCTATTGGTTTGATTAGTGAGCAAAGATGGTGGTTGAAAACTGGGGGCTGCAGAGTACGTGTATGGAGCGAGTGGCAGGTGAAGCCTATCGGCTGGGCGGAGACAAGGATATGTCAGCGAGAGAAGGCCTGATGGAAATCCGACCACCATCACCCTCCATAGCCCTTCCCCGACCACCTTAGCTGAACTGGATGGGTCCGCTAGAACTTATTGATGAACAATTAATCCAAGATGGTGTTACGAAGGAAGATATTGATTACTAAAAGCTCATTAATCATTTACTAACCAACAGCAAGAACTGTGGCAAAACTTGCAGCAGAAAGTCAGACCCCGATTTCCTTGGAGAGCATTCCCGCTATCTTTGTATTTCAACCTCTGCCAATAATTTGGAATATTTCATGGGATTACGAATTTAATCTGGATGCCATGTGTTTAACAGCATTTGCCGTGTACACGCGACTAAAAGTAATCTTTGGTCACTTTGTGCATTTGTTTTAATATTTCCGTATATAGGATGAAGTTCAGGCCAGAACATCGAAAAAAAAAGGATTCCGGAATTATCGGAGTGTGAATTCTCGTGACCTGGACATTGTCATAAGAAAACTCTCCATAATATTACTCTTCACTCTATCGGGCACCTTCATGTTACTGAGTCTCACAGCATCTGGGGATTATCTTATCCCCTTTTTTCGCCATGTATTCAGATCCCGACCATTATTCCTCCGCAGATATCATTGAACAAATCGGAAACATGCTGACGCACATCATTTCCTTTGTAAACATCGATCTTTAAGCATTTACCCACGATAAATTCAGAGAGGAGTCAAAGACTTTGATAATGTCCCCATGCACGAGCATTCTGACATTGACCATGACCAATGCAATTCAAACCAAGTCGTCATATCTTCGGTAGCTTTTGGCTCGATTTCATGTCCTCAGTTACCACTTGCACCATTCTATCCGGAATGCCGATTGTTATTGAGAGAAATAAAAAGTGACATCAAAACGAGGTGACTAATTCTTCCTGGCTAATTGCATAATCTATACATTGTACACAGTGATTGTGCATAGTGTAATGTAACAGGAAAAAATTCAACGAGCAGGATCGAAGGAAGATGAGTCCTAAGGCAAATATTCCATCGGGGCCACCGTGGATCATAGTCAGAAACTGAAGTCAGAGTTAAGAAGAGTTTAGGTAGACGTGTGTTTTACTTTGTTTTTTCGCGAAACAACACAATTTAACAGTCAGTAGTTCAATTGTTCAATTTAATATCAGAGAATCTATAAAATATACAGCATGAAATTCTTGTTCTTCGCAGATATCCACGGAAACAGAAGCATACGCCAAAGAATGAGAGACGGAACAAAATTTAGAACCCGAACGCATCCCCCAACTCGCCCATCACAAGCACAAGCAGCAGCAAAGCTTCGACAGTCCCCATCCTACACTTATTGCAGCAAAACACACCGGCACCCTCCAGCTATCAAACAAGCAATAGCAAACTGCCAGGGGGGAAAAAAACGACATGATTTTACAGCACAACAAAAAACTAATCATTAAAAAAGGACAAGTTAACATACCGCCACTCTCTCTCTCTCCCCTCCCCCTCCCAGTCCCCCTTCCTCTCCCGCCCTCCCCCTCTCCCTCCCTTCGTAATAAAGGAGCAGAGAAGTGCCGCAAATTCAGATAGGAAACTAATGCAGCAACAAAAACAGAATCACTGATGGAGGACGTTAAAGAATGATCAATTTCTTCGACTCGAGAATCGAAAACACACCCCTTCCCAACAACTCGAGAAAGAGAGCGCAAACGGGAAATGCGAGTACAGAGGCCTCCAGCGGGTGATCCGTTATTCGCGATATTCCATTTCCTCCCGAGCTGCTTCAGGCAACGACACCTGCATAGAATCGGTTTCTTCCGGAGTGCCGCTATGCTCGGAAGCTGGAATATGCGCTTGACTGCGATGCCGCGTCCTAAGGATATTTAAAGACAGCCGGTTCGTAAGCCCCGAGAGTGGACACCATTGTCGTAAAGAAACTAAACTTGACTGCTCCTGTATGACAGGCAATTCCCCGAACTCCACCCACCTTGAAAAGGAACAGGCAGAGGTTAGAGGTTGAAAGGAAGCTGTTTCTGCAAATTAGCTTGAAGAAGCCGCTTTTTCGTGACATCACCCAATCACGCCCCCCCCCCACCCCCGCGGCCTCTCAGGCATTTTCTTGTCGGGTACTGAAAGAGGGAAGAATCGGGATGTTTTATCCGAATCCTGGTGACAGAGCAGCCTTTCACCAAATACAATGGGAATGAAGAATACACTCGATTATGTTACTGCAATTTGTGAAGAAAAATCATGAATAAGTTCATGTGACCTCTCAGTATATGCCATTTTATTTTAACCTTGGTAGGCTTATGGGGTCACTTATCTGACGCTGAGTTGGTCGTGATTGAAAAATTCAGGCATGAAGCTGACTGTTTATTCCGGACGCAACCCAGTGCTCATTACATACCTCAAGCGTTGAATAATGTTTGTTTTCATACGAACAATGGTAACAGCAGCATCCCGCTGCTCAGAACTCTCCACAATTTAGTGAGGCCGTAACAGCCATTTAGCACAATAGCTCAGGTTCCATAGGTCGCCGGTTAATGGACTAAATGTCCTGACCATATCTCTTTGCGCATGACACGGATGAAGTGTCAAACTCGTCACAACATCAACGCCCGACCAAACGCGGTTTCAGCTCACATCCATTGGTGAAGCTTAGGAAAACGATAGCGGCATTTTGATGACACTTTCGGGAACAGCTCTGTTTCTATCTTCGAAATCTCCTTTTCTTCCATTTGAAGGTTCATTTGAAGACCCTGACCTGGGGTTACACGGTGACCTCGGTTCTTTGTGGAAATAGGAGCTGCCTCGTGGCCGTACGACCGGCCGCTTTTCGATAAACAAAAGATGCGGCCTATAAGACTAGCGTGCATTCAGGGTTCCGGTTTATCGTGGCTCTGGAGGTGGGCCGATTTAAGGCCGGTGCTGCCGCCGCCTCCTGATGCGTCGTGGGAGACGCAACAACGCAAGAAGCGAGCTGGCTGCTGGCCGTGTGCCCAGAGACCCAATATCTTTGGACACAGATCTCGGCAGAAGTGACGTAAGAATCCTTTATGGACCGCAACTGGAGTATTGTGTACAATTCTGATTACCATATTAGAGTCAGGACTCTGTGAAGAGATACAGGTAATATTTACCAGGATTCTGCCTGTCTTAATGTTTATGAGCAGAAGCTAGACTTTGAACGATCGTGTGTTCTCATTAGAAGGCTAGGTCTAGGGGGGAAAATTAATAGAAATTAGTAATATTATGGAGAATTGATACTGTGGTCCGGGGCTCCCAAATGTTATTGTTACGGCCAATTCCATTAAGCAAGGAGTCCGTGGACATGCAAGAAGTGAGATGACGAGATCAAAGAGGATGGGTGGGGCAAGTTTTCCCATCCATTTTCCCAGTATTCAATGTAACCTAAGACTGTCCTCACTATCAACACCACCATAGTTTGTGTTGTCTGCAATATGTTTAGATTGGTTTAACTTCCCATAAGGTTACCTTGAGATACGTGTGCATTAGCGTTCACAACATCGATAAATGAGCGTAATATCCCAGCTGCAGTAAAGCAGGAGCTCTTGCGCAACTGTGTATATGACACACAGAAACAATTACCCACGCACAAGGGGATACCATGAAATTTGTCTGTCATTGCTGGTTTTTATCCACGCATTCAATCATTGACAACTAATGGGCATTGGCAGAATGGAAACACCCATGCCCTTGAACATAAAATCCCATAAAAAGTAGAGAATACAGCCCAGTCCATCAGGGGCAAATATTTCAAAGCTATTCCACACACATCAGGGGCAAAGATCTCAAAGCTATTCCACACATCTAAATGAAGTGTTATCACAGGAGGGCAGAATCCGGTGCCATTAGGAATCCCCACCTCTCTCCTCCCTGCTGCCATCAAATGTTGGTTCAGGAGCCTCAGGTCTCACACCACCATGTCGAGAAATTTACCAACACTCGAGCATTAAGTTCTTAATCCAAAGGGGATAACTGCACTAAGTTCCATTTATCCATTATTTAAATGTACCCCCAGCCAATTGGTTCACCTGAAGAACTCTTCATCTCATGTTCTCAATAATTTGTGCTTGTTTATTATTATTATTTCTTCTTTATGTATTTGCAGTTTGCTGCCTTCTGCACTCTGATTGAACACCTTAGCGGGGTGGTCTTCCATTGATTCTTTTCTGATTATTATTCTGTAGATTTATGGAGAGTACTTGGGAGAAAATGCATCTCAGAATTGCCTATAGTAACATAAATGTACTTTAATGATAAAATATACTTCGAAGTTTGAAAGGATTAACTTGTTTATCAATAAATTTAGAAAATGCAGGATAACGACTCTATGGATAATTATGCATTTTTGCTTAGGTTCCTCCACCTGTCACCATTCTAGGTTCACCAGCACAAAATTTCCCCACCACCACCCCAGCCGTCAATATACTGGATGCAAAGGTACATCGGATGACTGCAATCCTGGATTTCCCGCATCATGTCTTCTTCCTCTTCCTGAGTTCTCTGTTCCGTTTAACTTTTCAACTTGGACAGGACGTACTTGCAAGGCGTCTGCTCTCTCAGCATCTCACGTACCTGTGGAACAGGGCAGTCCAATGATGTGGAATGTGTGAAGAATCATGTATGATTTCAACTGTCAAACAAGAGACAATCTGTAGATGCTGCAAATCCAAGCAACACACACAACATGCTGAAGGAATTCAGTGGGTCAGGTAGCATCTATGGACAAGAGTAGAGACAATGATTTGGCTTGAGACACTTCACCTGGAATCACTTATCATCAAGGATCCCCACCATCCAGGCCATGCTCTGTTCTTGCTGCTGCCATTGAGCAGGAGGTACAGGAGTCTGAGGTCTCACGCCACCAGGACAAGACAATTATTATCCTTCAATCATCAGTCTGCTGAACCAACGTGGACAACTTCACTCACCTCAATATGAACTGATTCCGCAACCTATGGACTCACTTTCACTGATTCTGCAGCTCATGTTTTCAATGTTATATATTGATCTATCAGAGCCCCCTAAAAGTATTCAGCCCTCAACTCTTTGTTCACATAAATGAGTATTACAACCAGTGGTTTTGGTCAGTTTAACTGAGTATTTATGAATCACATGCTCCTTTGCCACTGTAGAACCTCTGAACAAGGAGAATTGGAAAGTATGAATTTCAACAATATTCTTTTCCATGGATACTGCCTGGTCTGCTGAGTTCTCCCAACATTTTGTGTGCAATACGCATTGTGTTAGGTTCATTAGCCTTTGTTGGACAGCAGAATGCTTCCCTCTACCCGCCATCATCCACTGAAATCCATCACTTAACACCATGGGAATCCCTGTCCTTCACAAGAACCACATTCCCGAAACACTGGGAGACTTCATCACTTTCAAATCAGACCATTCATGTTCCATTAATCGCTAACCAACCAATCATCTTCCAACACACTAGAACCAAACTTCTTCACAACTCATGGAAATCAACCTGTGTGGACACCATGGGAAGCATTTTCACTTTCGCACCAAGGAATCTTATTTCCAAACCAATGAGATCATTCACTCTGCATGCAAGGCTATCCTTCTCCTCGTAACACATTCCCTGCCCTAAAGCAGAAATGGCTTCTTCCTACAAAATATGCATTTTACTTTCCTTTGATTGGGGATCAAAGCAATTATTCAAATCCCTCCCCCTAGGAAAAGAAGAAACAGACACATGGATTGTATAACGCAATTCCAAAAAGTAAGCTAGAGATCACTTTCAACTCCCTCAATCTGGGGCATTCAACAGCCCCTTCAAAACAGCTAAATTGCTTTTTCATATATCAGAAAAAAACTAAGCATATTACAGACTGCCTTTCGCATTGCAATGTGCTCCCGTCTCTCAAACAGAACAATGTTTTTCTCTCCCAACCCAGACCCCTTTCCGAACCAGTTCCAACAAAGATTATTTGAGCTGAAATGTAAAGTCTCTTTCTCCTTCCCTGCGCTGCCTGTCCTGACCAGTGAATCCAGCCTATTTTTTGTGTGCATTCTTCAACCATCCTCCTACACCACTGGAAGGAAAAAACTGAAACGGGTGGAATTCCCACCTACTGCCCAGCCATAACTGCAAATTCCATTTCACAAAACAAGTGGAATTGCTACTTCCTTTACACAAGTTGGGAGATAATCTTCATTCCAAAATTGACGGAAACATTTCAACTCATACCATTGAATACCTTCTACTCCACAAACCTGGGGAAACAGATCTGCTCAAAGCGAAGGTAAAACTATCTTATCGAACACTGGACTATTCAGTGACCACCACGCCGAACTCTGGCAGATGCAGCTGAGTGGAGATACCGGTCATTGAGAAATGTGATGGTAAACTCTCTGGTATCTGGAGTGGGGCTGACTGACGAATGGCTCATTATGAAATGTAGGGTGGTAAAACATTGATGATAAATTTAGTAATATCGATTTGGGAGTGAAATAATTTCAAATGTGACGGCGAATTAAGAGTACCATCTGTACTTCCCAGAGTAGGGGCAGGCAGCATTCCCTAAGAAGCACTGGAGTTGGCTGGTTACCGGGTATTGTCTGCAATTGGCAGACTAAATGAGCAACAGGTATAAGCATAACTTGCAGAAAATACAAAGGGTAGATGGATAATCATACAATTTTAGCATCAATTTCCCACCATCATCCCAGATTCCCCATCACCAGCAACTCTGTCCATTATCCAGTGAAACGTTGAATGATTGTAATTCAGGATCCAGTGTATCAACTACTTTCCTTCCTCTTGCATTCTCTGTTCTGTGTAACCTTTTCACTTGGACAAGACATACTTGCACTCTCAGTTTCTCACCTGTTGAATAGGGCAGGCGATGTGAGGGACAGATGAAGAAACATTGTGGGACGGCACTATGTGGGGATGATGACTCAGACCAGAGTCCCCCCTCACAGCTCCCCCATCTCCTACAGAATCCATAACTGGACATCAGAGATTGTTTCTCCTTCACACCGAATAACACAATATATACAAAATACAACCTGAAATTCGTTCTCTTTTCAGACATGCACAACTACAAGAAACGAATGTCAAGAACCGTGAGAACCTGAAAGCCCCATCGCTTCCATGCATAAGCAGAGGCAAAAACAACAACACTCCCCTCTCCCCATCCCCACACTGGCTTCAGCAAAAATATCAACACATCACCACCCCCCACCCACCATGCGAGCAATACAAACTTTTCTACAGAAGTGCTTTGCCATCGCCTTCTCCTGGGCAGTCTTTAAAAGATCCTAGCCATTATTGATAAACTTCAGATTCCGTCCGTCTGTATTTGCATTATCAAGATTTGTGATCTGCACCAACTGCTCATTCACCGCCTGCACCCAGGGTTTCCAATGACCCTGAATATGGTGCGTAAGAAGGTGTTATAACTTATCCAAGTGTAACCTGCAGGCCAGCAGAGGCAAAGGGCACCCTAACACCTCATTTGGTTGAGATGTATCTCTAAACTGCTTCGCAAAGATAATTGCACTAATCCCTCAAACCAGTTAAAGCCCCTTCCCAGCAACAGAAATCTCAGTTGTATCTTGAAATGAAGGGGAAATGCAGGCTGGGAAAGGGCAAGCTATGAAAAGGTGAGTCAGTCAATCTGCAGTGATGGAGAGTTTAAGTAGCTTTGATTGCGGTAGGGAAACAAAGTTAACTACATCGACAGCGCTTCTCCCTATAGATGCTGCCTGGCCTGTTGTGTTCCACCAGCATTTTGTGTGTGTTGTTGTGTTAACTACACATGGCAATTTGAGAGTGGCAACTGCCGCTTGCATTCAATGAGAAAGAGTGGGCATAGGGCATAGGAGATGAGAGGGGAAAATTTAGGCCTACTGGGATGGGGTGGTACAACCACAGCTACATTGGTCAGAATTCTCAAACATGAATAAACGTTAAGTTAATCTCACCAGACGGAGATAATCCTCGGAGCTTCCCTGGTTGTTCTGCCCAACATATAACACTTGGACCGTGTTGATCATCTTCTCACAATCCTCCTTCGTTGGGAGCCTTTTGACTAGAAGATCAAAACAGTTTTATGTCATATTTCCACCCGGCCTCTCCCAGAAGCAGCAACCCCCACATTTATGGGGATTGTGCAGGTAAGATCGGAAACCACATTGCCAGAGGTTGAAGTACATCATGATCTGCACTTAAATGCAAAGGGGCTCATCAGCGGCAGAGTGTTGAGTGGGCTGGGATGGATGGCAATGGATAGAGACAGGTGACAGTAAGGGTTCTCATCTGAGTTTAATTTGAATGCAACTGGTGGGATGAAGTGATCTTCACAGATGAGACGTACGGACTGTCAAAGAAAGGTGTAGTGTGAGCTGTTTGGAGTAAAAGGTGGGGGCATACAGTGAGAAGATATAGAGACCATCAGAGAGCAAGGGTGGTGGTGGAGCACAGAAAGTATGGACTGAGGAAATGTAAGCAAAGGTGTGCTGTGATATTTACACAAGGGATGCAATAGTTTCAGAGGGGGTCTCCAACAATGTGGCACCAACTCTGACTGGGGACTCTCCACCAAACCACCCCCACACACTGACACAATATACCTGAGCACGGTTGTTTCTCTTGGGCAGAGGATGTTTCCGGAATCCGTGTTCTAGTTGATGACTCGCTGTGTCTTTCACCTTTGGAGGTCAACAGATGTAGACAAGAAAACAAAGAAAAAATAAAATATATCAGAGTGAGACAGGAGTTGGAGTAATGGCGGATTTCCAACAGCCGTGAAATTGCTTTCCCAAATAAAATTGCTTTCCCAAACAACTGTTACTGCCTTCAGCACGAAATAGAGTGAACTTCCAGGTGGCCATATCCTTTTCAGTAATCCTCACCACCACCTCACAAGCTTGCAGACCCTTTTGGTGCAATGGTCATATCGAGACCAGGTTCTCCAGTCACAGCTCTCTGGAGATCCCATACTGTGTCTATGTGCAGGTCAGAAACAAGTGAGGTAATTGGACAAGAACACCGGAGAGATGCGAGGTAACATCATGTAACATCAATGATTAATCAGTGTCAAACAGATTACAATCTCAACCTGAGATACACAATCCATTCACACATCCATTTTCTCTTAACGCTACTGTCTCACCTTGCATCCCATTACTCAATGCTCACTGCCCATCGCCATTTCCCAAGGCACCAAAATCCCTCTCAATTCTCACCCACTCCACAGTTATCACCTCTCAGGATTCACTCTATATTACTCTGAATAGTCATTCCAACTATCACTCCGTTCTCCCTGCTTTATTTCCTCCTCAGTCACTCTATCATTTAGATACTCCATCCTATGGCTGGTCACACAATCCCTCCATCCTATCTCACCCTTCACTTAATTCTTTATTGCATACTCTGCTGACCATCCTGCCATCTCTATTGCTCCACTCCAGAATTAGTAGGCATTCTTTCCTCTATCTCTATCAGTGTTCCCCTCCAGTCCCAGTTACTCAATCTTCACTTTCTAACACCAGCATTGCCTCAACTCTCTGAGCCTAGCAAAACCGGCCTTATTCGTCAGTTCATGATACTATCTGCAACACATTCTCATACATTTTTTCTTTCGTCAGAGTTTGTTATTTATGGTGTTCCACAAGTTTGATTACAGCTCATTATTTTCCAGTAAATGTCTGCAGAAAATATAATCTCAAGGTGCACACGTATTTACTTCGATAACAACTTTACGTTGAATTTTGAACCTCTCTTCACCCTATTTATTACTCCATGATACAACCTGTCCAAAAGGACCTAACATTGCTTCAAACCATTCTCCAACACTCAAGTCCATCAATGACCTCTAATGCAGCAACACATCAAATTCTGCCCATTACTGGAACATGATGTGCCATTGTTGTCACCAGCTGTCCTGTATCCTTCATTTCCCATGTCCCCTATCCAGCCTGCTCCTGAGTATCCATCATTCTTCATTGATAACCTCATCAGTCTCCTATCCTGTCAATCTCCTAGCCCTCAGCTACCCAATCACAATTCCATCCATTTGATAAATTTTTCCAAACCCGGTGATATCTTGACACGCCTATTATTTGATATTCATGCTTCTGGCCGCATTGTCATTCGTGAACCTACTGTTGGTTGTTATTGCTGACTGTCTGCTCAATCACCCAGTTTGGAATCAATCCTGAAGGGATTGGAACCATTCCAATGGAATACTTCAATGTCATTGTCCATTAAATCCCAGGTTTCTGCCCTTGATTTCTGGCTAACAACCCATCTCACTCGGGTTCATGAGCTCAACCTTAGACCAGCATGCTTTCAAACCACCATGGAGATGGACACTGCCATTCTGAGTGATTTAAGATGATGTTGATACGTGGCAGAGAGGGGAAAGATGAAAAACTGATACAATTCACCCCTTCTTTCCAGGATGTCCAGCAGGTGAATTAATCCATGAGACATTCTTGCTCAGAGTGGGAGAGACAGAATGAACCCCATAAGCACAAGGCTTGCTACCTGTGGATGTGTCTCCCGCTCGGACAGTTGAAGGTTCCTGGGTAGGTTCTCCAGTTGATGAATCGTTGGCTTCTTCACTTGTGGATTTTTTGATATCTGGAATTAAATAACAGAGGGTGGAGAGTGTGGACTCTAGGAAGAGTAATCAGTCTGGGCAGCAATTGGGGAAACAGAGGACTTGATACAAGCAGAAATTAACATACTTCTACCTTCATCTTTCCCTCCCAAACAATTGATAATCCCTTCCTTCCGATTAGGGATGAGTTTCATAATGAAATGTGGGACTCAATATCCCCAGTAATGACACCTGAGCTTGAACTCCCCACTGTTTACATGGACAGTCGCAGACTAGGTTCTTTCTTGTCATTCCTGCAACTTCTACCATACATCATGGCATGATTCCCATCTAATATTCCTGATTCCTCTCCTCTTGATATGAGCTGAGGTGAGATTTTCAATGTCTTTTACCTGAGGATGTACCACTTGTTGGATTAAGGGATGGTTCCTGGAAGATCTCACTCGTCAATGTTCCTTTTGGACATCCATTTGTGGGAGTTTCAAGGTCTGGAATTAATGAATAAACAAGGGAGAGTGTTTAGCATTAGACTTGGAGCATTTACCAAACTTGTTTCACCAAAACCCCCTCCACAGATTGTCATTCTGCCTCATCTTCACAGTCTTGGCATATATTAAATTAGTGGAATGATCCTGTGCAAAACCCTACGCTTGATTGATTGCAAACACTGAAACATGAAATTTCATCCCCTGGTGAGGTGCTGCTCAACCCTGGACCAAATTGAGCTTCTATCTCATTTTTTAATAATTTTTGACAGTTGATCTGGAAAATGAGAAAAAAAAAACACCAGGAAATTTATAGGATTAATAACAATTTGAACAGGTTCTGAGGATAGAATTTGACTTCAGAGAAGAAGGCAGACAATCCCAGGATTATATTCATCAACAAGTGGTGTCTAATCTGGCAGCACAACAACACGTAGACATTGAATACAAGTCATGCCCCACTCTCCTGTCTCCTGTCATTCATCTCAATATATCTATCCCTCACAACTGAAAACCTGACTATCAAATTTGTTCCTTGACTATTAAAATTCCTCCTGAGTCATTCAAATTCCTCTCCTCAGTCCTGCAGCTCGGCATTCACGTCCCTCAGTCATTTTAATCTCACACATCTCCTATCGCACTTCATTAGTATCTATCCCTCACATCCAGCAACTTGGTACATTCAGTCAAATTCGTCTTTACAGTTCCGTACGTTGTCATTTCCATGCTCTGCATTCACTTCCCTCAGTCACATCACCCGGTTCACCCCACAGACTAGTCAATGCTTCTCCACAGAAACTTGGGGGAGGCTATTTTTCTACAAACCCTACAACTGACACGTGATTATGAATGTGGACAAAGTCACAGGGTGCTTCCGTACTGTCGGTTCCCAGGAGAATCCGTATCTGTCTTAACTCAGGGACACATGGTAAGTCTAAAAGAGGAGATATTGAGCTAGTTTGAGATAGGACGAGACTACAGCATGCACCAAAACCAGCCTTCCATCATACGAAAAATGCCCGTCACACCCCGAACTGTAAGGTTATAGATCACTTACCCAGCCACCAGTTCCTGTATTCCGCATCCTCCTCCCATGAGAGGTCCACTCAGCTGACCCAAGGCATCCCATCCAGATGACCCCAATCTTTCTAGCAGATGCTGAAACCCTCTTTGAAAGTTCCCTCCATTCCCACTCTGAGACACTCCTTCCTTATATGTCAGACACTCCAGAGTAATTCTCTCAGATGCAACATCCAGCGATACTCAGATCTGACTCTATATGCTACAGTCACTCAATTATCCACAGCATCTGTGCATTCATTTACCTTCATGTCTATTTCAATCCACGACCTTACGTTCAGCCCACTCTCCCAAGTAGCATTCCCAGTGTCACTGCTGCTCATGGTAAACATGAATATTTGTGCCCATCCCCATTATGCAACTCTACAGTTACTCTATCACTCCTCTCCCATCTTTGCTTCCATCTCTCCAGAATTCAATCAGCACATTTTCCTTCCACGTGTCACTCCCCCTTACTCCCTCCCTCAACACATTGTTTCCTTCCGCACCCCACTTTCCTCAGCCACTCCATCACCACTTTGGTCCTCTCCCACCAGTCTCTCCTCTGTCACCCCACCAGTTAGGTAAGTCTATCACCATTCTCCCCTCAGTCAATTCCACACACTTCTTGATTCTGGTTCAATCAATTGGATAGTAATTTTAGAGAGGAGACTTTATCAAACAATCCACACAACTGATACCTGAGTTTGTATCTGGGTCCGTGATCATAGACAAATTATTGCCTGGCTCAGGTGTTGTCTCCTTTGTTTTTGCGGTTGGTACAGACGTTGGATCTGTAATAAACAGGGGTACATGGTCAGAACAGAGGAGCAGACAGTTGACCACCCAGATGGGACTTAATTAAAGAGAACAACCAACAGTAAAAACAGAACTGCAGGTGCTGGGAATCTAAAACTGAAGCAGAAAAAACAGGAATGTTCAGTTGTTCTGTCTTCATCTCAGAAAAAGAACTGAATCAGCATTTCAGGTTGGCGGTCATATGTCAACAGTGTTTGAAACCAGACCTATAAACTTGCTGTTATCAATGTGTCCTCATTTACCAAGCAGAGTGCACTCCTTGAGTTATTAGAAGACATTCACCTTCCTCACTTATCACTTTCCACATCACTCCTTCCCACTATCCTACTGTGAAGATGAATGGCATTGATCCCAACACCAACAAAGACAGATATATGAAGCAGATAGTACAGCGCTCCCCTGTGGCTATCCCCTCAGAATAATTTGTTTTGATACTGTTGAAGAAGCTGATCACTCAAGGAAAACCATCAGCAGCAGAGATTTCAGTGGTTCAGGCTGACTGGGGAATGATCATCATCATCATGATCACGCGCCATGCTTTATGATGTGGGCCATGATGATCTCTATGGCCATGAATGCTCTTGGCATGTTTTATTTTCTACAGAGGTGGTTTGTCATTGCCTTCCTCTGAGCAGAGTCTTTACAAGATGTGTGGTCACAGTCATTATCAATACTCTTCAGAGATTGTCCTCCTGTGTCAGTGGTCACATAACTAGTACTTGTAATGTGTACCAGCTGATCATATGACCATCCATCATCTGTTCCCATGGCTTTTCATGGAAAAAAATCAGGTAGGTGCAGGATCCTAAGACAGGTAATTTGGAGAATGCCGATGAGATGGATATTTGTAGCAGCTTGTGTTTGAGCCCACGAAGGGCAAAACAATCCTGAAGTGGGTGTTGTGTATTTAAACAGCTTTAATTGGGGAGATTAAGGTTAAGAACGCTTTGGAGGCAGTGACCATTATATGCCGGCATTCATTCTGCAGTTCCAGAGGCAGATGTAGAGGTCGGATGTGTCATCATTACAGTTGAATAAAGAGAATTCCAAAGACATGAGAGAGGAGACAGCTTTCAATAAGTTTTGTGCCTCTTTCCTGACTTCCAAAAGAATGTTCCATTTAAAAACTCAGAATCCAACAGAAGCTATAAAAAAAAACACAAAACAACTAAAGTCCCATAAGGAGAGAAACAGGAGATAGGCTATCCAATAACATAAAAGAGGATTAAAAAAATCAGATATATAAGGGGGTGAGAGTTGAGACTGGATATTGGACGACTGGAAAATTACACTGGAGAAGCAGTACTAGGGGATAAGAAATGGCAGTCGAACTTAAAAAAAATGCATTTTTTGCAGCATTCCCTGTGGAATACACTATCAGCATTGAAGAAACTGAGAGTGTCGGTGATCAAAAGTGAGTGCAGTTGCTGTTACTAAGGAGAAGATGCTTTGATACCTGAAAGATTTGAAGGCAGGCAATTCACCAGATCAAGTGTACTACAGCCCAGTTTTCTGAAGGAGGTAGCTGCAGATAATGTGGAGAATTAGTAGTCTTTCAATCTTTCAAGAATCACTAGATCGTGGAATGGTTCCGGAGGACTGGAAATTTAGAAAAATCACTCCCTTTGTAAGAAGGAACAGAGGCAAAAAGAAAGGAAATTATAGGCACTAGCCTGCTTTGCATGGTTGGTAAGATGTTCAAGTGCATTACAGAATGAGGTTTCGAGGTTCTTGGAGGCACCTGATAAAATATGCTGAAGTCAGCATGATTATCTTCAAGGGAAATGTTGCCTGACCAATCTGACGAAATTCTTTGAAGAAATAATGGAGAGTCAGTGGATGTTATTTATTTGGACTTTCAAAAGGCCTCTGACAATGTGACACACATGTGGCTGCTTAACAGGATAAGTGCCACTGGTGTTACAGGGAAAACAGCACTATGGATAGAAAAATGGCAGATTACCATAAGGCACAGAGTGGGAATAAAGGGAGTCATTTTTCATTGGTTATTGGTGACTATTGGATTAAAACCTACAGCATATTGAAAGACTAGATGGAGTTGATATGAAGAGAGTTTTCTTATTTTGGTGGGGTCTAGGACTGGAGGGCATATCTTCAGGATAAAGGGGTATACTTGATGAGGAGGAATTTATTTGCTCAGGGAATGTGGATCTGTGGAATTAATTGCCACAGATGGCCATGGAGGCTGAAATTGGGTATATTTAAAGTGGCCATTGGTAGATTCTTGTTTAATTAGTGCAGGAAAGGTTAGTGGGAGAAGGTCGGAGAATAGGGTTCAGAGGGAAAATGAATAAATTATAACTGAATAGTAAAGCGGACTTGGTGGGCGGAATGACCTAATCTTTCTCATATATCTTATGGTGCAGTTGCTGCCTCAGATCCTGAGCGATAATTTCTGCTGAATTCTATAAAGAAGTTGCATGATCTCCTAGTGATCATGCATGTTTTGCCTAGTTTCCTTTCCCATCCTAAGCATCATTTTCCTTTTTGGCAATTGGAAAAAGGGAATGATATGCTCCTCTTGGTGTCTGATTGCGGAAGAAGAGATGTTAGCTCAGTATGAGGGCTGGAGGATGGGTGATATGGTCCTTGGATAGATGGAGGGGACTGCTTAGTCCCTCATGAGAGGCAGCAGAGTTGAGTCAAGCTTAGATTTCAGCAGTCATGTGGTACAGACAGTGGATGGTCCATGTGAGTCTCAACGTGGGAGGGGACAATACATGTCAGACAATGAGGTTGAGATCCTGACATGGCAGATTGAGTTGGACTGTGGGTACAGGGGAAATGACTGAGGCAATTTACTGATCATGCAGTAGACTGAAATATTCAGCATATTGTATTATGATCATTTGGCATGTCTCAACATTTCAAAAGAATCTCCTACCCCTCCCTACCGTGCATTAATGGAGAATGGTAACGTACCTGTACAGTAAACTTTCTTACAGCAGTCTGTCGGCTTCAGCCAGTACACAAAGAAATCACCACAGTTTCTGACCTTGATTGTCCGATTTGTTTCACAAAAGTTTGACCAGAATCTGAAGCAGACAGTCCTGTTGACCTCACCCTCTTTCACGCTGGGATGGCGTCCTGGGATGGGGTGGGGGGGGGAGGTTTATAAATATTGTAAAATATACCTTTCTCCACAGTACCATGAGAAACATGCAACTGGACCCACTGCAAAGCCATTGTCACAACCCACTGTCCGGACCGGGCTCAGGCAGTGTGAGCTGCTGTCCTCCCAACAGCCACACATCGTATCAGAGGAAATCTCCTGCTTGGAGGTCCCTTGTGGGTGGCTGTTCAATGAAACACTGAAGCTGACAAACTAATGAATACCTCCAAAGAGAATCAAAGACATTTTCAAGCTCAGAAAAGAACTAAAACTGATAACAATCACTTGTTGCAGATGTTAAATTTCATGTGTTTTATATATTTTCTAGGCACATTTAAATATAAACATAACTTGGAATTTGACAAGAACCAGGAATTTTAAAGTAATTGCAAACTGAAAACTAAGGAAGGGGTTCAACTGAAAGCATTACAGGTTTTGTGGAAAAATAAATTGATTTATGAATTACTTCATGAACTGTGGGCTGCATGGAAAACACTCAACTCCCTGGGTGCTGCTCCTCCACTGAAATTGCACCAGGTCTCAGCTGGAGTGGGCTTAACCAGCAGATCCAGAGCACAACTGGAGGTAGCAGGAATATCCGGGAAGCCGGTGCACCACTGCCAGATTCCATGTAGAGCCAGGGCTTCAGAGCGGCTGAAGTGACTGGGGAGCATTTCTCAGGGATGTAGAGATCTGTTTCCATACAAGGGGGCATCTGACATGATCCTTGTCTAACGTGACCCAATGCGATATGTAACTAAGCCCCGCTGTTGCACACTATGACCTTACCGTTTAGCCAGCCTGTACTTGTCCCGGAGCACCTTTTCATTGGAACGACAGTCTCAGGAATCCTCCACCCACCAGAACTGAAAAACAAAATAATAGCATATCCGTCCTCAACTAAGCATCTACTATGAGAATGAGCAGGAATTGGAGCCCATTCCATTGGTTTAATATTTTCCCTCATCTCAGGATACCCCATTTGACCTTATGCAGATGAAAGAAATCTTGACCAATACTGGCAAAATGCTGCAGAGACACAGCAAGTTAAGCAAAGTAAAGTTTATTATCAGAGTGTACATTTTTCACCACATGCAACAATGCTTTTCTGCCAGTATACTTAGCAAATCGATAGAACAGTAACAGCAAACAGGATCTGTCAACGTCAGTACTGTAAACTATGATTGGTGGAAGGGGAGTTAGTGTGGAGGAAACAGGTAGGCTGCTGAATGACTGAGACAGATTAGGAGAATGGGCAAGAATCTGGCAAATGAAATACAATGTTGGAAAATGCATGGTCATGTACTGTGGAAGTAGAATTAAGCGTATGGTCTACTTTCTAAACAGGGAGAAAATCTAAAAACCTGAGATGCAATGGGACTTGGGAGTCCCTGTGCAGAACACCAAAAGGTTAAGTTGCAGGTCAGTCGATGGTGAGGAAGGAAAATGCCATGATAGCTTTGATTTCAAAATGTCTAGAATACAAGGATATGATGCTGAGGATTTATAAGGCACTGGTGAGGCCTCACCTGGAGTATTGTGAACGGTTCAGAGCTGCTCACCTTACAAAAGATATGCTAGCATTGGAAAGGGTCCAAAGGAGTTCCCAGGTATGACTCCAGGAATGAAATGGTTTTCATATGAGGAACGTTTGATGGCTCTGGTTCTGTACTCGTTGGATTTCTGAAGGATGAGGGGGGAATCTGATTGAAACCTTTCAACTGATGAAAGGCCTAGACAGAGTAGATGTGGAAAGGATGTTTCCCATGGAGGAGAGTCTAGAACAACGGGGCATAGCCTCAAGACAGAGGGGCGCCCTTTCAAAACAGAGATGCAGAGACATTTCTGTAGTCACGTGGTGGGGAATTTGTGGCAATTGTTGCCACATGCAGCTCTGGAGACCAGGTCATTGGGTGTATTTAAGGAGAGATTGACAGATTGTTGTCTGGAATGGTATCAAAGGTTACAGATTGAAGGCCAGAAAATGGGGTTGAGGAGGTGTAAAAAAAAGATCAGCCATGATTGAATGGTGGAATAGACTCGATGGGCTAGATGGCCTAATTCTTCTCCGATGTCTTATGGTCTATGGTCCAAAGAGGATCTGTATGTCAACATCAGGACTGTAAACTACAAATAAACTGTGTAAATGCAGATAATAAATGCAGCATCTGTGGTGAAGAATGAACGTCTGACGTATTCAGCTGAGACCCTTCATCAGAACTGGAAGGGAAGGGAACAGAAGCAGAAGGTAGCTGACTAACCCCCTTCTCTTGTCCTCCCTGCCCTCGTGCCCATCCATCACCTCGCTCTGGTTCCTATCTCGTTCTTTTACTCCACTGTCCACTCTTATCAGATTCCTTCTTCCTCAGCCCTCTGCCACTTGTAACAATCAAACCTCAGCTTCTCATATCGTCCCTAATTACACTCTTCTGGTCTCATCCAATACCTTCCAGTTTGTAGTACAACTCCCCCCATCTTCTTAGATTATTCCTTCCTTTATGAACAAAGGCTTTGAAATAAAATTGTATTTGTTCCTCACCATAAACTCTACTCGACCTGCTGGATTTCTCCAGCATTTTGCATGTGTTGCCACTTTTATACTTTGTGCTTTTATCTATTCAATCAAAGTTTCATTGTCCGTGAATAGGCTGTGAGCTCCCCTCTTCCTACATTTATTCTCTGCCACATAACTGACTAATGACGCCAGATTTCCTGCATCCACTCCCTTTTCTATGTTTCTGTGTATCCACAAACTGCCCTATTTTTATGAGCAACGACTCCAATCCCTATGTATTCATTCCTTCCAATGTTATGTAACTGATGTCCCAGAAACAATGATGTTTATGCACTCTGCCACATTCCTGTAAACAAATAAGTCAATCTCCCTTCACATGCGCCTTGCTTCCCTGTAAAATTAGTTTTCATTGACTCATAATTGTCTGCTCCCATTACCTCTTAAATCGGTACCATCCTTCAGTCCGGATTTCATCATTCATGTAATTACTGCATTCTTCCAATGAACAATCCGTGCTTCTCCAGGGCTGATCCAGGATAGTGTGGTTTACACACGGATCGCCAAGCGTGGAACCTGCAGCAGGAGTATGCTCAGTGTCAAGTGTATAAACAATAATGTTAATTAGGATTATTAATTAACATCAGTGTTAATGCCTCTTGTAACTCAACCCCACCTCCACCCA
This sequence comes from Hemitrygon akajei, assembly GCF_048418815.1. Taxonomy (NCBI): domain Eukaryota; kingdom Metazoa; phylum Chordata; class Chondrichthyes; order Myliobatiformes; family Dasyatidae; genus Hemitrygon; species Hemitrygon akajei. The sequence goes on from NW_027332014.1 coordinate 1,720,744, forward strand.
TCTCAGCTGTACTCTCTAAACTAATGGTCATCTACTCACATAAACACTGTCAGTGCAGTTTCACCTTTCAGCTCTCTTTATTGAATCGGTGGCGTTAACACTGAATCATGTAGTATAGAATCATCCGTGCTGACAGTGGCCACCCCTCAGTCCTATCAGGCCTAACCTGGTCCATAGCCCTTCTTTGACCAAATAATTCTTACTCACCTGGACACAAATTCTGTCAGCAACCAAACTCTGAGACAGTGCATTCCAAGCACTTACTGCTCCGAGAGTTAAGGTCTCCTTCACAAACCCTCTAAACTAAAGTTATATATTCCGTAGTTTGATCTACCTCTGATAGATGCCCATTGGACCATAAGATAGAACTGCAGAATTAGGTCATGAGTCACATGAAGTCTTATCCACAATTTCATCATGGCTGATCCCTAGACCCTAGTCTCCTGTTTCTCTCTCTTTGTATCTCTACTGTCCTGACAAATCAAGAATCTATCATCCTCTGTCTTATATATACATAAAGATGGCCTCCAGAGTTTTCTATGGCAATGATTTCTACAGATTCACCTCTCTCTGGCTAAGAAAATTCCTCATCTCTGTTCTAAATGGTCATCCCTCTATTCTGAGGCTGTAAATTCTGGTCCTAGACTCTCCGACCATACGTAACATATTCAGCCATCACCCTATCAAAGCCCATCAATAATTTATAGGTTTGAATTAGGTCACCCATAATTCTTCTGAATAATATGAAATACAGCCCCAGAGAAATCAAACACTCTTCATATCAGAAGCCATTCAATCTTGGAATCATTTTCGCAAAACCCTTTGGACCCTCTGCAGTTTCAGAACATTCTTTTCAAATCTTTCTATTATTATTATTATTATTATTATTATTATTATTATTATTATTATTATTATTATTATTATTATTATTATTATTATTATTATTATTATTATTATTATTATTATTATTATTATTATAATTCAAAAATAGCACAAGTACACCAAAGTAACAACACTTCAATGTTGATATATGAAGAACGTTCTTTATATATGAAGTGCCCAAACCCACTCACAGTACTCCAACTAAGTCTTTACCAGTGGTTAATAATGCCTTAAAATTACATTCTTCTTTTATTTTCTTGTCCTCTTGAAATTAACGCTAATATCGGATTTGCCTTCTTCACCACCCTCAACCTACAAATTAACCTGCATAAGGACTCTGCATCTCATATTTTTGATTTTATTCTCCATTTAGAAAATATCCTGATCTTTTATTTATTCAATTAAAGTGCATGATCATACACTTGCCGACACTACAGTCAATCTGCCACTTCTTTGCCCATTCTCGTCATCTGTATAAGTCCTTCTTGCATCTTTTTTACTTCCTCAAAACTACCTGCCGTCTACGTAACAACTGTAAACTTTCAACAAAGCCATCAATTCTGTATCACTGATATGGAAAAGGTTACCTGCAGTCTACCCTTCTGGTACCTTTTTTATCCACCAATCTTATATTCCTGTTTCACCTCGATTGCTCCAGGAGAACAAGCCTAGCCTCTCCACACTCTCATCGTAACTGAAACACTCCAACCTGGTGATGTGCCATTGCATCCTCCCATGATCTGCATAACAAAACTACCACCGATGTCTGACAAGGTTTTTTATAAAAGTTTTGTATTCTGTATCCTGAGTAATGAAGGTTTGCATCACATTTACACTCACAAATTGAGTGACTTATTATTTTTTTTCTTTCTATATTATCATACGTTGCATTGAACAACTGCTGCTAAGTTAACAAATTCCACAGCATATGCTGATGATACTAAACTTGATTTTGATTCTGATATGACATGCACAGAGTGCAAGAGTTCAGTATTCACATTGGAACTCTATGAGTCACTCCACCAAAGAAAAGATGCAGTGGTAAAACTGAATGTGCAGAATCCACCTACAAGGAAACACTCTCTTGTTTGGAGATGTAATACTTAAACAGAGACTAAGCTGTATAATATTGTGATCATGTAATTTATAAGGATGAGCCTCATGTGCAGACAATATGCTAAATCTGGCTTCAGAACCACATCCTGGGCAGTTTGCTTCAGAGGGACATAAAAGGCAGGGGGCACTGCTGGTACTGATGAATCAGGGCATCCTGGAATTCCCCATCACCCCTTACACCTCTGTGTGAATGAGAGCAGTGACATACCTGTACAGTACACTGTGTGATCACTAGGTGCCGGCTTCAGCAGATACACAAAGTAGCCAATGCAATTTTTGACCTTAATATCCAGGCACGAGTTGTTGCTTTGACTTGAACCACTTGTACTCATGCCAGATTCAGGTATGATGTTTCCATTCCTGGTGAAACAAACCCTTCTCTTCACCTCCCCCTCTGTCACAGAGGGATGGGAACCTGGAATAAGGTTTACACAAGTTTAATTGTCATTCAACTGCACATGAATAGCTTCGCATACAGCCAAACAAAACAGTGTTATTCCAGGGCCAAAACACATTGCTAACAGTCATACACAGCACAAGGCACATATAACATATATAAAATAGCAGTTATACAATCACACAAAACTTATGAGTTAATGTTTGAGCTATACAGGACCCTGATCAGACCCCACTTGTAGTACTATGCTCAGTTCTGGTCGCCTCACTATAGGAAGGATGTGGAAACCATAGAAAGGGTGTAGAGGAGATTTACAAGGATATTGCCTGGATTGGGGAGCATGCCTTACGAGAATAGGTTGAGTGAACTCGTCCTTTACTCTTTGCAGTGATGTAGGATGAGAGATGATTTGATAGAGGTGTATCAGATTATGAGAGGCATTGATCGCCTGTATAGTCAGAGGCTTTTTTTCCCAAAGCTGAATTGGCTGGCATGAGAGGACATAGTTTTAAGGTGCTTAGAAATAGGTACAGAGCAGATGTCAGGGGTAAGTTGTTTTTTTTAAATGAGAGGGTCTTTTAAGAGACCCCTCCCCACCCCTCTCCTTTCCCTTCCCCTCCCCTTCCCTCCTATCCTCTCCTCTCCCTCCCTCCCTCACCCCAACGGTACCACAACAATGACCTCGAACTACACTAATCTGAACTGAACTCTGCTTCACTTGAAGACTGATCATTTACCCCTAGACTTCGATAGAGCTTGGCTGATTCCTATTCCTATATTTCTGGGTATATGTGTATATTATCATTGCTAACCTGTTACATTTATATCCTTGCATTTAGTGCATTGTATTACTTAATTTGTTAATAAACTTTAGTAGTTTCTAGTAATTACAGACTCCAACGAGTGTTCAATTTCTGCTGGTTTGACAACCCAGTTACAGGGTACGTAACATAGCTCAATGTCCAGAGCCTATGAATGTGGCAAGAGCAAACCACTGCAGTCCAGCTAATCTTCCAATTAGTGACAACTAGAGGGCAGCACCGAGGTCAGCTTGGCTGTCACATCAACTGACTCTGGCACTGACTCCAAAGCCTCTCTCCTGGAAGGCTGCAAACTTTGGCACGATGCTTGCTCCTCAGTCCTGGCCTTGTGATCATAAGGGAAATGACCAAAACAATCACAGGATATTAGACTGCACACCACCTTCGCACACCAACTCCAACAGCTTTCTGTAGCACGGACCCCAACAAGTTCAGTTCCTCCACAAAGCAACAACACGCTGATGAAGTAGACCGATGGTATTTAAAGTAATTCTGAATGTCCAGCTTGTAATTGAAAAAAAAAGTACAAATGAGGAGTAAGCTGGAAGCATTGAGAACTGCATTTCACAAAAATCAGTCCTCAGGCGAATCAGGAACCCACTTGTTGCAGCCCATAGCCTCAGAGTGGTCAGCAGGCAGGCCCACAGTACCACTGCCTGGAAACACCAGGAGGGTGGCATTCCACTGCCTGACTCCATGAGGATTCAGGGCCAGTGTGTGGTTTCAGTGACTGTGGGAAGCAGCTAACAGTGACTTGGAGATCAGTGGCCATGCTTAGGACGTTGTGCAGAGACCTGGGCCATCAGTTTGACGCTCCCTAAAGCAAAATGGAATCCCTACTGCTGTGAACACTGAACCTACCTTCTAACCAGCCTGGGCACTTTCCGCAGCAGCAACCCACTGGATCCTCTTCCTCGGGAATCCTCCATTCGCCAAAACTGTAATAACAATTGGAGAACAGGCTCTTCAACTGAAGCAACTTATTCACTGAGAGAATTGAATGCTATTCACAGCCTGTCTGCTTTGAATCCTCAGCAATGCCTGCTAATTTTCTTTTTTGTTCTCCATTCCTATCTTCCTTGTTTCTCTTTCTGTCACGAAGGCACTGTGCAGAATGCATCAGCTCCCTTATCCCTACAGTTGCCTGCTGCCCTATTGTGATGACTGATGATCTGGTCACCCAGCATTTCCCCTTCCCACACCCTTCAGTTGCCCTTCGTGCTGAGTTTGAAGTGATTATTTCCACATTACCTGCTGAATCTGTACCATCCCTGTTCAAGACTTGTGTCAGACGTACATTTTTCACTCCTGCTGGGCGAATTCATACTCCTCCAGGACTGATCCAAGATGTTATAATTTACACAAGGTTCACCCAGTGTGGAGTCTGTAACTGAGGGACAGGGTAACGAGGATTAGTTTAAAGTTTACCTGATATCATGAAACCTCTTTTATACCCAGCCACTTCTCTCATCCCCACAGGACAAGCAACAGTCTTGTTCTCCAATCAGTGAACAAATCCACAAATCAATGGTAAAAACCTTACCTCATTTCAAAACTTGGCTCCATTGCACTTAGTCCACCAGGCCCACAAACTCACACCAGTGATAATCTGATGGGTTACAGCAAGAGCAAATCCAGCCATTCTCTATATCATTGGTGAGAATGGGTCAGCACATTCTCCATGGGCCAAAATGTCAGTGTCCCTGCCACATGACTCTATAACTCTTCAATGTAAACAGTGTACAAATGCACCAATGCAACCCACTGACCCATCAATAAAAAAGAAAAACGACACCAAAACAGTAATATAAACAGAGCTAAACATTGCCAGTGACGTCAGCATATCCCCTGTCTCACTGAGGAACCGGATTTTCAGTGGATGTGGATGAGATGTTTTCTAGGTTGGAGGCTGTAGTCTCAGAATACAAGGAAATCCATTTAGAACAGAGATAAGGAGCAAATCTTTAGCCTAGAAAGTGGTGAATCTGTGCAATTTGTTGACAAAGGCGGCTGTGGTGGATAGATTATTAATTTGATAGATTTTTAATTAATCAGAAGATGAAGGGAGCAGAATGGAGCTGGGAGGGGAATGATTCAGCAACGATAAGATGATGGAGTACTTTTGATGGACCAAATTGCCTATTTCTGATCCTATATCTTACTGTCCTATGGTGTTCACTAGTCTCAAATAACTACTTTAGGTCCCATTCTGTGTGTTCACTCTGGCCATCAGCATTCACAGCAGAAAACAAGAGCTGCATTCATGTGTTGCTGTTCAACATGGGAACCCTGCAAGACGTGGGAAGCCCTGCAGGGAACAGCCAACCTTGCCTAGTGTAACTAATAGTGTACATGGGATATCAGGACAGATTCCAAGCCTCATAACAGTCATCTATCTTTGATGTTTTCTGCCGGAGTGCTTGGTGTGTTTTAACTGTGTTAAGCACAATTCAACAAAGCTAGTGTATTTCAGCTGGATTTAAATTTTCACAAGGTTTCCATACCTGAAACATACAAACATGGGAACAAACTGAAAATGCAAAGAGAGACCACACTCTTAAGGACAAGGTCCTTAGCATTGTTGCTGAGCAGAGAGATATTGGGATCGCAGTTCATAACTCCTTGAAAATGGTTACTCAGGTTGCTAAGAGGGTTGTGGTAGTTTATGGAAAGTTTGCTTTTATTAGTTAAGGAACTGGGTTCAAATGTCGGGAGGTTATCTTGAAAAATAATGCAACTCTGTTTAGGCCACATCTGGAGTATTGCACACAGTTCAGATCGTTCCACTATAGAAAGGATGTTGAGGCTTTGCGGAGGGGGGCAGAAGAGGTTTACCAGGATGCTGCTTAGTTTAGAGGGCATGTGCTATCAAGAGAGGCTGGATAAATTTGTATTCTTTTCTCTGGGGTGTGGAGGCTGAATAGAGATTTGATTTAGATCTATCTGAATGGGGATGGAAGAGGAGTTAAACACTTGAAACCGTGGAGGTGGGGGGGGGGAGTGAAAGGAATGGCAGATTGCGACCTAGAGTAGTGATATGAACCAGAAAGCAAGGGAAAGAGTGGATATCTGACAAGGTGGAGCAAGGAAATGAGGGGACATCACTGGATGTCTAGATTGAGGGAATGGATGGTTGTGAGAGGGGCCATGGAGGGGAACGTTAGATCCTTGGTGGAGATCATGTGAAAGACGGGACATATGGGCCCCAGGAGAGGCAAGATAAAGGAAACAATCTGTTTTAAAATCAACAGCAGATGTTATGAAAGATGTTGTTTTGCTGCAGTAGTATATTGCAATACACAGTAATAAGAATTATCAATTACCATAAGAAAAATATATCACAAATAATTTAAATAAGTAGTCCAAAAAGAGGTAAAAAGAAATAAGATACTGAGGAAGTGTTCATGGGTTAAATGTCCATTCAGAAATCTGATGGTGGAAGGATGATGCTGTTCCTGAAATGCTTAGTGTGTCACATCAACCTCAGGCTTCAGCACCTCCTTCTTAATGGTAGCAAAGTGAAAAAGGCATGTGCTGGGTGATGGAGATCCTTAATGATGGATGCTACTTCTTGTAATTGCGTCTGTATATTGAGCCAAGTATAGATCTTCAGAGATGCTGATACTCAGGATGAAACTGCTCACTATTCCCTTTCTGATCCCTCAATAGTGCTGGCATGTATTCCCTCACCTTGCCATTCCTGAAGAGCTACAATCAATTCTTTGGTCTTACTGGCATTCGGTGCAAGGTTGTAGCTGCAACAGCACTCAACCAGCTAATCTATCTCACTCTTACACATTCCCTCGTCACCATCTGGAGTTCTGCTTTGTTGCTTCAGCTGTGCCTAGCCACTCATTTGAGGGTGCAGAGAGAGTAGAGCAGTGGGCTACACACACATCCTTCAGGTGCACCACTGTTGACTGTCATTGAGCAGATTTTATGTCAGCAAGGGAGAGATGTTAAGGATGCAGTGATGCCGGGTCGATGGAGAAGGAAGAGTTGTCTGGGCCACAGGACATCAGTAGGACACTGAAAGAAGGGAAGGAATAGATGGCAGAGCCTTTATGGAGGCAAGGGGCTCAGTCTGGGGGAAGGGAGGAACTATTCTGTCCTGAGTGAGAGCAGTTTTCATTTTCAGTGAAAGGAGTTGTTATCCGAAAAGGAAAGGAGCTAGTTTGAATTGAGGTCACAAAGGCTCCACACAGTTTATACTTTGTCATACTGTTAAACAGGTGGTTCCCAGGCTGGAACATTTCCCCGGTGCTGCTTCAGCCACCACAACTATCCAGGCATGTGTTGTCGTGTTCAATGCAATTTCAAGGCATGACCAATGCAGACAGGGCAATAGGAGGAGTGGGTGTGGGAATTGGGAAGGTGGGGCTCCTGGCTTGAACTGCACCTGTGACTAGCCACACAGTCGTGGGTGTAGAGAGAGTAGAGCGGTGGGTTCTAACATCAGATAGATGCTTCAGGGAGTGAAGCAGAGAACGTAACATGTCAGACAGGGGAAGTGAATTTCTGTCAAGGTAGAGAATGCTCGGCTGAGGGAGGAAAGGTTCGGCCTAGCATCTTGCCTCACTCTGGAGGTCAGAACAATCTAAGTGATCTAATCACTGATGGCCAAGTTGAAAATTCAGACCACTTCAGCTGTTGAAAGGCTCCAATGGCCCAGAAATTCAATGGACTTCACACAGAGCCAATATGAAGAGAAACAAACCTGTACAATACACACTATATAAGCCCGGTGTCGGCTTCAGCTTGTACACAAAGTAAGCTGTGCAGTTTTTGACTGTGATTTCCATTTGCTTGGTGCAAGTTTCTCTGTTTGGGTTATCTTTGAGCCAGTTGAAACAGATAGTCCTGTTCACTTCGCCTGCTCCAACATCAGGATGGGGTTCTGCAATGAGGTTGAAAAACAATGGAAAATGAACCCACTTCCATGTTGGGATGGGGACCTGGAATGAGACTTACAAACACTGTAAAATGATTGTGATCCCACCTCGGGACAGGGACATTGAATGAGTTTTATAAACACTCTGAAATGTACCAACTCCCACGGTACAGCAAGGAATGGGAATCAGTGCCTACCGAAACAGAGTGGTTCACAATCCACAGCCCGGTCCAGCCTCAGTCAAATTAACACCCTCTTCACCACAACCTATGCACCCTGAGGTCACTTCAATCTGGTAATGTCCGATGGACAGTGTCTCCCAACCTGCGGTCCTCAGAGTGTTGAATAATGGTAGGAGCCCATGGCATAAAGGAAGCTGTGAAGTCTTGTTCTACAGGTTCATGTGATCATAGACTAGAATCACTAGCTCTGTCCCTGATGTGCTTTGATATCTGATGTATCCTCAGCTCAGCAGCTGAACCGCCATTACACAGTTCAATGTCATTAAGTTCCAGGGATATTCAAATGTTTATTGGCATAGAAAATGCACAAAACCTATTGTAATGGAGCTAAACACATGCTGCTTGACTTGCGAAGTCCTGCTTCCGATTGTTTGTTACTGATACAGACTGAACTCCCTCCCCTCAGAGCTGTGCAAGAAGACTTTTTTTATATCTCTTCTTGCGGAAGGCACTGATCATGTTGAATGCTCCACTCCAGAGGTTTGGGAATGCTGGACAAATGGAATTATTACAAGGGGGTGATATTTATGAAAGGTAAGAAAACGGAGTTGTGTGGGGACTTGTCACATAACTAGAATGGATAATATGCTTTATTTTAGGTTCCCAGTATCTGCATCTATTTTTTTTAAATTTGAAATTGCTGTAACATTCTGACTGATTGAATCTTCCAGTCATTCACAAGCTCATGGACATGTGCCATGTCCCTTAGACTCCAGGGCTAGACTTCAGGAGGGCATGAAGTGGCCACATCCCGCTGAACATCGGCGGCTCCTCGGTAGAGATCATTAAGAGCATCAAATTTCTTGGTGTTCACCTGGCAGAGAATTTCACCTGGTCTCTCAACACCAGCTCAATAGCAAAGAAAGCTCAACAGCATCTCTGCTTTCTGCGAAGGCTGTGGAGAGTCCATCTCCCACGCCCATCCTCATCACATTCAACAGGGGTTGTATTGAGAACATCCTGAGCAGCTGCATCACTGCCTGGATTGAAAATTGCACCATCTCGGATTCCAAGACCCTGCAGCGGATAGTGAGGTCAGCTGAGAAGATCAGCGGGGTCTCTCTTCCTGCCATTATGGATATTTACACTACACGCTGCATCCGCAAAGCAAACTGCATTATGAAGGACCCCACACATCCCTCATATAAACTCTTCTCTTTCATGCCTCTGGGAAAAGGTACCAAAGCATTCGGGCTCTCACGACCAGATTATGTAACAGTTTCTTCCCCCAAGCTATCAGACTCCTCAATACCCAGAGCCTGGACTGACACCTGCCCTATTGTCCTGTATATTATTTATTGTAATGCCTGCACTGTTTTGTGCACTCTATGCAGTCCTAGGAAGTTCTGTAGTCTAGTGTAGTTTTTATTTTCTCACTGTGTTGTGTTTTTTTTTTACATATTTCAGTCTAGTTTTTGTACTGTGTCATGTAACACCATGGTCCTGAAAAAAACGTTGTTTCATTTTTACTATGTACTGTACCAGCAGTTATGGTCGAAATGACAATAAAAGTGACTTGACTAAAGTCTTCTAAGCTTCCCATTAGTTCTAATATTCAAATACGATGAATACACTTACAACTAAAAGATCAATGAGGACCACAAACCTGTTGTGGTTTGAAGGTTTGTGTACCTCAATGACCCAGAGAGCCTCTTTGGCTGGAGTCAGATCTTTATGTTTTGGCTCTTGGTAGGGTCACCCATGCCTGACAGGTCAAAGGGTAAAGGCCAGAATAAGGTGGTCCACTGGTCCTCCAGGTTCAGGAGAACAGCTCCGAGCTGACCACCCTGCAATGAAGAATCCAACATGTGAAGCGACGGAGAGCCTTCATTGCTCCCCTAAACACCAGTGGTGTGATGAGCAAAAGAGAACTCTTACCCAAAGAGGAAATTTGGGAAGCGGTGCAATATTTCAACTGTAAGCGGATAAGTAGGCTGATCCACAGCACAACTGCCAGACAACTACTGCAAACCCACCCCTCTTTTGAACTTCATGAAGATCTATGATTGGTGTGAATTCAAAGAAACTGTGAGGTACCACCTCAGTAAGCCCATGTCTGCTCCTGCACATGAGGTTGCTGCCTACCCTATTTCAGCTGACTAAAGACCTGCTCCAGTCAACATAGCTCTCCAGGTCAAAAGAGACTGAGCTTGTCAATCCTTCTCGACTCAATAATAACTGTGGTAAGTTCTTGTAGACCTACCTTTTAACCAGCCTGTATTCCATGCAGAGCAGCGAACGAATGGAATTGTAGCCTCGGGAATCTTCACATTGCCATGACTGAAACAATGATCATAGAGTCAAAACCAGTCCAGGATCTGTGGTCTATTATATCTGCACAATGTCCAGCTCTGGTCACATCACAGGAAACTACGTTTGTCCTCTTGCCCCATACAACTACTTGTGTGAATATCCATTTCCTCATAGATGAATGCAGGAGTTTCCTCTTCTCTGAACCCTTACCCTGGCTCCCCAAAGAAGTGATATCTTCTGAATTCCTGTGTGACTCATTCTAAAACATCTTATCCACATTGATGTACACACTAAATAGCAGAAGGAAACAACTCAGCCCATTAGGTTCGGACTGTATCCTTCGGGACCAATCCTTTCCACACCATTCACCACCTCTTCTACCCAAAAAATACCTACCAAACAAACCTGATTCATTTACAGTTTTTTTTAAATTATTGTATGCCACGTTGTATATCATGGACGATCACGGTTTGTCAATGATTGTTATTGACAATTTTATCTGCACAAGTGGTTTGCCATTGCCTTCTTCTGGACAGGGCCTTTACAAGATGCTGGCCGCAGCCATCATCAATACTCTTCAGAGATTCCCTGTTTGGCATCAGTGGCCGCAAAAGCAGGACTTGTGATATGCACCAACTGCCCATACGACCATCCACAACCTGCTCCTACTGCTTCATGTGTCTGTTTGCTCAGGCTGAGGAACTTAAAGCGCAATTTACCTTCCTAGCTCACACTTAGATTATGGAAGCAGCCTGAAAGAAAATGGAGAATTCACTGAGAGCATCTGAGTAGGATGTAACTGGGAACACGGGAGCTGCTGAACCTCACGAACCTCACCTGCTAAATCTGTACCATCCTTCCGTAAGGTGTCCATCATCCATCCACCGACCACTGCACCGAGTTTCAAAGCAACTCAAGCTCCTCCAGGGCTGATCCAGTATGGTGTGATTTTCACATGGGTCATCTGCGGTGGAGTCTGCAACTGTGGGACAGAAGGATGACCTGCTTTCATCTAATATTGACTGGTCATTCAGCCTTTGTTAACACCCACACAACTCCCCAGATCCGTGAACACCAATCACATGAGATTTACCCTCCAGTCAGGAAGAGCGTAAACCAGATGGGCAATTCCTCTGCCTCTAAGGTCAGTCTCAGAAGTTTCCTAGATTATATTCAGAAGGCAGGAAAGACCATTGCCAGATTGCATGCCTGCTCGTGGAAAAATCACATCAATTTCATTCCCCTCTCATTATTACCCTTCAGCTCCATAACTTGCTCATCAAAACACATTTGCTTCCTATTCCCAAATACCTAAAGTTTGGGGTAATTTATAATGATCAATTATCCAACCATTCCTACAAGCCTTTGTAATGTGGGAGGAATGTTGAGAACCAGGAAGAAACTACATAGTCATGCAGGAAACACGAGAAAATCTGCAGATGCTGGAAATTAAAACAACACACACAAAATGCTGGTGGAACACAGCAGGCCAGGTTGCATCTATAGGAAGAAGCACTGTCGAAGTTTTCGGTCAAGACCCTTTGTCAGGACTAACTGGAGGAGAGATACTAAAGGATTTCAAAGTAGTGGAGAGAGGGAGGAATGCGAAATGATAGGAGAAGACCGGAGGGGGTGGGATGAAGCTAAGAGCTGGAAAGGTGATTGGCGAAAATCCTTCCAGGTGAGGCGACACTTCACCTGTGAGTTGGCTGGTGTGGTATACTGTGTCCGGTTCTCCCGATGTGGCCTTTTATATATTGGCGAGACCCGACGCAGACTGGGAGACTGGTTCGCTAACACCAACGCTCGGTCTGCCAGGGAAAGCAGGATCTCCCAGTGGCCACACATTTTAATTCCACGTCTATTTCCCATTCTGATATGTCTATCCATGGCCTTCTCTACTGTCAAGATGAATCCACACTCAGGTTGGAGGAACAACATGTTATATACCAGCTGGGTATCCTCCAACCTGATGGCATGAACATTGACTTCTCTAACTTCCGTTAATGCCCCTCCTCCCATTCTTACCCCATCCCTGACATATTTAGTTGTTTTTTTTTCTCTCTCTCTCTCTGCCCATCACCCTGCCTGTTCTCCATCTCCCTCTGGTGCTCCCCCCACCTTTCTTTCTCCCGAGGCCTCCCGTCCCATGATCCTTTCCCTTCTCCAGCTCTGTATCAGTTTCGCTAATCACCTTTCCAGCTCTTAGCTTCATCCCACCCCCTCCGGTCTTCTCCTATCATTTTGCATTTCCCCCTCCCCCCACTATTTCAAATCTCTTAGTATATCTCCTTTCAGTTAGTCCTGATGAAGGGTCTTGGCCCGAAACGTCGACGGTGCTTCTTCCTATAGATGCTGCCTGGCCTGCTGTGTTCCGCCAGCATTTTGTGTATGTTGTCATGCAGGGAACATGTCTTTTTTGGGAGAATTCGGAAGGTTCACGTAGATAAATCCCAATATGAAATAATATTCTAAAGCGAAGATGAGGCAGCTGTGGCTGATAAGGGAGTTTAAAGAGCATAAAAGCAACAGCGAGAGCATATAGTTGAGCAAAAATTAGTGGGAAGTTTAAGAATTTGGAAAGTTTGAAGGATCAAGTATTTAAAAGTGTTTTAAACCGTGCCCTGGATCACTGGTACCTCCCTTCCCCAGGCGTCTCCCTCAGCCAGCGGTTCAGGGGCTGTCACTGATCTGGCTCCAGTCACACCTCTGCCCCACCATGACACCCGCCTCTGTTACATCACCCATCTCCACCTCTATCGACATCACACAGCTCCGCCTCTCCATCAGTCCATCTCTCAGTCACACCTTCAGCCACCTCCCTGCCCTGCCCTCTTCTCTACACAAACTCCGCTGGCTGTGCCTGAAATTGCCCAATGCCCCTTTTCCCACCATCCCCATGTTCACTAATCTGTTTGAGTAACAAAAACACAATTTTGCTTTCACATCCAACATAGCCTCATCACTTCCTCCCAGGGTAATATCATCCGGCCTCTTAAAACTCCCTCCAGACCCAGCCTCTCGGAGTGTAATCACTGCATTGCCAGCCATGGCTTCTTCTCAGACTTAAACCTGAAATTCTCTGCTGAAAGATCTCTGCCTCCCCAACTGTCCTTCAATACTTTTTTCCCCATGAAATACAGGCTGTCTCTGCTCAGCTGCAGAAACAATAAATAACATCCACTTCCTCTTACTGTACACAGCACGCAGTTTGTCCCTACAACACATTACTCACCCAGAGAACCCAGGATCAGCAGCAAAATGATCTGTTCATCAGGTAACATTCTGGAAATGAAAGACTGGAATTACCTCAGTGAGAAATGGCACACTAGGGCTGTGGGCTTTCAGTGAGACCCCACAGTAAGAAATTTCATCTCTTTTTTCTCCCTCACTGGGAACCCACGGACAGAGTTGAGATCTCCCTCACTGAGGCACTAAACAAAGGTGAGAAATCACTTCCTGAAACCTTACAGATGGACGAGACAGAGGAGGTCCATCAGCTTTAATTTATTTACACTCTCTTCCCCCATCCCCACACACTGTCTCTGTGCAACACACACATATATAAACGGAGCACAAGCCGAATTTCAAGTTCTAGCAGGTTTGGGGATGTCTACTCACGTGTGAATCCGGATGAGATGTGGGTGTGTGAGTGGAGGGAGATGGGACCACCTACAACCTCCTCACTCTCTACTATGAGTGGTCTCAGGCTCAGCGACAGGTCGACTACTTTCCGCATCGGCTTCTCGAAGCAATGAAGTCTGAGCTGGGCAGTGTAACAGTCGATGTATGTTTTGGAAATGTACGCAAAATAAAACTAACATCATCTATTCTGAGCATCTGCAATGAAGAGCCTATTGTTCCCTGTCAGTCCGTTTCCCCTAACAACCATAGGATCAGTGATGGGTCAGTATTGAGCAGAGGAACAGGAATAGACACAGGTGCTGGAGGGGAAATAGTCACAGGATAACAGTTGTTAGGTTTAAAATGGGCAGAAATGTGGAGTGGAAGGTGTGTGACTGGACATATTCTCTGTAATGGACAGCACACATTAGTGGGAGTAGACGCAGAATAAACACATAGTCAGGTTTGCAACGGATCAGTACCACGGAGCGGACTGTGTTCAGGGCCTGTAACTGAGAAGGGATTTAGAGAGAATTTTATGAAAGATGGAAGGACTGTCATACAAATGTAAGAGTGTAGTCACACTGGTCAACCATAGGGTGTTTATCTCAGACTGCAAGAAGAGCCAGACGTAGTTAGGAAGGCAACTGGCAGGTTGACCTTTAATGTATTGGTGGGGGAGGTGTGTTGGTCAGAGAGTCACGGAGCACTAAAGCATAGAAACAGGAACTTCAGCCCATGCCAGCCTGTTCTTCTCTCTGGTCTCATCTACCTGCACCAATACCACACGTCTCTCATCTCATCCACCGACCCAAACTTTTCCAAAATGTTACAATTGAATTTGCCTCTACCACTTCTCTTGGCAGCTCGTTCCTCTCACACCACCCCCTGAGTGAAGTCCCCACTCAGGTTCCCCTTAAACATTTCATCTTTCCCACTAAACACAGCAGTAAATAAATTCCTAATGTATTCAAACTTCCCTTGTAATTCAGATCCTCGTAAATTTTCTCTCAGCTCTTTCAACTTAATCGATATCTTTTCCTTCTGCACACACTACTTTGAAATCTGCTTCACTAACATAATTTACAACCTTAACATAACATCACAAGTCTTGTAATCAATGCCCTGATTTATGAGGACCATTATACCTAAAGCTCTCTTTTGAACCGTATTTGCCTTTAAGGCTGCTTTCAAGGATACAAATCTGTATTTCCAGGTTCATACACCTCAGAGCTCTAACATTCAATATGTAAGTGTCATCCTGGTTTGTCCTCCCAAATTGCAAAATCTCACCCTAATCTGCAATAAATTCTACCTGCCCCTTTTCAGCCCATTTTCTCAGATGCTCCAGATCAAAGCATTGATACCCTTTCTTGTTGTCCATTAAACCCATAATCTTGACGTCAGTGGCAACGTTGCTGATCCATTTTACCACATTATCATCCGGATTGTTTTTACAGATGACAAACAATGGACCCAGCACTGAACCCTGTGGACACCACTAGCCACAGGCTTCTAGTTGGAGAGGCAACCAACGCACTCCCACTCTCTGGAATGTCAAATCTAATGGACTACGCCATCCGGAATTCCAAGCAAATTAACCTCCTGACCAACATCCGAATGTGGGAAGCTGTATAACGCCTTGGGAGAGTCCACATAAAAACATCCATCACCTTTCCTTCATCAACCTCTTGGTCACCTACTCAAGAAACCCAGTTGGTTCAGTTAAATATGACCAGCCATGTTGACAAAGCCTTGTTGACAATCTCTAATCAACCCTCTTTATCCAAATATTTATATATCCAGTTCTTTGCAATACCAACTAATAATTCACCCACTATGACGTCAGGCTGACTGGCTTATAATTT